>NC_080791.1:91064052-91434052 GCF_028018385.1 Neofelis nebulosa
CGCCCTCTAAAAGAATTCCAAATTATTTTGACCTCATACATATCATCCTCTATTGTGTCTAACATCCTCTTTGTATCTGTTTTAACAACTTTCTTTATCTACATCCTTTGTCTTCGCCAATTACCCTGTTTTTTAAAACTCCTTTTTTTTAAAAAAAATTTAATGTTGATTTATTTTTGAGAGAGAGAGAGAGAGAGAGAGCATGAGCAGGGGAGGAGAGAGAGAGGGAGACAAAGAGTCGGAAGCAGGCTGCAAGCTGTCAGCACAGAGCCCCATGTGGGGTCTTGAACCCATGAATCATGAGATCATGGCCTGAGCCAAAGTTGGACGCTTAACTGACAGACAGCCAGGCACCCCATTTTTTAGCTATTTTATAGTTTTATTATTGTTATATTATACTTTGATTTCTTTTTTTAAAAATTTATTTATTTAAATTCAAGTTAGTTAACATACAGTATAGTATTAGTTACAGGAGTAGAACCCAGTGACTCATCACTTGCATATAATACCCAGTGCTTATCCCAACAAGTGCCCTCCATAATGCCCATCACCCATTTAGCCCATTCCCCACCCAATAGCCCTCCAGCAACCTTCAGTTTGTTCTGTATTTAAGAGTCTCTTACTGTTTGCCTCCCTCTATGTTTTTATCTTATTTATCCTTCTCTTCCCCTATGTTCATTTGTTTTGTTTCTTAAATTCCACATATGAGTGAAGTCATATATTTGTCTTTCTCTGACTGACTTGGCTTAGCATAACATATTCTAGTTCCATCCACATGTTGCCAATGGCAAGATTTCGTTCTTTTTGACCTCTGAGTAATATTCCATTGTGTGTGTGTGTGTGTGTGTGTGTGTGTGTGTGTGTGTGTATGCATATCTATATATACCACATCTTTTTTTTTCCATTCATCAGTTGATGCACATTTGGGCTCTTTCCATAATTTGGCTATTGTTGGGGTGCATGTGCCCCTTCAAATCAGCGTTTTTGTATCCTTTGGAAAAATAGCTATTAGTGCAATTGCTGGGTTGTAGGGTAGTTCTATTTTTAATTTTTTGAGGAACCCCCATACTGTTTTCCAGAGTGACCGCACCAGTTTGCATTCCCACCAACAGTGCAAAAGGGTTCCTCTTTCTCTGCATCCTTGCCAACATCTGTTGTTGCCTGAGTTGTTAATTTTAGTCATTCTGACAGGTGTGAGGTCGTATCTCATTGTGGTTTTGATTTGTATTTTGCTGATGATAAGCGATGTTGAGCATCTTTTCATGTGTCTGAGGTGTCTAGAAACATGTCTATTCATGTCTTCTGCCCATTTCTTCCCTGGGTCAATTATCCCATTCTTACAAGTTTCATACTCAGCACTCTACAATCCTGATTTTCATGACTGATTACCTTATGCCGCCAAACAAGTGATCATATTGATGTTTTTGCCTTATCATATCAATGCCCTTATCTTTTCTGACCTTTATTAGACATTCATTGTAGATGATCTGATCTTTTCCCCCACTGAAGACATGGGATTCAAAGCTGGAGGGATTAGTTTAGGAAGAAGAAAAAGTAATGGTGTACAAACAATAATTAGGAGCAAGGAGGACACATTAACATATCCTTGTACCGCCAGACAGGGTAGTACGGGAAACATGTTCAATTCAAGAGCAGAAGAAAATTCCACGGACAATCAGGGAATACCCATGTTTCAGTTTATACAAGGTGTTGAATTGAATATCTGAGACGTGGTTAATGATACAGGGCAAGTTCAAGTTGACATAGTTTAGATAAGGGAATATATCCATTGGAAAATTTCTGATGGGTCATTTAGAAATCCATGCTTTAATTTCTCAACCTATAAAATGGAAATTACATTTGCTTACATCTTTCTTCATGGGCTTATTGCTGGGTGTGTGTGAGAAATACTCCACCTAAATATATTTGTAAATGTTAAAGCAATAGACACTTATAGGCATTATTACTAATACTTGTTTTTATATTCATTTAATTCATCTGAGCTAAAAATCATTTTTTTTTCAATTTTTGAACTCTGTAAGCCAGCAGGTATGCGTGTGTGTGCGTGTGTGTGTATGTGGTAATTTGCTACTGATATATGTTTGCTAAATCATTATTTTTCAAGTGAAAAAGATTTACTTATTTTTGAAAAGAAATTTTTGAAAATAAAAATAAAAATGATGAGAAGGACAAAAAGGACAGTCTTTTTTTTTAAATTTTTTTTTTCAACGTTTTTTATTTATTTTTGGGACAGAGAGAGACAGAGCATGAACGGGGGAGGGGCAGAGAGAGAGGGAGACACAGAATCGGAAACAGGCTCCAGGCTCCGAGCCATAGGCTCCGAGCCATCGGCCCAGAGCCCGACGCGGGGCTCGAACTCACGGACCGCGAGATCGTGACCTGGCTGAAGTCGGACGCTTAACCGACTGCGCCACCCAGGCGCCCCAAAAAGGACAGTCTTAACACTGAATGTATTAGCTTCATGAAAAATTCCCTTACATTTTCATATTTCTCCTCCTTCATCTCAGACCAGTGAAACCTTCATCATGGAACATAAGACCAAAGATGATTGTTTAGGAGCTACCACTTCAGATGCTGCCTTTAAGACTTATAAAATTTTTATTGCTTCAGATAGTAATATTACAGAAGATGATTTTGTAAATTCAGAGAACATTGAAACATTAAAAAGTGACTTTAGTCATGACCTCTGAAATGCCACAAGCAGTGAACTTTGAATGCAACCCTCTTGTCAAATTACCATTTTAAATACTAGTTTATTTGACCATTCGAAGTGTGAAAATACTCAGAGAATTAACACATATCTTTCTGCCTCTGTAGTAAATAATAAAAAGAGGAAATCTTCTCAGATTCTAGCTGAATCTGTTTACATTTGGCTCTGCCTCTGTATGCACTTCCAGAAGAATAGGACTATATCTCAGTCTTCTGTGCTTTTCACAATAACAACTAGGGCATTTTTCTTTTTTCTCCTTATCAAAAAATGCACCTATAAGTGTTTTGGAGGCCAAAATGCGTCTAGGATCAAGTGTAGCTCGTTTAAAATTATGTAGTAAACTGATTCATGGCTCCCAAATAAACCCACATCCTAATCCCTAGATTCTGTGAATGTTACCTTATATGGCAACGAAGTATTTGTAGATATGATTACATTAAGGATTTTGAGATGAGGAATGTTTTGGATTATCCAGGTGGGCCCTTTGTAATCGTAACTGTCCTCATAAGAGGAAAGCAAGAGTCAGAGGAAGAAGGGGATGCAGTGAGGCAAGCAGTGATTGGAAGGATGCATTTTGAAGACAGAGGAAGAGGCAAGGAGCCAAGGAACACAGGTGGATACTGAGAGAGGAAATAGACAAGGAAGATTCTCCCTCAAGGCCTTCTAGAGGACCTCGTCCTGCCAGCACTGACTTTAGCTCAGTGAAAATCATTTTAGACTTCTGACTTCCAGAACCATAAAACAATAAACTACATTGTTTTAAATCACTAAGTTTGTGGTGGTTTGTTATCATAGCAATAGAAAACTGATGCAGGTAGTAAGCAATATACAAACTGTTTCAAAGTGAAAACCTAAGATACTTGTAAATGATGCTATTTGAATTTGTTCTTTTTCACGTACTGACCATCAGAGAATATTTAAAAGCCAGTTTGGCCCACAGAGCCATAGCTCAGGGACTGACAAGGGTTGTTCTCTTGTTTGCTTTCTTGATTAATTTTTCCTTTTTCATTTCTGGGGGGGACACTGTATTCAAGTAATGGCTTAAATGTATAAAATATGCTTAAATATTTATTTAAAATGTATTTATAACAGGCCTACCACGTAGTTCACAGCTAGCTGTTACTGGTTTTGTTTTTGTTACTTTTGCATTTCAGATGACAAGTGAGATTATCATGTTGATCAGCTGAGATAACTCTTCCATGAATACTCTAATAGACCTATCAGAAATATTTAAACTATATTTTTCTATAATCGTATCTTTCAGTTCTGTTCCTACTTGTTAAGATTTATTTTTTATCATGAGTAAATGTTGGTTTTATCAAGTGCTTTCTAGCATATTTTAAAATCCTAGTTCATTGGGGTGCCTAGGGGGCTGGGTTGAGCATTTGACTTCAGCTCAGGTCATGATCTCCTGGTTCTTGAGTTCAGGCTCCATGTGGGAATCACTGCTGTCAGCCTGTCAGTGCAGAGCTGGCTTTTGATCCTTTGTCCCCTCTCTGTGCCCCTCATCTTCTCTCAGTCTCTCAAAGAATAAAAAATCAGAAATCAACAAAAGCCTATTTATTTATTTATTTATTTATTTATTTATTTATTTATTTATACATATTTACTTTTGAGAAAGAAAGAGGGAAAGAGATAGAGGGGGGAAAGGGGCAGAAAGAGAGAGGGAGACAGAGCAGGCTCCGTGCTGTTAGCACAGATCCTAGGAGTTATGAGATCATGACTTGAGCCAAAATCAGGAGTCAGACTCTTAACTGACTGAGCCACCCAGGTGCCCCATAACATCCTGGTTTGTCTTTTAGAATCCATTAAGATAGTTAAATATATATATGTATGTGTGTGTGTGTGTGTGTGTGTACATGCGTGTGTGTGTGTGTGTGTATGTTATAATCACATATATATATATATTCATATTCTTAAAAATACATTTACATTATTGCAGCAAACCCCAGTTGGTTGTGATTTATCTGTACATTACTTAATTTAACTCATGATTTACTTAAGATATTTTGTATCAATATTCATAAATAAGATAGAGTTATAATTTTCCTTTATTAAACTGTGTTTGCCTGGGTTTGGTATCAGTTTATAGCAGCCTCATTAAATACATTTGAATGTATTTTCTATTTTTATATGCCTTAGTAAGGGTTTTATAAAATAGACATTATCTGTTCCATGAGGGTTTGAAAAATTTAATTTTAAAACCTATGGATATAGAGTGTGTTTCACAAATGATATGTATAGATGTATATATAGATGTGTGTATGTATATCTACATCTATATCTATATCTATATCTATACCTATATCTATATCTATTTGGAAGAGAGAGAGAAAATATTGGTAGGTAAGTAGAAAAGGAGATTAATTACTACTGCAGTGATTGGCAAAATACAGCTTACTAGACATATCTGACCTGTAATCTATTTTTGTAAATAAAGTTTTATTGGTTATTGCCATACACATCGATTTACATGTTGTCTATGACTATTTTCCTACTACAGTGGCGGCTTTGAGTAGGTATAACAGAGACCATAAGGCCCACAATATTCTGAAAATATTTACTGTCTGCCTTTTTACAGAAAAAGTTGATTCTTTCCTGGATTATAGAATCAATATATTTCAGTATTGTATGTTTGTTCAACATTTCTATTTAGTATTGAGTCAACTTGACAATGTATATATTGTCTTGACAATTTTTCATACATCTGATTTTTCAATAAATACTTAATGAGTCTTTTCTAAGCACCAGATACTTTTCTAGACAGTGTAGGTATAACAATGGAGACAGCAAACAAACAAAGTACCCTTCCCTTGTTGACTTTTTATTCTAGAGTAGAGACAATTAAAATATACTAATAAATGAATGCAGTAGCTTCAGGTAATGATCAATGTTAGTAAGAGCACAATGGGAAGGCATAAAATGATGCTTTTGATAATGAAGTAGGAAAGGTCTCTTTGAGTAAGTTACATCTGAACAAACATGAAATAAAAGGAGTAAATCTTCTGACTATCTTTGGGGAGAACAGTACAGGGAGAGGAAACTTCAAATGCAGAGCTCCTAATTTGGAAACATACTTGTATTTATTGTACTGGAGAAACAGCAAGGAAATCAGTGTGGCTGGAACAGAATGACTGAGATGTAGAATGTTAGAAGATGAAGTCAGAGAGTGACCAAGGTGCCAATGTCAAGATTCATTTGTCTATGAATAATGGGATGCTATTGGTATGTTTTGAGCAGAGTTGTGACATAACATGAAATTCATTTTTAAAAGAACAATACTGACCTTGTGTGGAGAACAAACCTTTGAAGGAAGCAAGGAGACCACATAAGAGGTTATTGTCTAGAATTGTCCTCAGTGGAGAAGATGGTGGTTGGACCAAGGTATTAACAATGAAAAAGCTACATAAATATTCATTTGAGGTATATCTCAAAAATGAGATTTACTCATGGAAAATATGTGGATTATGAAATAGAGTGAGAAAAGATCATGACAACATTTTTGTCCTGAAAAACTGAGTGATATAAATTTTTGTTAATGTTTATTTATTTTTGAGAGAGAGGCAGAGTGTTGTGAGCAGGGGAGGGGCAGAGAGAGACAGACCCACACTCCGAAGCAGGCTCTAGGCTCTGAGCTGTTAGCACAGAGCCTGATGCGGGGCTCGAACTCACGAACCATGAGATCATGATCTGAGCTGAATGAAGTCAGACACTTAACCCACTGAACCACCCAGGCACCTCAAAACTGGGTGATTTTAATGACATTTGTTGCAATAGAGAATACTAAAAAGAAACACATTGAAGATTGGGGGAGTTATGGATTTTGTTTGAATATGTGGACTTTATGATGGTTATTTAATGTCTAAGTGAAGGCATGTAGTAGACACTAAAGAAGGTCTGGGGCCCAGGTGTTAGTCTGGGCTGGAGATAGTCATGAGATTTATTAGGTTATATTTTTATTTAGGTTACATTACCTTACATTTAGGTTACATTTATTAGGTTATACATTGTACTTAAAGTCAACAGACTGGATATGGTCATCTATAGAGGGTAGGTAAGAAGCCAACCCAGGATTCTAGAGTATTCCAACACCTAGAGGTCAGGAAGAAGAGAAAGGAACAATTAAAAGATACTGAGAGGGGCGCCTGGGTGGCGCAGTCGGTTAAGCGTCCGACTTCAGCCAGGTCACGATCTCGCGGTCCGTGAGTTCGAGCCCCGCGTCAGGCTCTGGGCTGATGGCTCCGAGCCTGGAGCCTGTTTCCGATTCTGTGTCTCCCTCTCTCTCTGCCCCTCCCCCGTTCATGCTCTGTCTCTCTCTGTCCAAAAATAAATAAAAAACGTTGAAAAAAAAAATTTAAAAAAAAAAAAAAAAAAAAAAGATACTGAGAAAGAGTGAGTTAAGAGAAATAGAAAATAAATAGAAATCTGTCTTGGAAGCAAAAGAAAGAAATAATTTCAAAAGGGAAATCGTGTTTGACTATGTCATATACTCTCAAGACACTTTCTAGGTGAGGATTGAAAATGACCATTGGATTTGGCAGCTTGGAGATCATTGTTGTCTATGATAACAACATTTTGTGGCATGAAGTGGACACCATATTGTTAAAGAAGGATCAAGAAAAATGCTAGGTGAAGAAATGTAGACAGTACATTTTCTTATAATTTTATTAAAAAATTTTTTTTTAACGTTTATTTATTTTTGAGATAGAGACAGAGCATGAACGGGGGAGGGTCAGAGAGAGAGGGAGACACAGAATCTAAAACAGGCTCCAGGCTCTGAGCCATCAGCCCAGAGCCTGACACGGGGCTCGAACTTACAGACCGCGAGATCATGACCTGAGCCGAAGCCGGATGCTTAACCGACTGAGCCACCCAGGTGCCCCCATTTTCTTATAATTTTAAAGTTTCAGTCATATATGGACCTATTTCCTTATTTTTAAAACATAAGTTTGTTCAATTTTTCTTTCTTGATTTATCTGTCTTTACATAGGCTATATATGTTGCATTTTCTAAGAACAGCTTTTGTTTTGGCATGTATAATTAATGGCATATTTATGTAAAAAAACAAGTTGCTCTCTTCTTTTGTATGATTTTCATTTCACAGACATTTTGGGTAAGGGAGTAGAGGTTGGGGATTTTTTATTCCTACAGCAGTAGATATTTACATGTTGACTCTCCTCTTCTACCCACACCTATGCAAATCCATCATGTGAATGACCCATTAGTAAAAATGGATCTTCTACTTACTTGGTTTTGATCTTTTAGACCCTTTTCTTGAAATAATTTATACAACTGGAAGTTTTTAATGATTAAAATTATCATCTGTTTAGATAGATGGGCAATATATCATGGCAGTCTTCTGTAATTATTTAACGCAAATTCTTCGCCTGGAGAAGCATGGATTTATTGTGGTTTGTTTATGATATATGAGT
The DNA here is from genome assembly GCF_028018385.1 of Neofelis nebulosa. Taxonomy (NCBI): domain Eukaryota; kingdom Metazoa; phylum Chordata; class Mammalia; order Carnivora; family Felidae; genus Neofelis; species Neofelis nebulosa. The sequence continues at coordinate 91,072,216 of NC_080791.1, forward strand.
TAATTTACATGTGATCAGAAAGATTTCATAATATATCTATACTTTTGATAAAATTCCTTAGTGATTAAGATGATATAATATAAAGTATTTTGAGAAATAAAGTAATTACTACTTTATCTTTTCTGTATACAATAATAAGAGGTGTTCTTCTTAACCAGTACATCTTTTGATTTAAGTAAAAAAAAAAAAAAAAAGAATGAATTAAAAATAAGGGAAATAGGAAGATTTCTGATTCTGCCAATGAAGAATTAACTGCTACAGCAACTAAAATTAACCAAGCAGAATTTATGGTACTTTTTTATAGAAGCAAGAAGAGTTCCGTGGCATCAGATCTATGACACTGTTTGGACTGACAGCAGCCCGTCTCCTTATGCTGAAAACCTACACCTTTACTCTGTGCTAGGACATCTGAAAATATATATAGCATAGCTTTTACTTTAACCAAAAAGCATACAATTCCATAATAGTTATGGAAATACTGATAGTTATATCAGTAGTTAACAAACCACATTTGAGACTGGACACTACACCAAATAGATGCAATATCTGTTTCCAAGCATTAGAAAAACAATGCAGGGCTGTATTCCTGAAAGGAAAGGAAACAAATATGGTGAGCCCTATGATTATAAAGTTTACTGCCTGGAATTGTTTCTGGCTGCAGGTGTGAAATGGAGCTCAGTAGTCTTGCTTGATCAGGAGCAGGGATGGGAATTTGGGGGACCAAAATAGCTAGAATTTGCAGAGCAGAATAAAGGAAAGAAAGGAACTATGCATAGAGCAAACTCAAGAGATTTTTGGATGGACTCCCTTGGGTTCACTTTTTTTTTTCTGAAAACACTGATAGAACTGACTTGCTGAGCAATTTATTTAGCATCCTGTAGAACCCTTGAGTATAGAAAAATTCAATAGAACCGAATCTTTGGAGTTTGTATAGCTTGAATTTATAGCGTGTTAAATTCACCTCCATGTATTATAGTTTTGTTACATAAGAGAAAACCATGAAAAGTATCAGGGCATCTTGTGAATGATCACTTAAGAAGAATACCTATTATATTGTCCAATGACATTTTCATTACCTTTAGATAATTTCTTTTAGAATTTGGAATCCCCAGGATCAGTTACTCTCTCTACAAATTGATAGGCTCCTTCTTATCAAATAATATAGAAATATATCCATTTGGCCCTTCCCCCCCCCCCCCTTTTCTTTCTAAACTGCTTGGATCAGAGGCACTCCTGATGTGATATCTGTGACATCCTCAGCCTGTATGAGGAAGAGGCAGAAGGGCTCAGTGCAGATTATCTTCTACTTCAGTATCATTTTATCAGTGGAAATTAACTTTTCATGTAGGATTTTTTTTTAAAACAAATTTTTGTTTCTATTAAAATATTAGGAACCACTCACTTTATGTTCGGCTGTAAGTTGATTAACCCTCTTTTCTTGAGTTTTTGGTGACAGTGGAAGTTGGAAGTAATACAGTCCAAATCAGGATTACATTACATATTCATCCCTTCATCTCTTTGACTTCTGATAGTTTATTTAACATTTGTATGATCCAGTTTTCCCACCGTATAAGAATAATATCTACCTTCTAAAGTTATGATAAGGCACTAATGAGACGATGTGGTTGGCACTTAGCAGTGATGCATTAGTTCTTTGTATAAATTTGGCCAGTGGGTCTCAACTCTGGCTATGGTTTAGGATCATCAGGGGAGCTTGTAAAAGTTAATGCCTGGGTACATTCCTTCATAGATTCTTTTGTAACTGTTCTGAGGAGTAGCCTGGGGAATGGGAGTTTTAAAACTCTCCAGGCGATTTTAATCTCTAGTGAAGTTTAAGAACAACTAAAGTAGGAACATTATTTTCAAGAGAAAGAAATTTACTCTGGATCTGTATGTCAAAAAGGAATTCATTGGAAGCATATGATATGGCTCACAGAGTTGAAATAAAACAGTAGGGTGCTACCTTTGGGTAGTCCTAGTGATCCAGGTGCATGGGCTTAACGACTATTTCTTCAGAGGATTACTCAGCCCTGGGATATTTTTAAAAAAAATTTGTCACTAAAGTTCAGTGTTTGAGTTTACAAACTCAAGAGAAAGATGGAGACTGTAATTAAACTGGCTTGAGCCATATGCTCGCTCCTTGGCTAGGAAAAAGTAGGATACTCTGGTAGATTCAAAAACCAGAAAGCATAATGGAAAAGTCATTCCTCCAATGGGAAATGCTTTTAAAAGAAGAAAATGAGAATTGATGCTAGGCAACCAAAATAATGTCAACCAATCAATCAATACAGACAAACACACATTACTACTAAGACATAATAACCTCCTCTCTTTCTTAAGAGTTTTTAATTCTCTCTCTTTCTCTAATTCATTACTAGTTCATAACTCTTAGGAATAGTCCATATAGCTCCTATGGTACTGCTTTATAAACAGGCGCTAATAAATACAGCAGTGAACATCAGGATAGTGGCTCTCTAGGGCCTCAGTGACTGCACAGATTCTGTGCTCTGAGTGCTGTTGTTCTCAGTGCATTCATAATAGATAATCTGGATTATAATCCCCATTTCTATGGCAATTAAGTTTTGATATCCATGATTCACTTCTGTCGGAGTCTGTGTCCAGAAGCGTTAATAAAAGATGGTATGAGTATGATGCTCCAGGAATCTTGGGAGGGTAATACTTTATAGAGGAAGGCACACAGACCATATCGGGTGTGGCAGAGCCCAGGCAATCATGATGTAAACCTCTTGTAGCAGATATTCAAGGCAAATAAACAAATGCCCCCCAAACCAATAATGGTACCCTGATTTATTCAGATATATAAAAGGGCAGACTTGAAATAAGTTTGTAAATCCTTAATATATAAAAACACAGTGGTGTCCACTATTTTCATGGCCTGGAGAAAGTGAAGTCATAATACCCTTGAAATGAAAGCTACAAGGAACTCTAAATGTCTATAAAACATTTCCTTCCTGACCTTGGCACTATTCAATCAAAAGAAATAAAGAGGAGAAGATTAAAATCTGACTGCAAAATCAATTTGAGTAAATCTTTTATGCATATCATGCTGTGGTTATCTTACAAACACCAATAATAATATAGCTAGTAATTAAGCCAGGTAATATTTTCATCTTTCATACAGTGTGATAATTAAGCATTTGTAATTTAACAACATGCAGGTAGTCTTTTGTAATATGGTAAATAGATGTTGTTTTGCATGAAAATAAATTAAATAATATCAGTTTTATTACCCTAGATTTTATTTCACAGATATTCTTTTCAAAGATAAAAATCATATAAATTAGGAATAATTTGAATAGATATGATATATATTCAGAATAACAGACAGTTAATAACTAGTCATATTGGAATAATGTTATTTTGTATCAGGACAGATTAAAGTTAAGAAACCAGAAAGCATGGGGTGGGGAATATTATAGTCAGGAGAAAGTTGGCTCTGATTCAAATTTGAGGCCAACTCAATAAATAATTCTCTTGTGTTGTTCAAGCCATACATGAACATGCTCACACATAACTTTGTAATAGGTCATGTGAGACATGAAGTCCATTGGGGTTTTCAAATAAAAGAATTTGTTCCCACGATCAGAAGTCCACTTTCTTGTTCTGAGACATAAGCATATATGTTAGCTTCCTGAATTTTTCTTTCTTTTTTTTTTTTAAATTTTTTTTAACGTTTATTTATTTTTGAGACAGAGAGAGAGACAGAGCATGAACGGGGGAGGGTCAGAGAGAGGGAGACACAGAATCTGAAACAGGCTCCAGGCTCTGAGCTGTCAGCACAGAGCCTGACGCGGGGCTTGAATTCACAGACTGCGAGATCATGACCTGAGCCGAAGTTGGACGCTTATCCGACTGAGCCACCCAGGCGCCCCCTGAATTTCTTTTTCAAAACTGGAGTATGTGTGTATATATTTTCCATAAACAAATAAACTTAAAAAAGCAATTTGTGTTCTAAGTGAAATGGCATCCACTCTGTATATTAATTTTAGGAGATTTTACATTCAGTAATTTGTTTTTAAGTCCAAACAAAAAATATTTTGAGTGTCAGATACTATGTTAATCACGGGGGAAGAAAAGAAGACTAAAATTCAATGTCTTCTTTCCTCTGCTCATGTTAAAAATACAGTTAAGGTATAGCACAGGGATATTGAAATAAGCCTGTTGTTGGACAGGAAAGACAGCATAGAGAAGATGAGACTTTCCATTGATCAAAGATTAGCAGATTTTTTCTGTGAAGAGTCAGATAGTAAAAACATTTTAATCATTGCAGGCTATGTGGTTTTGGTCTCAACACCCAACTCTGCTTCACAGTGGTCTATTATCAACAATACAAAAACAAATGGGGAACACTGAGTTCTAGCAAAATTGTGTTTATCGAACTGCGGATGGGGTGACAGGGATAGATTGGGCTCACTGGCCATGCTTTGCTGATCCCTGATCTTGGTCTTGATCTTGAAGAACCAGATGGAATTAAACAGCTGGAGAAAAATATAAATATATCAGGTAGAAGAAATAGAAGAGTCAAAGCATAAAGTGGTATGATGTGTTCTGGGAATGGTGAAGAGGCATTGAGTGCCTACTTCCATGTTATGTAGCTGGAGGGTAAATTAATAGATTGCCCCATTCATTCAATACAACAGCTATTCTTACTGATGAGACAGAAGTCCATATTAAGTCGTGAAACCAGGATTCAAAGAGTGAAACGTAGGCTTGACTTCAGAATCTTGCTATTTGCACCATAGTCTGCTTCTTTGGTCTGAAGAATACTAGGTACTGGGGTGCCTGGGTGGCTCAGTTGGTTAAGCGTCTGACTTTGGCTCAGGTCACCATCTCATGGTTTGTGAGTTCAAGCCCCACATCAGGCTCTTCACTGACAGCGTGGAATGTACTTGGGATTCTCTCTCTCTCTCTGCCCCTCCCTGACTCACACTTCCTCTCTCTCAAAATAAATGAACTTTTTAAAGAAGTTTAAATACTAAATACTTAATATTTACAAGTTCTGCCTTTTATATGGGAATCATATCTGGTGGATCCACAAGTAATTAGCATGTATGATAAGCTCCACTTGCTTAGAATGCTGGGGAAGAAATAAATAAATTTATCTGTGATTGCATAGTTAGTTCCATGTAATTAATCTTCCTGGAAATACCAGCTAATTATGAATTAAAGGTTGCCAAACAGACTGAATTTGAAATAGAGTCACTTTTTAATTTTTTGTTATTGTTGTTGTTGTTCAACATTGTAGTGGCCATTCTGCTTTCCTTCACATATCATTGGCTATAAGTGGAAATGAATCTATTTCCTTTAACACTTCCCCACTGCAAGGCCATACGAGCATATGTTCTCGTGAGAGTCTCCATTAATTACAAGAGAAACCATGAATCACCCTCTGTGCTTCTTCTAGAGAAGTAAAAGCTATCAATCATTTTTGCCTGTAGCCTTGAGAAAATCAGTGATGTGGTATTTAGGCTAAATGATGGGAACATTATTAGGCCTCTGTATTAAAAATAAATAGGCGAGATCACCAACAGGGGCTTTCAAATTGCAGGCAGTGTAAACATACAAAATGGGATAAAGTAATGACTTCTAAACATGTGTCATTCATATGTTTAAACGTTTCATAAGATCAGTTAGCCATGTCAAAAGTGAAATCTGGAGCTGGTTATACTTCATTAGATCCATTAGCTGTGATGGCAACATCTTAATATAAATTAGTCTCTTATGAGTTCTCAAGAAGAGAATTAAACACTTTTCATAAAAGATAAAAAAGAAGAAAAATAATAGACTGGATGGTTTCCAGTCTTGTGATCATTAATGAGCCACATATCTTTTGTGCTGCGAAATCACCTCTAATTAGTATGAATGTTACAAGAAGTATACTCCTTACCACTGATCTTTCTCCATGTAAAAAGCCTCCTCTCTACACAAAAATAGAGCTACAAAGAACTTGAAGATTAGTACATTCTACACCTTCATTTTGCAGAGATGGAAATTGAGGGACCAAGAAGTGCTCATGTGGTTGGTTAACAGCAGAGAAAAAATTACCTGAGTCCTAATTTAGTACCCTTTATACTCCCAACATACTTCTTTGCTCCTCTTTCTTTGAAGGGTATTTTGAACTTGGATGTACACTGTTCTAGCATGTAAGTATGATGTCATAGCAATGTTAATGTCTTTCTTAATTTTATAATTTATTTTTACCAATTTAACCTACTTTAATTTAGTCTTAATATATGAAATTTGCTCTTTTCCCTCCTAGAGACATTATAGTCCCAAATCTAGAAATCAGATACTATTCCCTTGATCTCAGAGTAACTGCTTTATATGATCGAATTGGATATGGGATGGGCATCACTCACAGGTGTTTTAACTTTGCGTCAGTGTTTTAAGTTTGACATTTTAACTTGGTACCTAATCATGTCTAGATATGTCAGTCATTTGAGTCTACCGCCTAAATCAAATACGTACAATGATCTATGTTCCTTGCCTGGTGAGCGACCTCCAGTTGGCTGCTGAAATGAATTTATACTTTAAAAATTCATAAACTACTTAGACCTACCTTTTTAGTTTTTTTCCCTCTTACTGCTTCTCTCCGTCACCAACAAATACTCACTCTTCTTTTCCTATCTTTGTTCAAGCTGATTTCTCAATTTGTATTCTTCTCCTTAACCTCTTCTCTACATATTTTGCATGGCTCAGCAATAAAAAATTTCCTTGTCTGAGCAACCAGTGATGATCTCCCCTCGCTCTTTGCCCCTTCAAAACCACACATTATGATGTGTCTGGAATTTGTTCGATGTGAAATGGCTACCACGTTTGGCATCTGTTCCATTGCCATGGTATTCCCTGCTTTCTCTTTAACACATCACTTGTCTCACTGTCCACTTTAAGGAAACTAGTCTGAGGTACTCCCTTTCTAAAAAGAAGTAAGGCACACATTTTTTCAGGATTTATGAAGACATAGCCATATTGTGCTAGCAGTTATTACCTCAAGGGCCCATGGGAAAGGATGGAAATTCATTGGATGTGAAATTTATTTGAAGTAAATTCGTAGGAACGAAGCACACTATGGAATTTCCCTCCTTTCTCCATGAGGCAGCAGATGAACATGCTTCCCAATTCCAAAGCAGGGAAAAGGATCGCAAAAGAACTCCTTACAGAGATTGGGAGGGGACTTCTCACAAGAGGAGACTTAGACATCTTACTATAAATGATTGAAGTTTTCTGAATTACAGGGTCTCTGTGTTTCCTGAACACAGATTTGAAATAGTTCTTGATACATTTTGGTCTGGATGTAAATTTGGTGACAAAGATGCTGGTTAGTGTGTGACTCTACTCTGGGGAAGTTTTGGTGGAAGGAGTCTGTCTGGAGATCTTCTGATGCCAGGTGTTGGATAAAGCCCACCCTTACACTAATTGGTAGGGCCAGGGTATGTAAGTATTCCCAGTGCCAAAGTGGGCATGACAAAAAGTAGCCGACTTTGAGTTATCTGGAAAGGACCTCATGGAAGATGACTTCTGGCTGTGTTCACTCAGAGGCACAGCTGGGAGGCAGTAGTCAAGGAGAAGTTGTAAGACGTGTGGGGATTTCTACTGACCATGTCAGTTGAATGGTACAAAGAACATACTTCCTAGTGGGGAAGGGGGAAGTCCCACAGGAATGCTTCAAAGTGATTTTATTTGGCATGACAGGGGGCATGGGATAGCTAAAAACAACAACAACAACAAAACAAAACAAAAAAACCCTATAGTGAGTGGGTGGTATTTAAAGAAAACTTTGCTAGGTAAGTAAAATTTTACCTTTAACTCTATTTTCCTGCCCCCAAATTGGAAACACTAGCAGAACAAAAGGAAGTTGGGTAAAGGAGAGAGAAAGAATGGACCATACCTCACCTTCCCCACTTTGGTCAGACATGAGCTTGTAGGGTAGGGAAAAGGTTAGAATTGAATGAAAGAGTAAAAATAATATTATTTTACTAATTTAAAATAAAAGAGTTATAATGCCTGAGCACCCTGGTACTTTTGTCCCTAGAAGGCTAACAACCCCATCCAAGTTATTGTCTAGTAACGAGCAAAAGGATTTATGACAAAGTACAGTTGAAGGCAGAGGTGAAAAAATACTGGGTTGTTATCTGATCCTTCCTGATCATATTGACCTCTTTCACAAGACATTTTCAGTCTCTAGTATCAGTTGTTTTTTTCCAGAGTATCCAGGGCAAAAACCAACAATAAATGGAATTCTGTTTTTACTTTCGGAGACCATGTAATCTAAATGTAGAAAACATTATGAGAGGGAAGTTATTAGGGAAAAGAGCAGTTTAAAGTTACCTGTAGGGCACTGGTATTAAAGAGGGTGGAGAGAGTCTCCTGTCCTAGTCCTTTGCATGGTCATTGAGTTATCTTCTGACTCCACCTAGCTGAAGAGGAGAGTCTTTGTAAGACAGAAAGCTGATTAAAGCTGCAGTTGTTTGTTTAATTGTTTTATTTCCTCTTACTAAGTTGTAAGAAACCTGAAATGTATAATATAGCTTGTCTTTTATAGAGCAAGTCCTCAACAATTACATGTTTGGTTGAGTTGAAAACCAGCACCTTGGCTAAGATTTGGAATCCAGTCTCAGATGAGATGTGCTTTGTTAACTACTGATGTAACTATCAGTGTTTCCATAACTGTTGTGGAATTGCATGCTTTTTGGTTAAACTAAAAGCTGTGCTGTATATATTTTCAGATGTTCCAGCACAGAGTTAAAGGTGTAGGTTTTCAGCATAAGGAGACGGACTGCTGTCAGTCCAAACAGTGTCATAGATCTGATGCCATGAAACTCATCTTGTTTCTATAAAAAACTACCATAAATGTTGTGTGGTTAATTTTGGACTTGTGAGTCAGAACAACCATAGTCCAAAGATGAGTAGAATCTATTGCTAATAAGTTTTAAATATATATCTGCAACTCTAGCTAGTAAAAAATAGAATAATTTACTTTGTAGTTGCAGTGTGCTGTTATCATACCAAGACTTGACATGTGTAATCTGACCGAATATTCAAGATAGGAATAGAATAACACTGAGACTTAATGCCACAAAACCTAAGGATTAGACAGAGGTCAGTTGCTTCCTCCTTTATTGCAGTTCTGCACTTCTCAGCTTGCTACACAATTTCCCCACTCAGTTCACGCACTGCACCTGCTTTTACAATTTTGTTAAACACCTCGTTCCTGTGGTCATTTGCTTTTTTATAATGCTCTACCTAAGAGCAGAGGGTGTTGACTGGAAGAAATTTTCCAGTACAGCCAGTAGTTATGTTCGGCCCCACTCTCTAACATAAAGGAACATGCATATAGCTCTAGCCCTGCCCCAAGTGACAGCATGGGTCATTGCCCTTCTGAGAGCATGAAACACTGTTGCCACATCATAAGTAACCTGCTACAGGTCTCCGGGTTCTCTTATCTGCCAAGTAGCAGTATAGCTACAAGAGATCTTGTTTCCTTTCTCATCATTCTGTGTATTTCTTGGGAATTCCTTATGGGTGCAAACATGTGCACACACCATGTTTTTCATATTCCCTTAGTTATACTTTCTTTTCTTTCACGCCTATGTATTGATCTATTAATTTGTCCTATAATCAAAAGCTCCTCTTCCCTTTCTTACAGTGTAAAATAAGGTCGAGTCCCCATTTAATCTTCTTTCTGCTATATTGTTCCTCCCCACATCCCACTTGGTGCTCAGCCAGAGGTGCTCTCTAAGCAAAATAACCTGGATGACTTGTAGAATCATTCTAAGGTTGTGTTTTAGGGTTTTTATCCAAGCCTTTGATATAGGCTCAAGCATTTGCCTTTATGGACCTGTTTCTCTTCTATCTTTGCTGTCATGTATCTGAACTCTGTCAATTATTTCTCTTCTGCATTTCAAGTTAATTTCCATATAACTTCCAGAATAAGCAACCTTTATTTTAAGAAGGGAAAATCCTCAATGAATTGCATAATTATCTCCCCCCTTGAGTGGTAGTTGTTTCTAAGCATGTCAACATAGCAATAGTAAGGAAGAGGCTAAAATAACAAAATTCTAATCAGTAACTAAACTTGAATGCCAGAAACATCACCATTCTGAGACTTCTACATCAACACATTTGTGTATTTGGTATCTAAATTGTGCTGATGAAAACAGACCAGGAAGTTCCATTTGTTCATTGCACAAATCTGAAGCCAGAAAGATTTGGTTACTGCCATTACATATGTCAGGAATACTGATCTATTATGGAGGAAGACTGATTTTTTTAAGTTTATTTATTTTGAGAGAGAATGTATATGCATGAGAAGGGGAGGGGAAGAAAGAGTGAGAGAGAGAGAGAGAGAGAGAGAGAGAGAGAGAGAGAGAATCCCATGGAGACTCCGAGCTGTTAGCCCGATGGGGACTTGATCCCACAGATCTCGAGATCATGACCTGAGTCAAAACTAAGAATTGGATACAACAGACTGAGCCATCCATGCATCCCAAGACTGATGATTTTTTTTTTTTTTTTTTTAAATGAAGCTCTGGAAGATTTCCTTAACCTGAGGCTTTGGAACAACTCTAAACACTTACAGTGATATCTTGTTAATCTTTTACAGCATTGATTATATTTGCCTTTTGGAATTAAATAAAATAATTTATTTGTTTTGCAAAAGGTCAGATGAATAGATTTTCAATATCATCAATTTTTTTGAATTCACCCTTTCATTCTGCAAACATTTACTGAATACATACCAAGGCTTAGACATGAGGATACCAATTGAGCAGGAAAGCAAAAGTCCTTGCCAACAGGGAGTTTAGTTTCTGGTGGATAAGAAAGATGTTAAATAAGTAATTGCATCACAATTTAGTTTATGGTGTGGTAGGTATAAGTTATCTAGAAGTAGTTTTTTATTTAAGGTGCCCAGTCATTAAATGCTATAAAATAATTAAATACAACATATGAAGGGTACCATACTTTTTCTATCTGCCTGCAATGAGCTAGATGCTTCCTTTTTGCTAAGTTTTCACTTTAATATCATATTTTCAAAGGAAATCTTCCCTGTAAAAATGTCATCACCTTGTCATGTTATCCCTTCACTGTATTTTAATTCTCCGCATTTTTTTTTCTTTCTTTCTTTCTTTCTTTCTTTCTTTCTTTCTTTCTTTCTTTCTTTCTTCCTTCCTTCCTTCCTTCCTTCCTTCCTTCCTTCCTTCCTTCCTTCCTTCCTTCCTTCCTTTCTTTCTTTCTTTCTTTCTTTCTTTCTTTCTTTCTTTCTTTCTTTCTTTCTTTCAATGCTTATTGCATCTATTTTTCTCCTGGTGTTTGCCACCATGTTCTCAGAGCTGTGTTTGGATCAGTATTAGGCAAATGAGAGTTGTTCAACTAATATTTATGGATTAATTGAATAATAATGATATATAGATATGTGCCCTTGAACGTAAGTGTGGGTAATCATTAAAAAAAGCCATTATTGGTTTAGCAGCATGGTTTTCGTAACCTTTAAAAACTATATGTACAACTGATTCAAGGTTATAGGCCACCTCTGCCTATACTACTAGCCTGCTGAGCACCCATTCAACCTTACTTTGGTAATATCATCGTGTTTTTTCTTGGGTACTGGCATCTCTGAAATCTTATTTTCATTGTTTCTGGTTTACCCAGACTCTAAGGACATTAGCATTTGACCCAGATGTGGCCAATCAGAGCACCACAGAGTTTGGGACTTTATTGGAATTCTCAGAAAGTGAAATTCATCTTTCCATCTAAATTGGATCCATAAGGTCATGAAACCAAAGCCAGTGTGGGCCACCATGAGAGTAGAACCAGTCTAAGAATAGCAAGCCAACACGTAAGGAAGCAGAAATACAGTAAAGCTTCCTGCTATAAGCGTTTTGGTGCCTGGATTCAGCTCTAAGTTAGAACTCCCCTGTGGACTTCTCCATTGTGTCAGCCAATTTAAATAGAGTTTGAGTCACTTGCAACTGAGAGTCCTTGCTGATAATATATCATTTTGTTAACTGATGTGTCTTCATACCTGTAGACTTCAGCTTCCATCTATTTGGTACCTAATGTCCTCCCATGTATTCTAAGGCTTCTTCTCACAGCTTTTGTGTACCGCTTACTACTGCTCACTCAAAACTTACATTTAAGCATGATCTCTCAGGTCTGCTCTAGCATTATTCCCCATGATGCCTTTCCAGCTCTGATTCTCCTGCCACTTGCCTCATTCTCATGCTATTTCTAAGCTCAATTTTATAAAACAGGGAGTATAGTTGGCATAGCTTTTTGTTCCCTAGAAGTGTTACAGATTAAGTATATAGTTTGTGAGGTGGCTGTGTTTGGATGAGGTGACCTTATTTTGCTAATCTACTAAAAGGATGGACATATTAGAATTTTATATGATATGGCATAAAATTTGACTATGTAAAGGGTAGGTAGAGAGAAAGACTTAAAGATACAATGAATATGGTAGGCAATGCCATATTCAGTGATAATATTGATTCATGGATGCAACACAGTAGGTGCTCAGTTAAATATTATTGTCATTGCTTGTCACTAGAAGAGAATCTTTAGCTATTATGTGAAATTATATATATAAAGTAAGCAAGGTGGTGGCACAAAGATTTCCTTGCTGCTTTTCTCTTGAGCTGATGTGTCATTCAAAGTGAATAGCCAATGGCTGATCACTTCTTTTTCACCCATATTTTTCTTACTTTCAATCCAAAGATCTCCAAAGATCTCTGTTTTTCTTATTCTAGTGGTCATACAACCAAGACTGCAGGGGAATTTGAGGAAGCTATCATTTCAGTAATGGGAAACTATATTTGCCAGACTTTTTATCTATGATGGTACTGCTGATAAAGAGCTCCCACATTTGTCAACTCATTTTATTTAATAATTTAAACTTTGAGGAAGGTATTACCTTTCATTTAATAGATGAAGAAAAAGTGGGTTTTATATAATTACAATGACTTTTAAGTCTGTGTCTTATAGAGTGGTTAATGCTACTCTTTCTGTTGTTTCCCCCCCCCCCCCACCCCCTTTTGGAGTCATAGGGTAAGCAAACTCTCCTACTTAGGTTAGGGATTCTAGGCATGATTCTTTTCTACTTTTTTACTTGTGTGAATTTGTTACTCATAACAATGGATGACTAATGTTAATACACTTTTTGTAGGATGCCATTATAAAAAATATCACATTTTATTTTAATATGGAGACATTTCAGTGCAGTAGGAATTATAAAGTCACAAATTTCACAGCCTCGAGAATATTTTTTGTTAGTTATCAATCAATCATTATAAAATATTAGTTGATCCTCTAGGATATATTTCTGTTCTGAATTATAAGATTTTAAGAATATGTTGTACAGCTGGAGGTAAAAGGAGGCTAATTTATAACTCAAATGCCAAGTAGACACTTCAACCTTCTCCTGTAAAATGAACTTATGTCTCCTTATATTTATTAGTGACAGCCATCCTTTGCTGTGAAATTGAATCACATAATAGACATCAATCTTTTGTTCTTTCCTGATTGGAAGGGAGACTTTGCTGTATCTAATACTCCAATTCTTTCCTTGGCATTTTGCAGTGGATATTAAAAGCAGTAGTACGATTCACATAATTAAACATTGAATTCTCCTGTGATCTCTGGTCTTTGTGTAGGTGTTTATACTACTGAAGCATGAAACAAATGTATTTCGGTTTGCGAGGAAGATAAATACGTGAAGATTACTGGTGCAAAAGTAGTTACTAGTACATTCCTAGATAGAGTTGGGCCCCTGTTTGTACAGTACAGACAAATCTGGTGAAGTTTTATAAGACCATGTAGAGCAACCATTTTTCTTATGCTCTTTAGTCCTAAAAATCTTTAGATAGGGGCACCTGGGTGGCTCAGTCAGTTAAGTGGCCGACTTCGGCTCAGGTCATGATCTCACGGTTTGTGAGTTCGAGCCCTGCGTCGGGCTCTGTGCTGACAGCTCAGAGCCTGGAGACTGTTTCAGATCTGTGTCTCCCTCTCTCTGACCCTCCCCCGTTCATGCTCTGTCTCTCTCTGTCTCAAAAATAAATAAACGTTAAGAAAAAAAGTTTTAAAAATCTTTAGATAAAAGAGCAATCCAGGGGCGCCTGGGTGGCCTAGTCGATTGAGTGTCTGACTTTGGCTCAGGTCATGATCTCATGGTCAGTGAGTTCGAGCCCTGTGTCGGGCTCCGTGCTGACAGCTCAGAGCCTGGAGCCTGCTTCGGAGTCTGTCTCCCTCTCTCTCTGCCCCTCCCCTGCTCACACTCTTGTTCTCTCTGTCTCTCAAAAATGAACAAATGTTAAAAAAAAAATTTTTTTTTAAAGAACAATCCATGGCATCTGCTAACATAGGAAGGTATGCAGAGAAGTACAGTATAAATGAGGTCACATTTGTCCCCAGGGCCACATTCGCCCTGCCGAGTGGCAGAGGAAAGAGGCTTCATTCCCTGTGGGAACAGACTTAGCCTTTCAATACATGGAAGGAAACAGCAATAGATAGATGGTATGTAGAGACAGATAAAGATCATGAAAAACAAGAAAGAAAGACTATGTAGAGAACGTGCTTATTTCCCTGCTGTAGGTGGAGTAGAGAAGAGCACCAGAGGAAGATTCAGAGAGCCTCCTTTGTGTGTGAGATCTTTTTCTGTGCAGTGACCTTATGCTCTAGCAAACATGGCCCAATCAATATTTGGAATTGAACAACAGAGGCTGACAGTGTCTCCTTTTGGTGATGATTTAGTGAAAGGTGGAGGCCCTGCTAGAGATTGTGTCCTTATCTCTGCATTTCCATTCTAGGAAATAAAATGATGCAGTCCTGGAGCTTTCTTAGGAAAAGGGATGGTGACTGTCTTTTATTTATTTATTTATTTATTTATTTATTTATTTAATTTTTAAAAAATTTTTAATGTTTATTTTTGACAGAGAGACAGAGCATGAGCGGGGGAGGGGCAGAGAGAGAGGGAGACACAGAATTCAAAGCAGGCTGCAGGCTCCCAGCTGTCAGCACAGAAGCCCGACGCGAGGCTCGAACTCACAGACCGTGAGACTATGACCTGAGCTGAAGTTGGACGCTCAACCCACTGAGCCACCCAGTCACGCCTGGTGACTGCCCTTTAGTATGACATTCTAGCTTTGCGATTGAGGAAAGTGATCAAGTAATGTTAAAAGCGTTAGCAGTCACCCACTGCTTTTATATTTTTATGGGTATGTGTGATACAGTGAAGTACATGGTCATATTCCCACAGGATGCTTAAACTTAGATTCTCACATAATGACCTTTTTTTTTTTTAAATGTTTATTTATTTTTGAGACAGAGAGAGACAGAGTGCAAGTGGGGGAGGGGCAGAGAGAGAGGGAGACACAGAATCTGAAACAGGCTCCAGGCTCTGAGTGGTCAGCACAGAGCCCGATGCGGGGCTCGAACCCACGGACCGTGAGATCATGACATGAGCCGAAGTTGGATGCTCAACCGACTGAGCCACCCAGGCGCCCCTCACATAATGACCTTCTGAAGAAAAGATTATTTTTTCAAGGAGTTAGGCACTAGAGTTCTTCTTTGTTCCCATGACTCTATGGGTGAGAAACAGAGTTTCATAGTGGCAAATATGAAAAGATTTAGAGGCTCCTGGGTGGCTCAGTTGGTTGAGCATCCAACTTCGGCTCAGTTCATGATCTCACAGCTCATGACTTCGAGCCCTGCGTCAGGCTCTGTGCTGACAACTTGGGGCCTGGAGCCAGCTCCGGACTCTGTCTCCCTTTCTCTCTGCCCCGACCCACTCTCATTCTGTCTCTGTCTCTCTCAAAAATAAATAAACATTAAAAAAAAATTTTTTTTAAATGAAAAGATTTATGAACAACACTATTAATTGCAGAACTGTTTGTAATAGCAAAAGGTGAAAAATATACCAAATCTATATCCATAAGGATTTTGCTGAGTAAGAAATAGGCTGTCCACATGCTGAAGTATGGCATGCAGCTGGAACAAAAGGAATAAGGCCATCTTTACGTATTACTGCAGAACGATTGCCAGCAACTCTTGTTAAATAAAGAGAGTATGGATGCTAACCTAGGTTTTTATCTGCCTGTGGAAGAAATGAATATATCTATGTATTTGTGCATACATTTTTAATGTAAAGGTAAGCCTTGCAATATAAAAATTGTTACCCAAAGGGGCAACAAAAATAGGGTAGGGGAAATAGGGATACAGAATATTTTTTACTATATCTTCTTTTGTGTATTCTACTTTGGAACCCTGTGAATTTTTTACATCATTATAAAATTAACTTACATGGGCTTCACACTCGGTGTGGACCCTGCTTAAGATTCTCTCCCAACTCCTTTTGTGCCCTCCCCCACTGGCCTTCTCTGTCTGTCTCTCTCTCTCAAAAATTAAAACAAAAATAACTTACATTAAAAATCACTAAACTCAAAAGTTAAATGAAGCAAATGAACCTAAATATGTAGTTGGTGGAATTAAATGCAACTAATGAAAGGATTCATCAGCTAATTAAATAGTCTCCCACTAGCCAGAACTGAGACCATTTGAACATCAGTTAGGCTTATAATTACAACACATCATATGCTTCATCTTGTGAGTGGGAGTAAAGAAGACCTAAAAGTAGCCACGAGCTGATAAATTTTAAAGCTGAATAATGAGGAAATGGTGTTTTAATATACGATTCTCTTTGCTCCTTTATATGTTTGAGATTTTCCACAATACAGCCAAAAAAAAAAAAAAAAAGGAAAGAAAAGCCATTTAAATTTGCGGGGAAACCAATGCTAATTTATATCACGATGTTCAATTACAAAACACTGTGTAATATTAACCACAAGTGATTTCTCTCACCTCCACAGAAGTAGAGGACAAGATAAAATGGTCTGTCAGGCAGATTTCTTTCCTATTTTGTTTCCACAAATCATTACAAGAGCTAAACTGTTAAATTAAGCTATTTACAATGCTAGAATTGTTCTGTTTCCAGACGTAGAAATGCAAAGTATAACTTGAATTGCAGTGCATATGTTTGTAAAAGATGAATCGAGAGTAGGAAGGAAACTGCTGTCTTAAGGCTGTTCTGTGAGGTGATTAAGAGGGTGGTTCCCCAAATTACCAATATGGTAGCCACTAGCCACACGGCACTTTCTAAATTTAAATTAATTAAAATTAAATACGTTCAAAAGAGTTCAGTTTCTCAGTCACAGTGGCCACATTATACATGTTCAGTTGCCACACGTAAATAGTAGTTACCTCCCAGGAGAGTGCTAATAGGAACGTTTGTGTCATCAGTATAAGTTCTTTCAGTCAATGTTGGTCTAGAGGTCATCTCCCTGTATTCAAATATTGCTCAGTGTATTGACTGTGTGAACTTTCTGCCCTTCAGTTTCCTCATCTTTTAAATGGTATTGAAAATACGGTAGGAGAACTACCTCCAGCATGGCAGTGGGGATTAAAGATAAAACACTTAGAAAAATACCTTCTATAATGTGAATGCTCAGTAAATACCATTTCTTTGATATAAACCATCCCTTGAAGTAGCTATTAGATGGATTACACAGCCTTGCCTCTGATCAC
Organism: Neofelis nebulosa; assembly: GCF_028018385.1. Lineage (NCBI taxonomy): Eukaryota > Metazoa > Chordata > Mammalia > Carnivora > Felidae > Neofelis > Neofelis nebulosa. The sequence continues at coordinate 91,089,811 of NC_080791.1, forward strand.
ATTGCACACATAACCTTTTGGTAAGTGAAGCCTTTTGCACATTGCTTAACTGATTTTAGAATGTTGACAAGTTCAGACAGAGCTCTAAATACAAATTTTAAAAGTTGAAAAAATCCACAGTTCACTTTTCTTACATTTTCATGAGGCATCATTTTGCTTAGCTTTTGTGGATGAAACTGTGTCTCGTATTCAGACAACAGATTCTGTCTGGAGAATCTAGGAGATATTTTATCAGTACATTTTACATCTGTGAAATAAGATGGAGGTAGAAGCAGGTGTGATTTGAAGCATGAAAGGGACTCAATCAGCTGTTGCTAGCTTTGAAGACGGGAAGGGGCCACCAGTCGTGGCACGTGGAAGTCCTCTAAAATCTGGATATGGACTTCTACTGGCAACCAGCAAGAAAACAGGAATTTCAATTCTGCAACCACAAGAAACTGCAATCTGCCAATAACTTGATTGAGCAAGGAATCGGATTCTCCCTTAGAATCTCTAGAGAGAAACTCAGCCCTGCTACCATTTTGATGTTACCCCAGTGAGACCCATGCCAATATTCTGACCTATGGAACTATAACTGGGAATTTATGTTATTGTAAGCTACCAAGTTCTTGATAATCTGTGGTGGCAGCAATAGAAAACTAATACAGTCAGGATAATTGAAAATGCATTTAAAAGCCGGCAAAACAAAAACCTTAATTTTTTAGTATGTTACTGCCATGTTCCCATGACAGCAGAATGTAAGTACTTATCAGTTAAGATCCTTATGAAGATAAAACTTGATAAAAACATGCACTATATTCTTAGAAAAATACCCATGAATTTCTCAAGTGAAACAAAGAGAAAACATAGAAAAGAGTAAGAATTGCCTGGGATAAATGTTAAAGATACTCTACAGTGTTAGAGTCAGGGGTGGGAGTATGGATAGCGTAATGAAATCAAGTTTCTTTTCCCTATTATGTCACCAGACAAACAAATTACTAACATCTTGTGATAAGTTATGTCCCAAATTAACTCTTCAAAAGAGGAGGAACCCTAGAATATAATGGCAAGGCAAGTAAAGTCAGTTTGTAAATTTTGATACATTCTTTTATGTTTTATTCTTTAACAACTTAGGACTCTCTTATCCAACTGAATTGTCACTTTCCTGACTTTTACCTTCATTTATGTGAAGTTTTAATTTCTTAAAATTTTCCCTTGCACTTGAGGAATAATTTCCACATGGGACACAGTAACTAAACAGTTTATTTCTTTTTTAAATTTTTTAGAAGTTTATTTGAGGAGAGAGAAGGAGCTTTTGTGCAAGTGGGGGAAGGGCAGAGAGAGAGGGAGACCGAGAGTCCCAAGCAGGCTCCATGCTTTCATCATGGAGCCCAATGCAGTGAACTCATGAACTGTGAGATCATGACCTGAGATGAAGAGTCGGATGCTTAACTGACTGAGTCACCCAGGTGCCCCAAGAGTTTATCTCTTTGTCTTCAATATGACTGTCCCTAGAATTCCATAGAATAGAGATCAAATGTTCAGTTTGGGCCGTAAGCTGCTGCTTCATATTTATAAATATTTATGTATATTTATTATATATATGTATATTTTGCTGCAGGTGTGCTTCTAAAAGAAATGTGTTTTTTTAGAATATGCTCAAATTGTAATTTGGAAGTGAGTTGTTCACTTGCAATGTTTGTAAGAATTTTTCTGATCAGATTTTGATATTTGCTGCTATTTTTTTTTCCTACAACTTGGAAAATGCTCTCTTTTTTTAAGTTTATTTATTTATTTTGAGAGAGACCGAGACAGCATGGGCAGGGGAGGGACAGACAGAAAGAGGGAAAGAGGGAATCCCCAGCAGGCTCCATGCTGCCAGCACAGAGCCCGATGTGGGGCTCAAACTCAAAACTGTGAGATCATGACCTGAGCCCAAAACAAGAATCAGACGCTTAACTAACTGAGCAACCCAGACACCCCAAGGAGAATATTATCTATTTTAATAAACTTGATTGTTTTTTACTTGTTAAGGGCTTTTGAGAGATAACATAAGAAGTCATGGTCTAAAGACAAATGTGAAAGAGTTTCATAGAAGACAATTAGGAACAGATGATATATGTAAGTCTAGTGGTAGTTTGTGAGTGAGGATGTGGAGAATGAGGGAAGAGGGGAAATTGTGAAGTGAAATGATGGTTGTTTTTGTGTACGTGTTGGGCATTGTTGAAGGCATATTAGAAAATCATCAGTGGTTACTGATTTACCTTGTTTGACACCATATTATTGGTAATTCATCAGAGTGTGTTTTTGTTTTCTTTTTGCTTTTGTTTTTTGGAAGGTGGCAGTTAGTTACCAGTTAGTTTAGGGAGTTTCAATTTCCTTGACCTCACATAGCTTTTATGTAATAAAGTTAAGATTCAGGGGCGCTGGGTGGCTCAGTCAGTTAAGCATCCAACTTTGGCTCAGGTCATGATCTCATGGCTCATTGATGGCACAGAGCCTACTTTGCATTCTGTCTCTTTCTTTCTCTCTGTGTCCATGCCCCATCATGCATGTTCTCTCTCTCTGTCTCTGTCTCTCTCTCTGTCTCAAAAATACATAAATAAATATTTAAAAAATTAAAAAAAATAAAGTTAGGATTCAGATCCATGTCTTTGTGATTTCAAAATTTATCCCCTGCACCATACTATCAAGGGAATAATGGAACCAGCTAAGAGAGTTCAACTAAAATCTCATGTGCTATACTACAGAGTGGTCCTGGGAAGGTGTAAAGGCACATAACTTGGATTATTATAATGGCTGGTCGTAGAAAGTTGTTATTCTTATTTTTTCCTATCTTGAGCTTCTAATTTGTTCTAACCAAAAATCTATTGAAAAGTGTGAATCCCATATAATACTCTGGGCTTTTGCAAGTTTTGTGTACCAAATGGTCCTTTCTCATAGGGTGAAATAGAGAAGTATCAATAGAGTAATCGGGATTCCACTGACAGAAGATCCAGGAGAGATGATTCTAGTATGGAAAGTCATAGTCCAAATTCAAGAGCCAGAATTTGCACACTGATAAAATGAAGATGCTAGGGACTAGCATCTCAACTAGCACTTGAACAAGGAGACAGTTGAATGCAGGGAGAGTAGGTGTGGCACTATTGGAGAAGGCCTCACACTGTCTGAGACATTTAGGGCAGTGTATCTGACAGATGTGAATCCCAAGTCAGTCATCTGTCATGTGAATGTTTCTCAGTTATTCATTTCTCTCATCCAGGGATAATAATGGTACCTGCTTTATTGGATTGTTGTAAAGGATAAATGAGAGAGTAGCCATAAAACATTACATAGTTTCTGTCACGTAACATGTACTTGTTAAATGCTGGCCTCTCCTGCTTAAGCATTTCTTTGTCCACAAGTGAGAATAGGGGGAGAAACAGATAGTACTGTTGAAATCTAAGTGTTGACTTGTAAACCAGGAGTTCCTGGGCCCAGCACTTGGGTTTCACTGTGTAATTCTGCCAAATGTAGTCACTACAGTGTAGTAATAAATTGACCTTCACATGAAAGCCATTATTATACAACTTTATGGTTCATTTCCTGTGACATCTACAGCACAGGTGAACAGTGACAGTATCATATGGGATGAAGACATTTGAAAGCAGGGATGTGAGTGCTGTCAGAAAGTGCCTAGTGTCCGGATTTATTTGAAGGAGATGCATGCAGCTTTGGGTCACATTTTGCAATAACCCACTACTTTGATATAATTCTTATTAAAATCAAGGGCACCTGATGCCTTCATTAATCTAATAAAGCCTTAGGGCAGATATTTATACAATTTCCATTAGGCTTTGAAAGTGGTAAAAGTAACATGCAGCTTAGCATCATCTCTTTGGGAGACACCAGGCTGTAAGCACTGTTCCAAAGTCAGTAACTTGTGTTGATAATAATCTGATCTGCTCAGATTGAAAGGAAAACGAGGTACTATTTTTGCTCTGGTGGCCTGGAGTAAAGAATGTGGCCCTCCATGTTTGATGATTGTTCCAAAGGCTGAGTGTGGCAATAAGTAATGACTCTGAGCTACCTCCTCCTTGCCATTAGAACTGAAAGCATCCCGATTAAACTGAAGAACAGGGCTGTACTTTTCATTACAATGGGGACTGGCACTTGCCAAAAGGAGATTTCCTTAATTAATGAGCAAGTAGTCCTTTCAAGTATTACTCAATGAGGTCATTGCAGTACAACTTTCCCTGCAAAGGGCAGTCAGCCTCTGAAAATCAGACTGAGAAGGAGAGGCAGTTTAGAGTAATTGCTGAGATACTAGGCTTTAGAGTCAGAGGACCTCGCTATGAGATCCTGGTTGTCAACCAATTTTTCAGTAATCTTGAGCATGTTATTTCACATGTTGGTGTCCTTCTCTGTTAAAGTTGATATGCCAGTTCCTGTCTCACAAAATTATTGTTATGATTAAACAAGGTAAGCATGATAAAGGACTTAGCACAGCGCTTAGAACATAGGGGGTACTTATTAAGTGGTAACACTTTCCCAAAATTTTCACTATTAGTCTTCCCTTGATGAAGTAATGGAAGCTATGATTTTTCTCATGAAGTATGTGTGCGAGAAAAAAATGATCAAATCATGTTTCATTCTTTATCATGAGTTGATGTCAAACACTTCACTACCTTCTTCTTGGACCCCCACACTTTAGCTCCATAAAAATTATAATCTAACTAGTAGAGATGACAGATGAAGTATTTTTCTCACGAAATGTTGAAAAGGAATCTCAGACAACACCTAGACTCATTGAAATCAAGTACAATAATTAATAGTGATATCTACCAGAGTGGAAAGAATGAAACCTGAAGCTGCACATGCCACCCACTTTCTATAGCTGAGCTGGACCGGCACAGCCTCCCCTCTTACTGGAATGAAAGCAATGGCAAGTTGGCTCCGTTTCCCAAATGTCCTTCGACTAGTGAATAAAGAAGATGTGGTCCATATACACAATGGAATATTACTCAGCATCAAGAAGAATGAAATCTTGCTATTTGTAAGAATGTGGAGGGAGCTAGAGTGTATTATGCTAAGCAAAATAAGTCAGTCGGAGAAAGACAAATACCATATGATTTTATTCATACGTGGGATTTAAGAAACAAAACAAATAGGTGATGGGGATTAAAGAGTGCACTTGTGATGAGTGATGTATGGAAGTATAGAATCACTATATTGTATACCTGAAACTAATACAACACTCCATGTTAACTAACTGGAATTTAAATAAAAACTTAAAAAACAGGAAAATTGGCTCTGTTTAATTAATTTTAAATTTATGTCACTTACGTCTCTGATAATTGTTAAGTCACCAGCTCTTTCAATTGGGGTGGGGGGGATTATTTCAGGTGATTGATGTGTGTTATAAGCCAAATCTGCGATTTTCAGTTTGCAAAACATTAAAAATTTTTTTGGCCAATATTTATTCTTCACTTTTTAAAGACATTTTGAGTAATTGACTTTTTTAAATGCTGAGAAAATGATGATAACTTGAGCCTTCTTGCTGCAGCATCTCAATATCAAAGCACATTTGGATGGGAAAAATTTGCAAAGTTTGGAAATCCAGGTGGTTCATACCTGATTTGCAAATTAATTGTTTTCTCGAATCAGAATTTCACTAATGTTAGGCAGACCCAGTAGATAAAAGTATAGAACCAGTATATATTTACCTGCTTTTCCTAGTTAGAGATTAATACGTTATTACCAGACAGGTCAGTTTCACATTTAAAAAAGTAATCTGTATTCAAACTTATTTAAAATACATAGATTGTCTATGATCCCAGTGTGTGTATATACGTACATATGTACTTTATACATATATGTGTGTGTGTGTATGTGTGTGTATATACACACACACATATATATACATACATACATACACAAAAGTGAAGGTCTGTTATTCCTCCCTTCCCATTTCGTTCTTTTGTTCATCAGTCAACATGTTTTAATAGTTTCTTGAGTTTCTTTCAGGAAAAAAAATGCAGAGGGACACATGGATTTATTTCTTAGCTACCAAATATTAATAGTATATGCACTCCTGTGTGCTTTATTACATGATCCTTTATTACAAAATTACATGTTTTTTTTCCACAGGAAAATGTAGCAAAATGCAGAATTGAGCTGGAAGAAGGGACTTCCTTTCTCTTTTATAGGGTAGATTTATTTTTTCTTTGCTTCTGTGTCCTTTGTTTTCATGTTTTTCTTTGTTGACACACTTTAACTTCTTAAATATACAACATGGAAGAAAGTAGCTCCTCTAGTAACAGCTTCTAAAATCAAAACCTAATTCCTTGTTCAAATTCTTATAAAAAATAATGTGATTGCTTTTACCTCTTCTCTGGCTTGGTTCTTCTTCCATTATTCACCATTTGAAGGTCAATCAGCTGCCCATCTCAGGGCTAGAAGGCTTGGGGAGAGGAGTCATCAGATTGTTAGTAATAGATTTTTTTTTTCTAGATGGGTATAGACAAAACCTACAAAACCCATTCTCTGTAGATATAGTATCTTTCCTTTTTGCCCTTCCACCCCTGTCTGTGACCATGGCTGTTCCTTCCATGTGCCATTGCTTCAAAATAGGTGTTCTGTATTTGGGTTTCTTTGCTTTTCTATAAATTGATTTTAATCTTACATTTATAAACTTAGAATTTTTCCTGAATATTCATCCTCAGGGTCCATTCTGTTCTGTACTCTTAATTTTTTAAGAGCTTTCTAGGTTTTCTTTCTATACAACCCCCTCCCCCTCAGACAGAAGCATTACAACCCTGCTTCAAAAGCAGAAGAATGATAAACCAACTGAAAATTCAAGTACAGTTTAAAGAAATCATAATGCATCATAGATAAAGGAGTATCTGTGTGTGAGATCTATTTTTTTTTTTTTAATTTCTTATTTGGCAATTTTTCCCATATCTAGGTCCTGCAGTTTTTCTCCTACCAACTTTTAGTTTTTGATAAGTGCATTTGAAGTGAATAATAAACATATGGTTCAGGAAAACTATGTTAATTATGTTACAAAATTATAATAGAAAAATACCTATAAAAGGAAAGCGATAGAGGGTGGCCTAAGCCTCTACTTACAGCAGGAGTCCTTGAAGAGCAGACCTGACCCCTGGATTCTGAGTCCTTTGAATAGTGACAGCAGTGACATACAGCTTGGGACTTGATTGGTTGTATCTCTAGGAAACACAGTATTAAAGAAAGGATATGAGCCATGACACAGCAATAAGTCACTGCAGCCTGAGGCTGAAGCTTCAATATGTAAATCTGTAAACTCTTTAATATGTCTAGATAATAAAACTGGAATTATACACAAAGCAGTCATTTGGAGTGGCCATTTTCGGACAGCTGAAGGACACTAAAGTGTATTTGAGTTTGAAGAATATGCATTGCCCTGATTTTGGTGGATTGGAATTGTCAGTAATCCACTTTGTAATAGATTGTTCAAATGATTTTCCTAAAAGTTTCAGAGGCTGAGATTTTCTATGCATTTCTCTTAACCAGGCAACTTCCTTTTCTTTCTTACTGAAATATAACTGGCATATAACATTGTGTAAGTTTAAGGTGTACAAAGGGTTGATTTGATACACTTATATATTGTAGTTGTTACCGTCTTCGAGTTTTCTACCACTTCTATCACACAGGCAACTTTCAAAATTATTACATAAAGATGACCAAAGGTGGCTGACTCAGTCAATAGTTCTGACCTAAACTCCAGGCTTGATTGGACAGAGGAGAACAGAGCAATGATCTGTGCTTTCTCTGACACCTTGAATAGGTGCTGCTTTCTGGAACTTTTATACAACCTCAGAAGAAACCTAGGGCATAGACAAAACCAATTGGTTTCCAAATTGAAACTGACCACTGACCAGTCCTGCAATATGAATGCAAATTAGGGAAGTAATTTTTATTGGATAGTTTCGTAAGTTTTGTATAGCTTTGCAGATTGGCACTGTGTTGGGGGTACTTCTTTAGTGTTGTGCCCTAATCTTTACGACTTACTTGCCTGGACACTGAAAGTCAGCAAGAGCTAGGGTTTCTTGGGTCTTTCGGGAACATGCATCCAGTCCTGAACAAGCATGTGACCTTCTAGATTTCTTGGAATATAAAGGAACTTCTCAAATCCCTTAATTTCCCAAGTGTCTCCTCCCCACTACCTTTTCTTTCCCAGGCTTTTCAGTGTATCTGTTATTTGCAGGACTGTGATCCTTTGTCCCAGATGCACTTGCTAGTTCATAGCCTCCTGGGGAGTTTCCTGGGTGTGATTTGAAACCTGCTACCATACAAAGAGGGTGTAGAGAAACTAAAGAAAGAGCCAGACCACTCCAGATTGGTAGGTGACAGTTTTAATTAGCAAGCGAACTTAAGAGGTTTGGGTGGCCTCAAGCAGAGTAGTTTTTTGCACCTGCCCACCAAATCTTAAAAAATTTTGTATAGAGACCTTCACAGATTCAGTTACATTTACTGTCTAGGTAGTCTCAGTACCGCTTCTATCTCAAGACTATCCTTTGGGAAGCTTCTGGGAATGGGGAAGAAAAGCAGAATCCACCTTCCAGAGGCAAGGGAAGGAGTGGGGAACCTCCAGTTGCCTTGGTCCACCTCATGTCTAGTGGTCACCTCTTGAAGACCTCCCCCAACAACAACATCTAATACATTTGCCTTTTTTTTGCTTATGACAAATGGCACCTGTAAGTGTTTTTCAGCCCTGGACAAGTTCCGAGGTGGGTGAAGCAAAGCCAGGTCCTGAGCCAGTCCTTCATGGAACCACCATATATGTGTTGAAGCATGCTAACACAGTTCTTCTCAGGTTATATTGCTCCCTCTGGCACCAGCAGCCTCGTCCAGGAGTTCAGACTCCTTTATTCAAGACCGCTGTGAAGCTGAGGAGTGGGGAGAGTAGTAATCAGATAAGTCAACATGTCCTATTACTGAAATTCAGCATTTTTTTCCTTTTTCAAGTATGTCATTCATGGTATTTTTTATTAGGTAGCCGAAATCTAAAACAGCTGATTCTGGCAGTTTTTGCCAGCTTAATTGTTACTCTTGGGGAGTAAAAATGTTTGAAGTTCTCTAATTTTTGCTAATGTTTTCCTTCATATTTGAAGCACATTTTTCCTGGATGTAGAATTATAGATTGATTTTCCCCCCAGCACTTTAAATATAAATATTTCACTCCACTCTTATATTGCTTGCGTGGTTTTTGATGAGAAGTCTCCTGTCAATTTTTATTCCTATTCCTCTATAGATGAAGTGATCTCTCTCTCTTTCTCCCTCTCTCACATGTACATGTACTTCTTTTAAGATTTTCTCTCTCTTTTTTTTTTTTTTTTTTTGTAGGTTGAATAGGGTACACCCAGGTGTAGATTTTTGACGTTTATCCTGCTTGGTGTTTTCAGAGCTTCTTGGATCTGTAGTTTGGTGTCATCATTAACTGTGGAAAGCAGTGGACCATTATTACTATAAATATTCTGTCCTTCTCCCTTTGCTATTCCAATATTGCATGTGTTACACATTTAGAAGCTGCAATAATTCTTAGTTGTTCTGTTTTTTTTTTTTCCTTTTCTCTAGTGTGTGTGTGTGTGTGTGTGTGTGTGTGTGTGTTGCCTCTCTTCTTGACTATGGCTTCCCTTAAGCATTCCTTCTCGGAGAAAGACTATCATGCAGCAATTTCAACAGTAATCCACTGTTATACTGGAGCCCTATTAATCTGATTGTTAGGACATGAGGAGAGGAAGCATTCTACAATCGTATGATTAAATCCGAGTCTCTTAGTGGACCTATCTCCCTGCATTTCAACTTTCACAATGTTTATAAGTTTTCTTTCTTTTTTTTTTTTAAACAACTTAAGTGAGCTAGGAGGTCTAGAGACTGCAGTTTGGTAAATGTCTTTCCTGCAAATGGGATAAGGCTCTGATAAAGTCTTTTCCCTTGAGGAATACTTGAGGCATATTTTACAACGTTTACGTCTTCCCCTCCACTGCCAGAGCCATGATCTTTCTTGGCTCTTCAATACGAGAACCTGGCAGAGTGTTCCATGAAGTAAAACCCACAATAGTATGGGATTCCCCCTAAGCCTCCATCAGAAGGAATTTGTTATTTTCACACTAGGTCATGTCCAGCCTCCCGCCAGTTCATCAAAATTACCATGTAAGTGTCCTACCAGTTTATCACTCCAGATAAGTAGACCCCAGCTGTGAGTGTTTACCTGTTTCTATAGATTATGAGGTGGTGCTTTGCCCTACAATCTCAGTTCTCTGAACATCCAACAAAAGCTGGTTTTCAGTTTATTGAGCTTTTTTCTTGTTGTAAGAATGGGAATGATAGCTTCCAAGATATTTGGATGTTGAAGTTCATCTTAACATTTTCTAAAGTACTAAAAAGGAGTCAAAATAGTCTGCACTGAACAGGCTGAAAAAAAAATCAAGTTCACAAGAAGTGTGTACAAAAATTAAGTATAAAGAAATCCTTTCCAAATATTAAAGAATTGAAAGCAGCCAGATCATGGTCACTGACCAAATTGCAACTAAAGTAGAAATCAGTGATCAGAGTAAATTAAATCTTAAAAATCTCCTTAAAATAAAAATTTAAAAAATTGCTTCTAAATTTACAATTCAAAGAAAATATAATAATGCAAATTAGAAAAAAACAACTGATACAAAATATTAAAGTATGTCATATGAAGTACAATAATAGAATGGAAGTTTATTATGTGATTAATATTTGAATATTGATGAGTTAAGTGTGTAAAAGATTAAAAAAATAACTACAGTACTACATGCATATCTGGATTTAAAACATAAACAGTACACAATAAAATATTTGTAACATATATAAGTGTAATGAAGTCTTACAATATTATAAAGAAAAATGCAAACAACCCAATAAGGAAATAGGCAAGGCATATGAGTAGGAAGAATAAAGAATGTAAGTAAATTGTCCTAAATCCATGAAGAGTTTACTAGGAAAGTACACCTTCAACTTGAGCTGTTATTCTAGTTATAGGCTGTCAGTGGGCTTTGCTGATTTCTCTGATAATTATTCAGTGGAACACTATGCAACTGAATTTCTTAGAAATGAAAGTATGAGCCATTGATGTTGTCCTCTAATGTGGTGTTGTGTCATATCTAATAGCAAATATCTTAAAGTTTTGGATATGGAATTGCTACCATACTCAATTTCCATTCTAGTAAACTTTTTCCCTAATTATTTTCTGGTTTTTTTTAATTGGTTTGTGGACTTAATATAAAGATAGTTACTTCTCTGATATTTTCTTATCTTAACCAAACAAAATTTGATTAAATTAATGACTCTTTTTTATTGGAGTAAAAGGTTATATTTGGAACATACGCTTTTTCTAATTAATATGGTACATAATGACAAATATTTTGATTACTTTGGTCAAATGTTAATTGATTCATTCGAACAGCAGGCCTATTGGATGTTCACTGATTGCTTCATTGTCCATAGCCAGGGAACTACAAAAATTCTTTGGACTTTTATAACATAAATTATAGTTATGATAATCATTCAGATAATTCAAACTCAACCAGTAACTTGCATTTCTCTTGAAAGCAATTCTGTGTCTCTTGTCAACTTTATGTTTGTGTTATCTATGGTGTCTATAAATCCTATTTAAAATTTGATACAGTTCAAAAGATTTAACTTGTTATTAAATCATATAATGTCAAAATATTTAAGGTGTGGTTTTCTAGTTTAGCAACATTGGCAGGCTATTCTTTGACATGCACTTCTAAACTTATATACATAAATGTAATAATAGCAGTGATTACAACCTAAAGATGCTTACAATTCAATACTATTTCTTTTCAGATATAGTTGCTATGGAATCACAAAAGTGGCGTTATTGAAATTCATCACTTTTCTAAAGTAAATGTCATCAGTGTAATGACAGTAGAATCCAAACCTTTTGATCTGTCATACTTTGATGTTATACAATTTTTTACTCAAAAGAGAATTCGGTGCAATTCTTGAAAATAAAAAAAGAGCAATAATGTTTACTTTATTGTTTGTGCAGGAGAGATTAAAATTAGTGGACTGCAAATGGAATTCTCCTATATTTTCTTTTACTTTAACATTTACTGATCATTTACAAAGAACTCAACCCAAAGAAAAAATCAATAAGCCAAAAGAAACATCCAGTCGATAACATTGAAATTCACAGCTTAAAAGGAGAACCAATGGAAGAGTTAACATCATAAACCTTTTGTTCAGGGCAATCAATATATAAAATTCTACACTCATTGAATACCTGCTGTGTATCCAGTTCTTTCACCCAATCATAAAACTCTGAGTAGTATGTGTTACTATTAGCGGAATTTCACAGATAAGAAAATTGAAATGCAGAGAGTTTAGAGAATTTCTCTAAAATCTGAGGCTAGATTGTAGAGTTGGGATTTGAATTCTAATATCTCTAATTACAGAAAATTTTGTTTTTCTGAAATAACGCTGATAAACAAAATGTCTTTATTTTTATTTTTGTAAAGTTTACTTATTTATTTTGAGAGAGAGCGAGCACAAGTAGGGTAGGGTCAGAGAGAGAGGGCAGAGAGAATTCCAAGCAGGCTCCATACCTCTCTCTCTGCCCCTCCCCCCACTTGCACTCTGTGTGTGTATATCAAAAATAAACATTAAAAGATAATAAAATAAAATAATTTCTCAAGTAAATATCAACAGAAAAATCTGACTTGAATTCTCTAGCAAATATATAGATTAGACTGTCTTTGTGATGATCTCATGGATGATGATATCAACTTAGAACCCATGCACACATAGGAGAAAAATTAATGTCATTGAAGATATAAAGGAATTCAAAAACAACCCCAGGGAAGAATGACCTATTCAAAAGTCATGCAACAATATGTTCAGTTTGCAATAGCTGCCTATGCCTATTTTGCTGAAAATTCATAAGATTAGAACAACCAAAGCTACTATATGTTAATGAATGAATAACTTGACCTTGTGTTAGTGAATTTTTATATATAATATGTGTATTTATTTTATTTTGTTAATATTTGAAGCCTGTACCAAATACTACTTATCTGGTCCCAGAGATGCATGAAGCAGTTATTTAAATAAAATAATAAAATTGGACATCAGGTAATGAAAGGACAATGACCCCTAAGAGTTAGGAAACAAAACAGGTGAGTCCTCTGATTGCCCCAACTTATTTCCTTTTTTAGTTTCCAGTCTGTGGCACAGGGAAGGAGAAATGAGGTGAACCCAGCAGAATTTCTGTGTTGAGGAGGTGAGAATGAGAACAGAATACCAGTGATGAGACGAGGCACAGAGAGAGTCCCAGGTTTTCTTTCAGAGGGTCTCCATTTCCATATTCAGTTGTCTGCTAATCGGCAGATGAATGAAAACATATCCACACAAAGACTTGTGCAAGTTAAAGATATCCCAGGACATATGGTAAACTTCAAGATTATGTATATATTTGAACTAATGATGATACTATATGGTTATAATGCTTTAAGGTTTATAAAAAAACCCTATGTTATTTTATTAGAACAACTAAATATAGGTTAGAAAAACAAACCATCTATCTCTGTAATGTATTTTTGTACATATGCTTTGATATTTGAAAAATCTAATCGCTTCCATGTTTTTTTGTATATCACCCTGGTAATTCTTTAATCACTTCTTATTTAAGTTTGTTAAACTTAAAAAACTTTTAAGTGTATTGGCTTTGTTGAACTGTCTTTTCATTCAGCAGTAACCAAAAGCACAGACTGAATCTACCTAAGATGCATTTATTGACAGAATTGGTATTTTCTTTTTAAATTTTTTTAATGATTATTTATTTTTGAGAGAGAGAGAGAGAGAGAGAGAGAGAGAGAGAGAGAGACGGAGCATAAGTGGGGAGAGAGACAGAGAGACTAAGACACAGAATCTGAAGCAGGCTCCAGGCTCTGAGCTGTCAGCACAGAGCCCGACGCTGGGGTCAAATTCATGAACCATGAAATCATGACCTGAGCTCAAGTCAGAGGCTCAACCATCTAAGCCACCCAGGCGCACCACCCCCCCCCTTTTTTAAGCTTTTTAAAGTTTATTTTTGAGAGAGACAGAGAGAGAGAGACAGAGAGACAGAGAGAGCACAAGCAGGGGGAGGGACAGAGTTGGTATTTTAAAGAAAGTGAGATATATTCAGGAGTAACCTATGACTTGTGTTCTAATCTCACTTCTTTCTTTTACTAGTTATATGGTTATGGAAGTCCAGACAACTTCTTTTCTGAGCTTCAGTCTCCTCAAGTGTAGTATGAGCATAAAAAAATCTACCTGCCGAGGATGTTATAAAGACCAAAGGCAATGCTAGGTGTAAAGCTTCTGACTCAGAGTTAAGTGTAAATAACCACTCTTATTATTAGGACCATGTGCTTTCCTTGCTTCTCATCTGAAAAACTCTTCTATAATTAGCTCAAACATCATTGACACAGGATCTTGTCACCTGTGACCTCCTCTTGGCTCACAGTTCATTTTGCTCCAGCCACCCTTCTGCTGTTGCTTTTGAATGGATCAGAGTTACCCCCATTGCCCAGAATGCACTGCGCCTAGGTATCACTTGGCTGACTTACATCCTCTAAAACCCTCTTCATATATCACCTCCAAAGTCAATTTATAATCACAATTTATAATCATAAACTACCCCTTTCCTTTTTGTAGCATTTATGTACCAAAGATAGAATAATCCACTTGTTCTATAAATAAGGAACAAATGGACACACCAGGTTTTTACTCTCTCTTACTTCAATCAGTGAAATTGACCTTCCTGTGAAAAGAAAGTAAGAAACATATAAGATGTGAAGCTTAATCTGTTAGTTCAATATGAACATTAATTACCCTAAGGGACTACAAAATCATTATCTAAATGAGTAATTTTGTTTAGGGTGACCTCAGAGCATAGAAAAACCTCTGATTGACCAAATCTTACACTTACCCAGTCAAATAATGCCACTAACTGACCCACAACTTTGAACCATGGAACAAGATATCCTAGGGATAGCAACACATTCCTGTTCTGTGGTTCATACCGACAGCAGGGTTTATGACCCTGGTGTTGCATCTCAGTACATCTTAATAGCATAATAGCTATTTAGGGCATGTTGTTACAAGTAAAGTTGTATGAGATGTGAGTTCGGACTGGAGTAAGTGATTTGAATGTATACCACATTCATTCAACAAAAGACATAAGGCCCCGTTTACAACAGCACCATACATTGATTAGATGGAATTATCTAAATTTGGTAGATAAAGAATAGGACTCATTAAAACAGCAGAGTCAGATAATTGGTATACAAGTTAAATGGTAATCCCCAGAGCCCTCCACTCCAGCCCTATATCTTAACAATTATGTCTTTTCTCACTCTTTCGCTACTTACTATCCCAATAATATTTGCCATAGTTTTTCTAACACTGACTGAATAAAAAGTAATAGGGCTGTGGTTGGCAAACTGTGACTCACCGGCCAAATCTAGCTGTGTTATTGTACAGTCTGTGAGCCAAGGATGTCTTTGTTTTCCTTTTTTTGTTTTACATTTAAAAATGGTTTTAAAAATCAAAATAAATTTTTTATGTTTAGTAAAAATCATACAAAATTCAAATTTTGGTATCGGTATAAAATTTTGTTGGAATACAGCCATGTCTGCTTGTGTACATACTGTCTGTGGCTACATTTGTGATATAATGGTGGAGTTGAGTTGTAGTAGACACTGTATGGCCAGCGAAGTCTAAAATATTTACTATCTATCCTTTTAGAGCAAATGTTTGCTGATCCTCAGTTTAGGCTAGATACAACTATGAAGAGAACCAGATACTGTAGGTCCATACAGACTATTGCAGCCCAGCAGATGCCATAAAATTATATATTCATTAACTACTTTGACCTTTAGCTTCATTAAAATTATTAGTCATTCTCGCATCTATTCTATCACTTACTTTAGCGTTAACCATTAGAGTACTAATCCCAGCACTGAACCATTTGATAGGCTATTTTCTTTCTATTTGGATTGATTCTAGCTGCTGATTTGCCTCCTATGATTGGAATAAACTTCAAATTCAAGGTATGCTTCCATGGAGGTCTTGTAAGTAGTGATGACAAAAAAAAAAAAAAACAGTTCGTAGAAGATTATATTAGCAATTGTTTTATTATCAGTGATACTAATTAATGGGTGGTCATTCAGTTTCTACCCTCATCATCATGACTCATGAAGCCTTACCTTAATATGATTTATTTCAACCCAGACAGAAATGTATTTCTGACCTCCTTTGCTGTGTGCAGATTTCTATAAGGCAAATTTCTTCTAACATGCTACATGATTTATTCTTTATTATCTTCATTATCTACCATTTGTTTCTCCAGGCACTAGATTGTAACCTGTATGAGGGTGAGAATTTTATCAGTTTTTGTTGTTGTTCTTCATTCTCACTGATACCTTAGTGCTTAAAATAAGGCCTGACACATGTCAGGTGCCAACTACATATTATTTAATAAATCTCTCTTCTTAAAGAGATTATCTCTGAGAAGAGATATGAAGCTTTCCTTTGTTCTCAGAACATATTCTATATTAGAAGTATTTGTTTATATGTTGACCTCCTCAGTATATCATGCAGTTTTTCAAAATAGGACTTCTTTTCTTTAGTCTTTGTTTTCTAGTAAATGTTTGCTGACACAAAGAATAAATGAATAAGTAAAATCTTGAACCACCGAATTAATTGGCTTCTAAATCTAAGGTCAGAATTAATTTGTACCTTACAGCTTCCTGAATAGTAATCGTAACTAATTAGTAATAATTAGTAACTAATTAGTAGTAATAACTAATCAATAGCAAAAATTGTTCTGAAGAAAAATAAAACTTCCAGATGAGTCTCTATTTACCCTTATAAAACTTTAGGTTGGCTGATAGCATTTTGAGTAAGGAAGCTGGTTTTACTTTCACATATACTTTGGAGCACCTTTTGTGTGCAAGGCTGTAGCTGGGACTAGGGTCTGGCATGGCCCACACGCTCAGCTCAAGTTGAAGTCCACATAGGTGGTGAACAGAGGAGTGTCATTTTCCAGCAAGTAACTTGTTTTCAGGAACTAAATTAGATCCTGGGAAACTGGAATATATTTTAAAATGTCCCTGCGAATTTTAGTTTGATAAATTAATACTGGCATTTTCTCCTCTAAAATGTCAGCAGTATCACTTGAAGCTGAGTTACTGTTTCAGTGCGAAAGCCCTCTACCCTCTCCTTGGCAGCTACCTTTTCAGAGTGAAAAGGTGGTAGGAAAATCTTGATTTTTTTATGATAATTGGAGCTATTTATGCTGCCTTGTACTCTTCTTGAGAAAAGGAGAGAAATAATTCAAGAAGTTATCATTTTCCCGGGAACAGAAAACATATTGATTGCATTTGGTGAATCAAAGTCACTGAAGCTGCCAGAGTGTCTGTGGGGGCTATCTTTGTACAACCCACATTACAGTCACCTAGTTGTCCTTGATTTTGAGTACTCTCACAGTTAACTGTGCACAGCTAATCATAAGGTAGAATGAACAGCCATTTAATGATTTGCTAATAGATCATGTCACAGACCAAAGGAATAATGCCTCAGTAAAATAAAAATGCTTCCCTGAATTCATCTTACTAGAGTCTGCAAGCTGCAGTGTATCTACTTTGACCATAGGAACGGGATAGGTGCATCTGGTTATTGTTTTAACTCGGGCGCTGTAACAAAATACCATGGACTGGGGGGCTTAAACAACAGATATTTATTTCTCACAGTTCTGGGGCTGAGAAGTCCAAGATCAAGATACTGGCAGATTTATTTTTGGTGAGGACCCTTTTCCTGGTTTGTAGACAGCTGCCTTCTCCCTATGTCCAGGTTACATGGTCTTTCCTCTATGTGTGCTCCTCTTGTAAGGGTGCTAATCCCATCATGAGGTCCCACCTTTATGACTTCATTTCAACTTAATCATCTGCCAGAGGCCTACCTTCAATAACATCACATTGGGGGTTGGAGTTTCAACATGTGAATTTTGTGGGGGGATACAGCCATTTTGTCTGTTGCAACTATGTAAACTGTGCAGTGTACAAGTCTAACAGGATGCAGGAGTCAGCAAATTATAGCCTGCTACCCATTTTAGTAAATAAAATTTTATTAGAACACAACCATACTCATTTGTTAATATATTAATTGTGACTGCTTTTACACTTCAGTGGCAAAGATGACTACTTATGGCAGACTGTAAGGCCCACAAAGCCTAAAATGTTTGCTGTGTTATTTTATAATTTTTTTATGTTTATTTATTTTTGAGAAAGAGAGAGGCATAGCGTGAGTGGCGGGGGAGGTGGGGGGGCAGAGCGAGAGGGAGACTCAGAATCTGAAGTAGACTGCAGGCTCTGAGCTGTCAGCACAGAGCCCGATGTGGGGCTCGAACCCACAAACCGTGAGATCGTGACCTGAGCCAAATTCTGATGCTTAACTGAGCCACTCAGGTGCCCCTGCTGTTGCCTTTTAAATAAAAGTGTACAACACCTATTCTAGATTAACAATTACTGGAGACAATCCTATGAGCATACCTATAATTCTGCTACTGTAGTTCAATGCTTCTCAAAGTCAAACATGCAGAAGGATTGTCTAGAGAAATGGTTTACAGATTCCTGGGCCTGAACCCCCAGCTGTTCTGACTCAGTAGGTCCGGGTTGGGTCCCAAGGATTTGCATTTCTCGCAAGTGTCTGGGGATGCTGCTGGTCCAGAGTCTACACTTTGAGGAGCACTGTTCGAGAAAATCATTGTCAAGAAAACTGATATTCTTCAGTGTTTGCGCAGTTGAAAAAATTATTGGTGTACAAAATATTAAAATGTGTTGACAGACAGGAATATTTAGGATAAATATCATAATACAATAACAGTTTCAAACGATTGTGTTTAATAGGAGCGAGGCACAGTGCTTTGCATACATTGTTTGATTTAATAATTCTCATGGTTTTGGTTTACTTCTCACAATATTTCAATAAGGTGTAAGTATCTTGATTCACATTTTATGTGAATAAATTGAGGCTTGTAGTGTTGGAGAAATGTGATCAAAGCCACAAATAGAAAGTGGAGAAAGTGGATAAAACTGCTTCAATGCAAGGTCTCTTCACCCCAAATTCCATACTTTCAATCCCTTTTTTATATTAAAAAACTAAACTGTGATTCTTGGGCAGCTGACAAATTTAACTAAGGAAAAAAAACCCAAAAGAACATTTTGGCTATTGCAATCTTGGAACTAATGGAACAGGTGGAAATTGAATATTTTACCCAAGTAACTGTAGATTTGTTTTTATTTTCTCTAAGCCAGTAATTAATTTTTACTTTTTTTTTTTTATTTTTTTTATTTTTTTTTTTTTAATTTTTTTTTTCAACATTTTTTATTTATTTTTGGGACAGAGAGAGACAGAGCATGAACGGGGGAGGGGCAGAGAGAGAGGGAGACACAGAATCAGAAACAGGCTCCAGGCTCCGAGCCATCAGCCCAGAGCCTGACGCGGGGCTCGAACTCACGGACCGCGAGATCGTGACCTGGCTGAAGTCGGACGCTTAACCGACTGCGCCACCCAGGCGCCCCTAATTTTTACTTTTTATGAAGTATATTGATTTTTTTTTTTTGGTGTGGAGAGGAATATGTAGGAAGACAAATACCCACAAAACTATCTAAACTAGTTTGAATGACATGGTCCAGTTAATTTTGCTGCACTAATAATGCCAAACCAAAAGTCTGTTTCTCCAAGTTCACTGAAGAATCTGCCTTCAGTCAGTATACTTATCATATTTATCAATAAATTCAGTTCAACATATTTATCAATACACCATAGGAATACACACACACACGTATATACCTTGAGGACTTACTATTTGGCAGGCATGCGTTTAAGCATCCTGCTGATGAGAGAGTTGGTGAGGCACAGATAGTACATGTGTTTTGACCTAGCCCATGCTACAAGAAAGTAGCAGTACCATAGTCTGAATCTTTTCTTTTGACCACAGCAGTTACGATGCTGGCAGATTTCAACATGTTGGGAGAGGCAGGTAAAATACTCAATATCAGATTTAAGGTGGTCTTTCATATTTTCTAATTCTCTCCAAGATGGTTGAATTATTTTCACTATGATAGAAAAGGTTTTAGGTTGAACTCTCTATACCATTTCCCCTTGACATTGTAACTATGCCTACCAGGCTCTCAGGACTCCTATGTGGAAGGTCTCCAGTGACTTAGGGGGCTTTCTTGTCTAATGTCCTCTTACAGCTTTTGCAATATGTGACTTGTTTCGTGGTTTGTTATATTTGTGGAATGATACTTCTGTGCTAAGTAAAATACCCTATTATTTGTCCTAACTGCTAACTGGGTATTTAATGGATCCAATTTAAACAAGGTCTACAAAGTTTCCAATAAATATTTTACAGGTTAAGAATTATATACATTGATATTTACATGATAATAATGGTTTTAAAAGCTCCCAATGTGCAAATGCATGATGTATTCTTAAATTGCCTGACTGCTTGTGTTTTGTACATTGTCATTTGGTTAGCAGATAGAAACTGTAGATAAAGAAGTTTTATGTGTTTAAAATGGTAGAAATTAAACAAAGCTGAATGGATTTCAGCTTTTAAAATTTCTAAGCTTTACTAATTACATTATTAAGAATTTATATGGTACTTTGTGTTTGCAAATACTTTATGGGAAGCATTTAACTATCTACCTGGGATAATGGTTGCTATTATTTTCACCATTTTCTGTTTGTAAAGCTAACAAGCAAAATTAAATCTTTTTTGTGATGTGCGTGTGATCATGTGTATGTGTACTTTAAAGACATGTCAAATTCCTGACGACATTGATACTATAACAAATTTTCTGTCCCCTCAAATCACTGTGACTTTCATGGTAATTGAAATGATAGTCATTTGATCAATAAACAATTTCAGATTTCCATGGAATGTATTGCTGGAACACTCAGTGACAGTTTTACCATGCATTCAGTATCTGGAGGCATATACATTTTGTCTAATTCTTTACTCCTATAGGGAAGATACTACCTCAGTAAGTGTCATCTGTGGCTAGTCCCCTCATTAGTGATGAAATGCTATGATTGGGATACCTTTTGGGGATTTTTATTACTTTTTTTAAATTCCCTGTTTGGTTTCTGGCATTGCTCAGGGGACAGAGGACAAAAAACTGAAGAAGCTCAGAGGAGCCATTTCTTTCTTAGCATACAGATTCATAACAACTACAGTTAAGGATCGTGAACTGAATAATAGAGATAAATGCATTGGGCAAATCAAAAGTTGCTGTAGGAGTCTAAGCAACAGAATGACTTTTTTCCAGACCACAGAAACAAAGTTTGTATTTGATAGCCATGTATGTAATGCTTATTTTTTATTTTAAGCAGTTTACTGATATTTGCTCATTCTGTTCTCTTAACTCTTCCTGAAATAGGCACTGTCAGTATCTCCATTTGTATTTGGGATTCCAAGACACAGATTGACCAAGAAACTTGCCCAAGTCACAAAGTTAACAAGTAGCAGATCCAGGACTTAAAGTCAGGCTGTTTGATTTAATTGTCCTTGCTTTTAACCACTACTCCATGTTACCTAAGTATTTGTGAGGTGAACATAAGAATATAATTTAATTTCAAATTTCCCAGCTATCGATGTAGGATAGATATTTATATTTTCTTTTGGTTTGAAATAAAATCAGTTCCATTTTTGAATATTAGTATAAATGAAGTGGATGATCTAAAGATACTCCCAGGATAGCCTCAAATAGATTGTTAAGCATCCGTAGAACAAAGTTGATAGCTTTAATGTGCCCTAGGCTTAGACGAGTAACAAAAATGAGTGAAGCAGTTCAGGTAGAAAAAAATTCATCTTCACATCCACAAAGAAATATGGTCCTTCTCATTTTTCTTGAAGCCTGTGGCCTTCTTGATCACTCCTTTAGTTTCACATTTCCTGCAGAGAAATGAGCATAAGGAATATTTCACCGTCCTCTTGATGCTACAAGAAAAACAGCAGTTCAAGCATGGTGATGAATGGCAGCCAGTGATCAGCATCACTGTCAGGGAAACAGTAGCATGGCAGGGGCGACTTGACTCTGCAGATCTTCGCAATGGGCAGATACTGGCCCAGATGTAATAGATTTCCTGGTTTTTAAAAGAGGACACAGAAATGACACCCATAATCTCTCTCTCTCTCTCTCTCTCTCAATACAAATACATACCTTGAATCTTGATTTTCTTTATTTAGCCAAAACCTAAGAAACACAGAAACAACAAACCCACTGTTCAAACCAGTCCTGTGTGAACTGATATAAACCTGGCTGCAGGCTGAATGTCAAAAACTGGACCGTGTTCAAAAGCAAGAGTGAAATCAAGGAAGTGATATTGAGGCACACACCAGGGCATCCGAGGTTGAAGTAAGTGAAATGAATGAGCATATCTGCTTTCTCTTCTGCCATGACACTCTGAAGAATGGCACAGCCTTCAGGGTTTGAAAAGTCAAATACCTTCCCTCTTCATGTCAGTGTCTATATCTGGCAGAATGTGCTAGTCTGAGTGGCAAAGAAAACAGTCTCCCAAATTGTCACAACAAAGGTTCGTTTTTTTGTTGTCTGTCCATGGCCAGTCAGCTTGGCATTATGTCCAAGACTATGGAGCAGCAACTGTCTCAAATATTGCTCTGCCACAGGGAGGAAGATACATCTGGAGGAGCTTTCTCCTTAATTAAATGTTCTGGCATTTCCTTGATCCAAACTAGACACACCACATTCTTTAGCTATAAGAAAACCTAGGAGAAGGGGAATTCTTATACCCAGAATGGAGAAAGCTAGACATATTTGGGCAAGAACCCAGTCACTATTAGACTTTCCTATTACATAATTGAAGGGCAGGCTGCTCCTGATCAATTAACAAGCCAAACATACTTATTGAGTATTGATTATGTTGTGGTTTTCAATATGAGTGGTTAGATTAATCTTAAAGCACGGAAGGCCACGTGCAGCTTCTGGTTCCCATTAATAAACAAGATTTTTACTTACTCTAGTAGCAGTTAATCTATCATGATGCTTATAGTGGGAATGAGAGGGATTTTTCTGCAGTGCTAGTTGTTAAAAAGAAAAAAAAAGGTGGTACTATCAGAACTACAATGTATTAATCACTTTCTAATGTCATTCCAGGTCATTTATTGACATATCTAAAAAAAGAAATGAGAAAAGCCTCATCCTAACTAAATAAGAAAGTTTTTAACATTAGAAATTACATTTAAATAGGGTTTCAGAAGCATTTACTATTGTTTATAAGGGATTTATTAGGTGTCCATATTTTGCATACAAAATAGCCTTATTTATTTAATGATAGAGTTAGTGAAAGTCATGTCATATTCAGAGCATATTAGTGCTATGAACCCCATAAAATGAGACACATACACAAAAAATAGGAGAGGAAAATAAAAGAAAGATTGTTATACAATGGTGTGCAGACCCAGAGATGGAATAGAAGAGAGAAATTAAAATTTTGCCTGATATAGCAACAGCCGAAGTAAGCTCTTGTTATACATTATATTACGAAAAAACTCTCTTAAATACATAATGCATGTCTATATGGCAAGGCAAACAAGATCTAAAAATTTTAAAATGTACTCAGTGTTCAGCTGACAAGACAATTTTACTTATCATTTAAGGCTCATTTCAGATGCCATCTCTAAGAAGCCTTGCCTGGAAGCCTTCAGTAAAATTTCTTAATTTTCCATTCCCTAGAGTAAATATTTTCTGTCTCTCTCTCTCTCTCTCTCTCTCTCTCTCTCTCTCTCTCTCTCTCTCTCTCTCTCTCAGTATTGCCACAGCACTTGTGTATGTTATTACCAAAGCACCTGTCACATCTAGCTTGGGCTGTGGTTGTTTGTGCCTCTATCTCCTGAAAAAACACCAGCACTGAGAGCACAAGGGTTTACCTTATTTGTTTCCACATCTACTGTTACGTTATGTGCTCCAAGTAGCTGTTGGGAATGCAGCGAAGTATCTAAATAATCTCCTCCACCAGGGGAAAAACATTAGTTTAGTGCTATGAAAAGGTAAACATGAATTGTTTCATTTAGTTCTAGGTTCATCAGCTGTTACAGGTGATGGGAATATAGCAATGAATGTAACTGAAAGGAATTGTCCTCACATACCACACATTGTCTATTCATAAATAAATTCTAAATACAGAGGGAACAGCTTCTTCAAGAGTGTTAGCCTTTCCCAGTGAAATACACCCCGTGGAGTAATAAAGCATAGTTAGCACTTGAAAGTAGAGAAGAGTTGTGGACTAGTTTATTTTTCCTAGGGAATAAAGTGCTTTAATACATTTCTGAATCTTTAACAGGCTATTTTGTTAAAGAGTTTCTATAGCAGAAGAAAAATATATTGCTCTGTTTGTAAATTTTGTCTATCTTTAAAATATATGTATATCCCACATGGTTGTCAAGAGACTGACTTGTAAGAATCAATTTCCTGCTATGCAATAATGGATATTCAGTAAAAGTCAATGAAAGTCAAGAAATCTTCTCTCCTAATTATATTCACATTGATCACCATTAAAAAATAGAAATACAATATAAAATATATGTATTAGTATAACTTTTATATTTTTGGTTTGCATAGTTTAGGGAAATTAAAAATTCTCATTTTGGTGGTATTCATGATTATCTGTTGCAAATTTTATTATAATCAAGGTATTATGTGCCAGTAGTTAAAAATTAACTTGTTCTGTGATACAGGAAATGCTATGACATATAATGAAAGGGAAGAAATGGAAGTGGAATTTTTAAACCAAATTTTTCAGTTGTTTCTACTGGATAAGGTTTATAATTTTAAATAATCATAATGTGCTTAGTTCAAGGTGGCTTTGATAAAAAATGATATATGATGTATATAATTTCTCTTGACTTCACATTTTGATAAATGAAATTTTTCTTTATATTAAATCTCTGCTTTCCCTCTTCCAATCCTGCAGTTAAGTTATATCATGATTTTGAAGCAAGTTAAATATATATATGATATTTATTTTTTTCCTATCTATAGTACCAAACACTGTTCATCCTGTTCAACATATAG
Organism: Neofelis nebulosa; assembly: GCF_028018385.1. Taxonomy (NCBI): domain Eukaryota; kingdom Metazoa; phylum Chordata; class Mammalia; order Carnivora; family Felidae; genus Neofelis; species Neofelis nebulosa. The sequence continues at coordinate 91,114,950 of NC_080791.1, forward strand.
CAATGTGATTTTCTAAATTCTTGCATATATTGGAAAATTAATTTATTGACTTATTTCCTTGATTGGTTTGCCCTCATCCAACTGCTCTAAGCAAACCACTCTCTGAGCCTATTGTCGCTTTTTATAGTGGAGATAACTTCCTTCATTTATACTTGTCTTCTGTGTTGAATCTTTTTCTTTGGTTCCATATTGTCTTTTTTGTTATTTGATCATTTTTCTTAGAAAATTCTTAGTAGCTCCTAAGAATGAAGTGTAAGAGTTTATTTTTATTTTAGTTTTTTTTTTTTAATTTTAAAATATTTATTTATTTTTGAGGGAGAGACAGTGTGCATGCACATGGGGTGGGGCAGAGAGACAGGGAGACACAGAATCTGAAAGAGGCTCCAGGCTCCAAGCCGTCAGCACGGAGTCCCGTGCGGGGCTTGAACCCATGAATTGTGTGATCATGACCTGAGCTGAAGTCGGATGCTCAACTGACTGAGCCACCCAGGTGCCCCTTCATGTTAACTTTTAAAATGTCTTTTTCCCCCTTACTGTCATGCTTGGTTCATATTTGGACTGTAGCCATGTTTGGAGTACTTTTCTTCAGAATTCTGAAGACAGTTCTTCATTGTTTTTTTTTTTTTTAATTTTTTTTTAACGTTTATTTATTTTTGAGACAGAGAGAGACAGAGCATGAACGGGGGAGGGTCAGAGAGAGAGGGAGACACAGAATCTGAAACAGGCTCCAGGCTCTGAGCAGTCAGCCCAGAGCCCGATGCGGGGCTTGAACTCACGGGCCGTGAGATCATGACCTGAGCTGAAGTCGGACGCTTACCCGACTGAGCCACCCAGGCGCCCCAGTTCTTCATTGTTTTAAATATTCCCAAATTGCTGATAAGAAGTTCAAGCCATAATGATTACTGATCTTTTGCATTTATTTTACTTTATAGACACCCTGGTGATCTTTATTTCTTTGTGATGAAGTTCTTTGATGAAGTTACTGTTTATTCATTGTGTGAGGGACTTGATGGGATTTTCCAATCCAGAATTTTTTCAGATCTAGAAGGAACTGTTTACATATGTGTGTGGCAAATATATTCTAACCATGGAAAAATGTCTATAATTACATACGTAATTTCAGCAATAAAAAAGTAACTTTTATATGTAATAATAAAAGTAACTGTTGGAAATAGCAGTTATGGGAAGAAATACTTCTAATAGTTTAGAAAAAGTGTCAGTATTCCAGTTTAGTCACATATGTCTCTTTCCACCAGAATGGCTATTATCCTACTTTTTATGCTGACGATAGCTTTATACTTCCTTGTAAGTTCACTATCTCTGTATATGGCAATAAACAATATATTACTTAGTTTTGAAAAAAATAGGTGCTAAGCACAACCTAGATGTGTTAAGAAGTACAATGGCAATAGTGTTAAATGAAGTTTAGCAGGAAAAGATAAGGTAGGTGAGCAGAGCCTCTTTACTGTGGTGGCACTTTCTTGACAGTGTACAAACCTTTCCCTGGAGAAGTCGGTGAGCAAGGACAGGAGTCAAACCTCATACACAAATGATTCATTATGTTCATATTTATTACTTGCTTGGATATAGTGTATTTGCAACTTCCAGAGTAAGTCACAACAGAGTGCTTTTGTGGAGTAAGTGGGGTGTTTTCAACTCTTCCAGAAAATAAGGCATAGAGGGAAGAGGAAAAATTCATTTCCACATGGTCAAGACAAACCAAATGTAAATAAGATTCTGGAATCAACTAACCAGGATATTCTGAGCTCAAGCTAAAAATGATATAATGACGGCTTGCCATGTGTGTTTCTCTTGAGTTCCTTCGCATGACTTTCTCTTTCTTACTTTACTAATTCATGCTATTTGAACTTGGTCTCCTGTAGTATCTTGAGAAAAGAGTATATGGAGCGGGTGGGGTCATGGATGAAATAGGTGATGGGGATTAAGGAGTGCACCTGTCATGATGAACACTGGGTAATGTATCCTTTATCACTATATGTTAACTATACTGGAATTAAAAATTTTTTAAAGTCAAATCCAAAAACAAACAAAAAAAGTAATAGAATGCGAATTTTGAGACTTGCTGGTTTTTTGTCTTACTTGCCCGATAATGTCAGCAGGTGGAAATTAATTTTCCTTCACAGTAATGAAGGCATTGCTTCTAGCTTTATTGTTTATAATTCTGAAGACTGTTCTGCTTTTGATTCTTTTATGTGATTGTTTCCCCTTTGCTCTATGTAGGTCAATTATATAAAATTTCATAATGATGGGTATGGGTGTTGGTTTGTTTAAATCTGGTTTTCCGTACACTCTGTAGACCTGTTAAATTTGGTAACTTTGGTTCTTATGTCCCAGGACTTTTTAAAAATTTTTTTCAATTAGTCCCCTCCCCCCCTTTTATTTTGTTCTTTCTGTCTGGAATTCTGTTATTTCCAACTCGGATATCCGAAAACGGTACTCTAATTTATTTATATTTTATATGCTCATTTTAATAATTCTCTCTTTGTTAGTTTTACGCTTTATAAAAAATCCCCCTATTTAGTTCTATGCAGGTTTGAATTTTGATCACATTTTTAATTTTCAAAAGCTATTTGGCAAAAGTCACTCCTTTGGAAGTGGCAGAGTTAAAATTCATACTCTCATCTTGCTGATTCCTTTCTCTGAGCCATAACCTCAAAATTAGGTTTTGTAGTACTTGTATATTTGCTTGAATTTATTAGTCTATAGATGGTAGACTATAAAAACAGCACATAATGTTAGTATTATAGAATGGTATCACAGATTTTATATGATGTCTGGGAAGGACTTTCATTATTAAATATGCTATTGGTGAGTTTATTAAACTGGAGGACTATTTCAGGCAAACAGACAGTATCATACATTTCACTTTGCTTTATTGTACTTTGCAGATATTGTATTTTTTTACAATACAATACAAGATTGCAACTCTGTGTCCAACAAATCTGTTGATGCCATTTTTCTAGCAGCATTTGCTCCCTTTGTGTCTCTATGTCACATTTTGGTAATTCTCACAGTATTTCAAACTTTGTCACTATTATTATATTTGTTATGGTGATCTGTTATCAGTGATCTTTGATGTTACTATTGTAATTTTTTTTGGGGGGGAGCGATACAAACCATAACTTTTGAAGACTGTGGACTTAACTTATAAATGTATTTCTTACTGCTTCACCACCTGGCTATTCCCCTGTTTCTCTTCCTCTACTCAGGCCTTTCTATTCCCTGAGATATAACAATATTAAAATTAGGCCAAATAATAACACTGCAAAGGCCTGTAATTGCTCAAGCGAAAGGAAGAGTTGTGTATTTCTTAACTCAAAAGCCAGAAATTATTAACCTTAGCGAGGAAGGCATGTTGAAGGCCAAGATAGGCCAAAATGTAGGCCTCTTCCATTAGGCAGTTAGGTTATAAATGCAAAGGAAAAAAATGCTTGAAAGAAATTAAAAATGCTACTCCAGTGGACACACACATGATAAGAAATTGAAATAATCTTATTGCTGATATGGACAAAGTAACAGTTGTCTGGGTAGAAGATTAAGACAGCCACAGCATTCCTTTAGTCCAAAGCCTAATCCAGAGCCAGGCCCTAACTCTTCAATTCTTTGAAGACTGAGAGAGGAGAGGAAGCTGCAGAAGAAACGTTTGAATCTAGCAGAGGTTGGTTTATGAGGTTTAAGGAAAGACTTGCTGCAAGGTGATGCAGCAAGTGCTGATATACAAGTTGTAGCAAGGTATCCAGAAGATGTAGTTAAGATAATTCATGAAGGTGGCTACACCAAACAACAGATTTTCAGTGTAGACCAAATAGCCTTCTATTGGAAGAAGATGCCATCTAGGACTCTTCATAGCTAGAAAGGAGAAGTCAGTGTCTGGCTTCAGAGTTTCAAAGGACAGCCTGACTCTTTTGGTAGGGGCTAATGCAGCTGTGGCTCTCACTTGAAGCCAGTGCTCATTGACCATTCTGAAAATCATAGGACCCTTAAGAATTATGCTAAATATACTCTGCCTGTGCTCTAGAAATGTAACAACAAAGCCTTGATGTTCAGCACATCGAGTTTACAGCATGGTTTACTGAATCTTTGGAGCCTGCTGTAGAGCCATACCACTCAGTTAAAAAGGCTGGTTTTAAAATATGACTGCTCATTGACAAGGGACCTGGTCACCCCCAAGCTCTAATGTTTTCAGGACCACTAACACAACTGCCACTCTGTAGCCCATGGATCAAAGAGTAATTTCAACTTTCAAGTCTTATTATTTAAGAAATACATTTTGCAAGGCTATAACTACTATAAACAGTGATTCCTCTGATGGGCGTGGGCAAAATCAATTGAAAACCTTCTGGAAAGGATTCACCATTCTAGATGCCATTAAAATCATTTGTGATTTATGAGAAGAGGTCAAAATATCAACATTAACAGGGGTTTAGAAGAAGATTTTAACCCCCATGGATGACTTTGAGGGGCTTAAGATTTCACTGGAGGAAGTAACTTAAGATATGGTGAAATACCAAGAGAACTGGAATTAGAAGTGGAGCCTTAAGATATGACTGATTTATTATTGCAATCGCATGACAAGACTTGAATGGATGAGGAGTTGCTTCTTATGGATGAGCAAAGAAAGCGGTTTCTAGAGATGGAATCTGGGGAAGATCCTATGAAGATTCTTGAAATGACAACAAAGGATTTAGACCATGGTATAAACTTGGTTGAAAAAACATTGGCGGGGTTTGAGAGGATTGACTACAATTTTGAAAGAAGTTCTATTTTGGGTAAAATTCTGTCAAGCAGCATCACATGCACAGAGATATCATTCGTGAAAGGAAGACCCAACTGGTGAAGTAAACTTCATTGTCATGTGATTTTAAAAACTGCCATGACCACTCCAACCTTTAACAACCACCCTGATCAGTCAGTAGCCATCAACATGGAGGCAGAACCCTTCAGAAGCAATAAGATTGCGACTCACTGAAAGCTCAGATGATGGTTAGCATATTTTAGCAATAAAGTATTTTTTTTTTTAATTTTTTTTTTTAACGTTTATTTATTTTTTTTGAGACGGAGCTAGACAGAGCATGAACGGGGGAGGGTCAGAGAGAGGGAGGGAGACACAGAATCCGAAACAGGCTCCAGGCTCTGAGCTGTCGGCACAGAGCCCGACGCGGGGCTCGAACTCACGGACCGCGAGATCATGACCTGAGCCGAAGTCGGCCGCTCAACCGACTGAGCCACGCAGGTGCCCCAGCAATAAAGTATTTTAACTAAGATGTGTACATTTTTTAAAGAAATAATGCTATTCCATACTTAATATATTATAGTATAGTATAGCATGACTTTTATATGCATTGGGAAACCCCAAAAAACTTACTGACTTGCTTATTGCAATATTTGCTTTATTGTGGTTGTCTGGAATTGAACCCACAATATCTCCAAGGTATGGTGATAATAGTATTTTTAAGTCTATTCACTGAGTTTGAAAAAAAAATCTTTCTTTTTCTAAATTAAAGAAAAAAACATGTTCTGAATGACTCCTTTTAAGGGCAGCATTGGTAATGATCAGAAAACTTTACACAGAAATGTCATTGTATGTTTTGTGTATTTGATGGTAATTATAAATGATATGACATATTTTCATAGTGTATTTAATAATCAACATACAGAAAAGTTGAAAATAAATTGATTTATTATACTAGGTTTTGTGAACTGCAAATACAAAATTTCAAGTGTCTATTTATATTACACCTCATTGAGGTTGGGGTTGGAAGTGGAGCAAAGCATCTAGCTAATTTCTTCCCTGATTATGCAAGGAAGAATCAATTTGAAGGCAATTTTATCTTAACTCCACCTTCTTTATGGGAGCTTTTTCCATTGACCTCAAAGAATTGGAGAAAGGATTTCATTGTATAATATATTAGATTTCACTTCTATGTGCTGTAAAACCTATCTGGAATACCTTCAATTTTCCCTGGGTCTCAACCTACAAACCCATTACTTGAGGTTCTGTTCATTTTGCCCTATTGTATAACTCTGGAAGCTGATTACATGATTTTAGTTGAAATTTAGCAAGAGGTGGTTGATGCATAAATCACTCCTGAATCACCAAATTCCTCACCTAACAAATGTAGTAATTTCTGTCATGGCATATAGGTGTAGGGAATACAGACTGACTATATATGCATCATTATAAATCACTGAAAATCCTGAAATAAATATTAGCCCTTTGAGATTTAACTCACCCTGTTTGCCTAATGATTATGTTCTAAGAGAATTTGGACTACTCAACCTCAGTTGTGACCTGGGTCACAAAGCTGGGTAATTTATTTTGTTGAGGATAACATGTACACTTGTTGACATTTTTCTCCTATCTAATCCTCCTTCCAAATGTTCAATATAAAATAAACCACAAGCTTGTAAATTAAATTGAAGACTTAAAAGTAGTTCTGAATAGTTTCCATTGAGGAAAAGATAGGAAATAGAACGACGTGTACAGGTTTTATACACATATGTACTAGTATCAGAGGTATAAAATACACTATTTCCTTTTCCATCACTGCATGCATTAAATTATTTATTTGATAGAAATACCATCTACATATATATTTTATGTGTTAATGCTCAGCTTTACTTTCCTCAACTTAATTCTTAAGAAGGTATTAATTTTATAGTTGTTTCAGATAACCTGAACTATTTTGTGGGTAGAACAGAGTAATCTCTCCTTATTTACTCTCAAAGGAAGATAACAGCCTTTTGTATTCTTAAAGAAAAAATGAAGAAAATAGACTTATTTACTTTAAAATGTCTTATGTAAAAGTTGGCATTCAAAAATACTTAGAAAAGATATGTGCCCATTTTGCGTTATTTGCAGAAACAGCCTAGGTCTGCCCTATTGTTCATGCGATTTGCTCTTACTTCAACACGAGGAAACACAGTCATGTGGGAGCTATATAATCTATCTTCCTCATCCTGCAGTCCCCCCACCTATAGATGATTATATAAAATATTTCATTTCATTCCATTCATCATTTCATTATTTCATTATTACAACATGATGTATAGTTTCTTGCCAAAGCTGTGCTTCTCTCTCCTTCCTCTTACATTGCTTCATATTTCCCTTTGAAGGCACAATAGTTCTGAGTTTTCACTTTGGGGAATGAAAATTTTCCTTATAGTCTTTCAAGGGATACAGTACACATCTAGGAATGCAGACAACATATGCACAGAATATGCGTTGGAACATCTTCTAAATGTCCTTAAGAGGATGTGTAGGGTCCCTCTTCACCTGAGTTCCAGCCCTGTGGCAATCCCAAAACCTCTGTCCTGTTCCAATTTGGTCTAATAAAGGAGAGAGCCACATCTGGTTTTTCGGACTAGGTGCTATCAATTAAGAGGTCTCATACCAGCATGTCATTGTCCACCTCTCCCCAGTTTGTGGTCCTCAAGTTTATAAGCTTTCATCTGACATCATCAAAGACTTGACATACCAAGTGAGAAAGACCCAACATATACTACCAATAATTTCATTACACCACAAATGTCCTGTACTCTGGCAAAATGGGAATACCTTAAGATAAATGTAGCCCCACCCACCTTAATAACGTTGTCAGCCTTCTTCCAATCCATCATTCTTCTCTATCCCTCCCAGTTCCTGTTGCACTGAATGGAAGGAGTATGACAGAGAGGACCAGTTCTGTATTGGACAGAGGATACTGACCTCGTAATTCATCTATCGTATTGCAAACTAATTTTAATCTCTGTTGTTGGTATCTTGCCGTATTCCTTAGAAGTTTAGTAAATGTCAAAATACTGTTGGTTTTGAAAAAAAATTGATAAAACCAAAAGTTGTATAAGTAGCAAAGTTTGCCAAAAACACTTTTTCTTTATGCTTTAAAAAAATAAATGGTTAAAAATTAGGAAGGCAACATCAAACATAGCTTGCATACGCTCTGCCATGTTTTGCTTTAAAATCTATTTATTTATTTATTTATTTATTTATTTATTTATTTATTTATTCTTCTGTAATTATTGGGCACCTACTGTGTGCCACTCACCTAGGCCTTGTGGATGCAGTAGTAAAGAGGAGACAAATATCCCTTGTGGTTCTGTCCCCATGGAGTGTTTATTCTAGTGTGCCTCCCTTTTCTTTCTATGCTTCAAACTCTGGCATGGCCTATACCATATTCCAGAATCTGGCACAAATCTTCCACTCTAGAAGACCTGATATCAGATCTGGACTCAGGTATTAAGAAGCTGAGCATTAACAATCTCACTCACTTTTCTGAGCCTTGCTATTCACATTTATTAAAAGAGAATAAAATACCTAGCAGCATGGAAATAATTGAATGGAGTAACATGAGCAAAATAGTCTGTAAAAATACCAGTACCCCTCCTGCGATTTAATAATGACTAAGATTTTAGATAAAGAATAACTACATTATTATCCTTCCTAACACCTTTTCGTGTAGTATGGGATGGTGGTTCTAATGATTCATATTTTACCTTTACCAGGATAGAAATTCTTCCCTCTTTTTAAAATTATGACATCTATTTATATCAAAAAAGAGACTTACTGTCTCCTTCCCTCTGTCACCCCCAAATCTCAGAGGATATGAAAGGAACTCAAGTTTAAAAGCAGAAGAAAGGGAAACATGAAAGCATCACTTCATCCAACCAAGTGCATTGTATTTTCTCCTAAAACTAAAGTCACAGTTCATAATGGCCTTTTGTCTAGATTAATACAAAGAACTGTGACTTTGTAAGCACCTGCTAGGCAGCTCTGTAATGAATAGCAGTCCTGCAGTCAGAGTCAGAGACAAATAAAATTGGACAACAGAATTTTGCTTCTTCAAAGTTGCTTAACCGATTGGAAGTCTTTTATATGACAGTCTACAGCTGTTGACGCTTTCCTCTGAGACAGCCTTCCCCAAGTAGTGCAGAACTACCTGCTGGAGAATATCTTTCACAGCTGGTTTCTTCTCTCCTACTGCAGTAATTGTGTTCCAGGCAGGGCTACACATACAGATCCCCCAGCTGGAAGGGGAAACCATGAGAGAGAAAGAAGGAAATTCTAGCCTATCGATTGTGATTTTCCATGAATTTTTTTTAAGACCGGTGCCAAAATATATATGGGTGTCAGAGTCTTTTTAATTAATTTATGATATGTGATTGGGACCTATATAGAGTAAATGAGTTTAGAAGTATTAGAAAAATAAGCAGAAAGTGTCTTGGGGTTCTTGCCAAGCTGTTGCTTGTTCCAAACAAGTGGTCACAAGACAGGAAAATGAGTGAAAATGAGTCAGGGCCCAATGGAAATGCAGCTGCTGACCCTACAGTGCCCAGAGGTCAACCAAGTCATCATCCCAGTCTCCTTCATGGAATTTAGGAGGCAGTGTGGCTTGTCTCATGACCAAGACAAAGGATGGGCACAGTACCTTTTTTTAAAGCAGCAAACAGACTCTCAGTTGTGAAATGGGCTGAGATGTGAAGTCAGTCAAAAGGCAGAGGGGGTAGTCTCTTACAGGAAGTCTGACTCCACAGACACATTGGTAAGAACTTGTTTGCTTGTGTTCTCAGTGTCTGGAAAAGTAATTCAGCACAGCTTTAGGCATGACCTTTGATGATCTCCCTAATCCTTGTTTGCCCAAGACAGAGTAATAAAACTGCCCTTTGCAGAATCCTTATCTCCAGAAGAAACCTCAGATGCCAACTTCAAAGGTGAGGAAGAATCAGGCTGTGATAGAATTTAATGATCTGTGTTCACTCCCAAGTGGTAAAGAAAAACACTCAGAGGAAAAATGAGAGTGGAAATATTATTTTGACTGTAGCTGTCCGCTAATTACTTTGCAACGTGTTCTGAAGACATTAATATAAATACCGACCAACAGAACTTTTACTTAGCAGCAGCCCATGTATGAGACAATGTGGAACAAATGTTTGAATGTTTTTATTTATATTTCATATTGAAGAGTGAAGGACATGGCTGGGAAAACCTACTTATTTTTAAGAATTATGTTCTATAAAAACTATGCCATCTGATTTGTCCTGAAACTCTGATGAACAGGTTTGTTTTCCTCTCTTCACTGGTGAAATGTGAGGAAGATAGACAAAAGCCCTTGGTCAAGGGCATACCAGTAGCAAGGGCAAGAACCAGAATTTGAATATCATGCTGCCTATAAGCAAAAGGACAGAATAGTCAGTTGTGCAAACCGATGCTTCTCATCCTTTCTCATGAAGGAACCAGGACTCTTAGTATTCATTTTCTAAGAGGGTTATTGAGAGACCAAAGGAGTGCATTGCTTCAAATACTGGGCTGCATCCAGAGCCTAGGCATAATATAGTTGTCGACGTCAGGAGAGTAGTGGCCCAGTCTCAGATGACTGGTGTAGGATGGCTAAGAGAACTAACTGTGTAGTTTTGGGTTTGAATGTTACCATGAATAGCTATATCACCATAGGTAAATTTCTGTGTTCTGGGTTTGTAGACTTCTTATAGGGATTAAATGAATTAATACATGAGAAGAATTTGCATTATTCCTTGGCATGTGTGGCTTTTTATTATCAGTGCTGTCATAGGAGGAACTCAGAGAAGTGTTTAGAAATCAGAAATCATTAGCAATACCTGGGCAATATGGCCAGTGGAAGCCAGTGGAACTGTCCAGTTAGACTAGGTTACAACTATACAGAATAAGAGAAAGCCCTCACTTTCTACAATGTGTTCTCTCACCCTAAAGCATCTCATATGCCAGATCCTCTGACTTCTGCAGAAAGACTAACTGGCTAAAGAGTTCAGGGCATTAATATGCCAGATAACCAAGACTAGTGACATGCTGTTTTAAAACATAGCATGTGTGCATGTTTACTGATTTTATCAGTTATAAGTTTAACCTTTTCTCTAATGCGTGACTTTTCCCATCAATTTAATTGCCTGCATCTTTTAATAGCAGGTCCTTTCCTTGTTTTTATTTTATTGTTTTAAATGTTTATTTATTTTTGAGAGCACGGGGAGGGGAAGAGAGAGAGGGAGGGAGACAGAGGATCCAAAGTGGGCTCTGTGCTGACAGCAGAGAGCCCGATGTGAGGCTTGAACTCATGAACTGTGAGATCATGACCTGAGCCAAAGTCAGACGCTCAACTGATTGAGCCACCCAGGCACTTGGTTTTTTTTTTTTTTTTTTTTTTTTTTAATTTTTATATAGTCTAGTTATTTCTAATCCAGGCATGTGGATTTGTGTCTATTAAATGAGGTAAAATAACTTTCAGAAAATAATGAGAAATGTGTTTAAATTTAATTCTTCATTAGTGAGAAGACACTATAATTGTGTTATCAATGATGCAGTCCATCAAAACTGATGCCAAATGTTCCTATGATGAGTTTAGTCACATGGATAAGTCATTCAGCATCATTGGCTGTTACCCTGTTAATTGTGAATAGCACTTATACTTCTTTAAATAATATATTGAATTCTTTTAATTCTGTTTTTTTTTTTTGCATTAAAAAAATTACTTACCTATGTTCACCAAAAGCTATGCTTTATGTTCTTAAGCAGAACTATTCCAAATGCAAATAATCAAATGTCCATCAACAGAATGGATAGATAACTCATAGTATATTCATAAATGGAATCCTATATGGCAATAAGAATCAATATACTGCATACATAAATCTCACTGATATGTTGAGTGAAGGAAACCTGCCTCAAAGAAGTACATAGTATATAATTTAATCCAAATAAATTACAGGATGAGGAATGACTAATGGATGATTTTAGAAGTCAGGAAAAGTGATTTCCCTTGGTATGAGTGGTTGGAGGTTCATCAACGGAAAGTAGTACAAAGAAGGGCTACTCTGGTACTAGTATTGATTGTTCTCATTATTGGTTCTGGCTACACAGATTTATTCAATTTATGAAAATAACTGAATTGTGCACTTACAGTATTTTTTCATGAAATAACAATTTTTAAAGTATATGGAATTTTAAGGGTACTTACTGATGATTTAAGAATGTAAGAAAATTATTAGTTCTCTGGTGAAAAAAATGGCTTTACCTTGATTATACTAAACAAGGTGAAAGTGTGAGGTCTCACAAATTAGATTCTGGAGAAAAAGAAAGGTTTTGGACAAGTTTAATGGTGAAGGTTGATCATTTAAAAAGAAAATGAAATAGAGTAATATTTATCAGGAGAAATGACAAGTCAGTGGTCTATTTTACATTGATTACTTTAAGTAGGAACTGAATTACCTACACTTGCTTGAAAGAGTGCATAATTAACTAAAGGTGACTAATTAGGAAATGTGTTATCAAACTTGATAAATAAGAAAGTTGTAATTAGTTTGAAATTGAAATATGATTGTACTAGTTTAAAAACTGAATGCAATTGCTGTTTTTATAAGGTACACTATATATTTCATATTGACAAAAAAAAATCTGAATCCAAAGGAGAATTTATATTGAATGTCAAATTGAAAGTTTAATTGTAATAGTTTAGGGTGCTACATTTCACTTTCATAATACTCATTACACTATATACTAGTTTCTTATTTACCATCCGTTACCAGACAGCCCCTAAGGTGACTCTACCTAAGCCTACTTTATTTACTTTGATGCCTAGAATATAAAATAGTATGCATTACAAATCATCAGTACACCAGAATGGTGGCTACTAGAGTCTGGGGGTGGGGGAAATAGGGAGATGTTAGGCAAAGGGTTTAAATTTCCAGTTAGTTATAAGATGAGTATCTAATGTATTACCATGGTGATCATAGTTAATAATACTGTGTTATATACTTGAAAGTTGCTAAGTGAATAGATCTTAAATTTTGTTACCACACACACACACACAAAAGGTAAATATGTGGCATGATGGATGTGTTAGCTAACACTACGGTGGTAATCATTGTGCAATATACAAGTATACCAAATCAACACACTGTATACCTTATTTTTTTAATGTTTGTTTATTTTTTAAGAGAGAGAGATTGAGAGAGACATTGTGGGCTGGGGAAGGACAGAGAGAGAGGGAGACACAGAATCTGAAGCAGGCTCCAGGCTCCAAGCTGTTAGCACAGGGACTGATGTGGGGCTCAAACTCATAAACCATGAGATCATGACTTGAGCTGAACTTGGAGGCTTAACTGACTGAGCCACCCAGGAGCCCCTGTACACCTTAAATTTACACAATGTTATATGTCAATTTTATCTGATTTAAGCTGGAAAAAATTGTCATTACAAATAAACAGTAAAAAAGATTAGAGGAAAAGGAAGTTAATTCAAAGCAAAATATCTCCAATAAATAATCATAAATATTGATTGGTGAGGTTATGAATGAGATAACTTGAATATTTTCACGTACAAAATTAAATATGCACAACTACCCTAATTCCAATAATCAGGTGACCATCAAGCTAATTGAGTAGAAATTTTCGTGACTACAAATGACAAAGAATATAGGCTTTAGAAAATGCATACAAGATGGTACTGACAAAAAAACCCACCACCACAACAAACATAGATAATAACAAACTTTTGGTAGGGGACAATTGAATATACAATATCTGAAATAAAAAATTTACTAGAAGAACTCTACATCATATTTCAACTGGCAAAGAATCAAGTAACTTGAAAATAGGTCAGTTGATCTTATCTAGGCTGAGAAAAAGAAGGAATAAAGAATAAAGAAACAGAGCCTTGGAGACCTGTATGGTTACACCATCAAGTGTAACAATACATGCATACTGCTAATTTGAGAAAGAAAGGAGAGGTTTAAAAAAAATGTATAGATGTATTTGAAGAAAGACTGGTTGAACTTGCCAGATTTGATGAAAGATATGAATTTACATATCCAAGAAGTCCAACAAAATTCTCACTGGATAAACTCAAAGAATTATTTTTTAAGTTTATTTTTTATTTTGAGAGAGAGAGAAGGGGAGGGGCAAAGAAAGAGGGAGAGACAGAGAATCCAAAGCAGGCTCCGTACCATCAGTGAGGTGTCTAATGTGGGGCTCAAACTCACCAACCATAAGATCATGTCCTGAACTGAAACCAAAAGTTGTACGCTTAACTGACTGAACCACCCAGGTGCCCCTAAACTTGAAAAATTTAGTACCTAGACATGTCATAAGCTATTAAAAGCCAAGGACATATTTTTGAAAGCTACATGAAGAGATCCATAATGAACAAGGCATCTTTAATAGGTTAACAAATGATACCTCATTAGAAACCATGGAAGACTGAAGACAATGAAATGACTTACTAAAAGTGCTGAAAGATGGGATGAAACATGCTGAAAGCCACTCAGGTGGCTCAGTCAGTTAAGAGTCTGACTCTTGATTTCACCTCAGGTCATGATCTCATGGTCATGGGATCTAGCTCTGCATCAGGTTCTACTCTGCACATGGATCCTGCTTGAGATTCTCTCTCTCTCTCTCTCTCTCTCTCTCTCTCTCTCTTTCTCTCTCTCTCTTTCTCTCTCTCTCTTTCTCTCTCTCTGTGCCCCTCTTCCACTCCTGGACATGCATGTGCGCTGCCTCTCTCTCTCTCTCTCTCTCTCTCAAAATAAATAAATAAACATTAAAAAATAGTGCTAAAAGAAAGAGTGTCACCAAAGATTTTATAAGCAGCAAAATTCTACCTCAACATGAAGGAAAAATTTGAAAATTTTCACATAAACAAAACATGAGAAAAGTTTCTATCAGATCTACCCTATAAAAATTACTAATGGGAGCCATTCACTCTGAAATGAAAGAAAACTAGGCAGTAACTGGAAACCACATGAAGAAATAAAGAACAACAGGAAAGAAAACTACATGGGTAAATATTATTTAGACTATATAAATATACTTTGTTTTTTTATTTCTCATCTTCTATCTGATTTTTAAGACTACTAAAGCAGTCATTATAAAACTGTATTTATGAACTTATGGCATATAAAGATGTAGTTTATATGACAATAATTAATATGACAACTGTGTTTATAGACTTATAATATATAAAGATATAATTTATATGACAATAATAGCACAAAGGAGGGGAATGGAAGCATGCTGTATAGTAGCAAATTTTTATATACAATTAAAATTAATTTAGCAATAATCTTTGTGTATATTGTCATAAATCAAGATGTTTATTGTAATCCCGAGGGCATTGACATTTCTGATTCAAGTAACCAGCAGTTAGAATGTAAAAGGATATAAAATTGTGTACTTTACAAACAAGCCAAAAGAAAGCTGGAGTGGTTATGCTAATATCAGACAATATATGCTTTAAGAAAAAAAATTGTTGTTAAAGGTAAAGGCATTTTATCATTAAATTAAAAGTGTAATTCATGAGGCGACTATAACAAAATATGTAAGCACCTAACCACAGAACTCGAGACTACCTGAAGCAAATATCTGATAGAATTGAGGAAAAATAGACTAAAATATACAGGAATAGTTGGAGATTTCAGCAGTTCAGTTTAATAATAGATAGAACAACTAGATGGAAGATTAAAACAGAAATAAAAGAGTTAACAACATTTTAAACAAATTAGATATAATAGGCATTCATGTAGCACTTCACCCAATCACAGTACATTCTTCTCAAGTACGTATGTATTATTCTCCAGGTAGATCATACATTATGCTGTAAAACAAATCTCAAGTATCTTAAAGTATTGAAAATCACTCAAATTATGTTCTCTAATCACAATGTGATGAAGTTAGTAATCAACAACTGCAAGAATTTTGAGAAATTAAGCAAGATGTGGAAATTACCTAAGATTTCCACCAGTGAGTCACAGAGAAAATCACAATGGAGATAAGAAAATACTTTGGGAGTACTGAAGAAAAAACTCCCACAATAGTCCAGATACAGTGGCTGAAGCAAAAAAAAAAAAATTGCCTTGAGGGAAGTTTATAGCTCTAAACATATATATTAAAACGATAATTGGTAGCAATTAACCTTCTATCTTAAACTGGAAAATTAAGGGCAAACTGTATACCAAGCAGAAAGAAAGAATAATAAAAATTAGAAGGGAAGTAATTGAAAGAGAATAGAAAAACAATAGAGAAGATCACCAAAACCAAATTTTAGTTGTTTGAAATGATTAACCAAAGTTACCAAGCTCTAGCTAGACTGGTCAAAAGAGAAAGAAATAAAACTCAGATTGATAAAATCATGAATAACTGAGGTGACATTACCATTGAATTTATAGAAAAATAAAGATTATGAGTATACTGTGATCAATTATATGCCAACAACTAGATAACCTAGATGAAACGGACAAAAATCCCAAAAACACACAAATTATAAAACTGACTCAAGAAGAAAGAAAATCTGAACAGGCCTATCACAAGTGAAGAGATTGAGTTAGTAATCAAAAATCTCCTAGCAAAGAAGATCCAGGAGTCTAATAGCTTCAGCAGTGAATTTTGGCAAAAATATAAAAAAGGAATTAGCAATAGTATCTCACACATTCTTTCAAAAAATGAGATGAGACAGGACCAGTTTCTTAAAACTTTGATCATACTAGCATTATTGGGTGCCAAAACCTGACAAAAACGTCACAAGAAAAGGACAAACCAATACCACTTAATATAGACCTCAAAATCCCCCAAGAGAACATAATGGGTGTAGGGGGGTCTCCTAGGTAGCTCAGTCAGTTGAACATCCAACTCTTGATTTTGTTATAAGTGAAAGGAGTCCGTCACAAAGGTCGCATATTGTTTAACTCATTTATATTGAATGTCCACAATAAGAAGATCCATAGCAACAGAAAGTGTACTGGTGGTTACCTAGGTCTGGCAGGGAGGGGAGTGACTGCTAATGGGAGTGAGTTTCTTTTTGAAGTTATTAAAATTTTCTTTGGTTACAAAATAGTTTTGGTTCCCCAAGTCTGTGAGTGATTTAAAAACCTCTGCATTGTATATTTTAAAAGAGTGAATTGCTAGATGTATTATATCTCAATAAAGCTATTTAAAGAATTCCAAAATTTTTGGCCCCATATGACATGGAACAATTTCTTTACGAAAATTTAGAAAAATTGGTAGATAAATATTATTTACATATTTATGTAAATTTATGTAAATATTTATGTAAATCCACATGTTTTTCCATCAAGACACAGATTTTTTGTAGTTTCCACATCATATCTTTCCCCCTTGGAGTCCAGTATTCATCTCTTCCAAGTTTTTTATTGCCAAATGTACTATTCTTGGCACATTTCATATCTCTCAGGATATGAGAAAAAAAGGTAGCAATTGTTATTTTTGTGTCATATCTCTTCAGCAAACTGTTTTTATTAATAATGATCAATAAGTTAATACTGTTTATTAAAATAATATTAAAAATAATACTGATCTTCTTTTGTTTCTTAATACTATTTACTGCCGGTTACATTATTATTCATGGGATTGTGCTGTATCATCTTTACTGGTACCCACGAATACAGGCTTCCAATGATTCTGTCAAAGGTTGTTCTTTTGCTATTTTGGTAATGACCAGAAGTGCAAGTCTTACTCAGAACATGCAGGAAAATGAAAGCAGTGGTTTGCTTTTTGGGTCATTTTGTTTCTATCACTTGGAATTTTACAACATAAATACAAAACAGCACATGTTCCACCTTCATCTTCTGTAGGACACTTCAGACCCTCACCACTGCATCCTAGAATGTGAACTTTTTCCAGTATTAACCATACACCAGTCGTCCCAATACCACCATCAGGTGGCAGGACAGTTGGGCGACTCTGGGCAGAGGGAGAAGAGCAGTTAACATTTATAGTAATCCCTCCCTCATCTGTCTTTGCCTAAAATTAGCCTGGCAGACTATGATGCTTTTGTATCAGTTGGAGATAAGAGAAGACACCACTTGGAACCTTCTAAAATGTTCAGAAGAAGTAGGCATGGTGACTGCTGGAGGACAGCCTGACTGACATGTGTCCTAGAGCCTTCAGGAATGTGATGACTGTCCTCTGGCCAGAACAAAGGAATAGATGTTAAAGACCTCCTACTCCTCCTACTCCTCCTTACTACTACCCTTGAGTGCTGTGGACTAAAGTGGGTACTACACTAGCACTGACAGATGAGAGTTGACCAACCAGCAAAGGCAGATGCATATACCTTCCAGTTCAAGTCCATGGTGCAGTGGATAGTTCCTAGCTCAAATCCCTGAACTATGTATGTATGTGTGTGTGTATGTGTGTATATATATACACAGAGTCAACCAAAATCAGCATGACAGCACTGTTCTGGCAGCCCTATTTTGTGCGGTCTCACACACAAAATTACCATGTACATCAGAGGAACTTAGTCACTTGCCAGGCCACCCTCTTGGAACTGAGCATGGCTTGAGGTTTCAGGGTGATCTCATAGGTGTGAGTCCTAGAGATTGTTAGAGCATTGAGACAACTCTACATGTGGAATTGAGGGATGAAGAGTCTTGGAAGGAGTTCTCAAGGAATGACACAGTGACTGGGGCCACGTAGTGCTGATCTGGACTTGGGTTTTCCAACTTAAATGGCAGAGCCACCCCAGTCCATCTCAGGTACTGGAAGAGAACTCAGAAAATTTTGAGAAAGTCAGTCCAAAGAGTGAGATACTGAAGTGTTGGGTCACGAACAAGAGTTTTTGTTTAGGTCTTAGAGAAATGTTGTCTAAAGTATAAGTATTACCAAGTCCTAATGTGGCTATTTTAATCTTTTACTTCCTCTTAGAGCTGTGGAAAAATTTTTTGTTTTTTGCTTACTGGACAAGAATAACTAAGATTGTGATGGCAAAGTCTATGGCCTCTGTGCCTCAGATTGTAATACTTCCCTCTTAGGTGTTGCTTAGGTTTGCCTGTATTATAGGCCTGATGGATAGGTGGAGTGCTGGGGGAGATTTGCACATTTAATACAGAGTTCTAAACTTTTCTGTTTTAGTCAAGGGATTATTTTGGTCAAGAATTTATTTGTGGATCTGATAAAAATAAAAATAGATGTTCTGGAATAAAATAAGTGTCTGCTGGCATAAAGTCTCAGGAGGGGATTGAACTCTTAAAATCTCTCCTTAGACCCTAAACTGTAAGAATCTCAGTATTTATGTAATGTTGTGATATCTTTTACACAATATTTGTGTCCAACACTTGTCAGTGAGTAACGTAAATTCTTTGTCCCTCAATAGCTTGACTTTTCTTTATTTCCTTACCTTTTAATCAATATTTTTGCCTATGTTTAGAAAGGATGGTTTTATCAGACTGGTTTAATGCTAAATTTCTTCTAATGTATATTGAAAGTAAATGAGAAAAATTGTAACTATCTGATAAGTGTGGTTTCTTTCCCTGTCCTATGACCTTTGAATTGCATTCAATATATGGTTACCAGGTAACCAGGATAGCTTTAAGTTATTCCTGTTTTGTGTTGTTTCTATGTCAACAGTTTTGCCTAAATCTATTAAGTGTGTAATTTGCATATAATAAACTCCTATTTTTGCTAAAGATTACCAAATAATTTTTTCTTTATTGCCTATTTTAAGAAAACACAATTTTTTATTATAAATGATTTAAGTTTAAATTGACATAAGAACCACAATATCTTTAAATAGTTTACTTAATGACAGGGCAGTCTTTCAAAAGCTTAGAATATTTCTTCTGAGTAGCATCTTTCACTTAGACCTTGGAAAATAATCTTAGCTTATAAAAATGGTACATGTGGACAAAATAGAAGAAAGGCAGAATTGGTGAAAATAAGGAAGTGTACATACTGAGTTTGTAAGATTTACTTCAAGGGCTTGAAGGTGAATAAGAATGGAGAAGATGGAGTAGAAGATCAATGATAAATTTTAGTTTTAACTATGAATCATTCTTTCACAGGGGCTTCTGAGTGGCTCAGTCAAGCATCTGACTCTGAATTTTGGCTCAGGTCATGATCTTGCAGTTCATAAGATTGAGCCCCAAAAGGGGCTCTGTGCTGACAAGATAGAGCCTTCTTGATATTCTCTCTCTCTCTCTCTCTCTGTCTGTCTGTCTCTCTCTCTCTCTCTCTGCCTCTGCCTCTCCCCTACTTGTACTCTTTTCTTTTAAAATAAATACATAAAATTAAAAAAAAAATTTAGTTAGCAACATTGCATCTCAATTCATGGCAAGCCCTATGCTAACAGTGGGGGACACAATATCATCATGGGAATTATAACCTTACACACAAGACATAGTATTTATAAAAAAAACTGAAATAAATTAAAATTTTAAATATGCAAAGTGAAATTTTTTAATGTAATCTCTTCCCCCATAAGGCTTGCACTCATGATCTTGGGATCAAGAGTTGCATGCTCTACTGACTGAGCCAACCACATGCCCCAGTGGTAAGTGAAATGTTGACAAGTTTCACAATCTTCATGTGAAAGCGTTTGATATGGGTCTGGCACTACTACTGTGGGATGGGCATAAAAATCTTCCACGAAAATGTTACCCAGAAGCTTAAACTTGATTGATGAGAATGGAAGACGTAAGTCTGAAGGGAGGTGGACAGTTGTTCAATTATGAGTAATGGCAAAGCCTACGTAGGATATGATCTCGGAAGTGGGTAAAATGAGTGGAAGTGCTGGTCTTTGGATAGTTGACTCACAGGGGCAGTGAAAACCCAGGATAATGCCAGATGCTAAGGTGAAGATGTGCCATTTCCCAAAGACTTCCCTAAGGAGGATGTGGTATACAAACTCTAACGGTGACTCCCAATTATCTCTGCCTCACTCAAACCCTTGTATGTTTCCTTTCCCTTCTGTGTTGGCAGGACCTGTAACTTGCTGCTAACCAAGGGAATACAACAAAGGTGAAGCTATCAATTCTATTCTTTTTGAAGAGGCTTATAACATGGTTTTGCTATTATCTCATGTGTCAGCTTTGTTGAGACAAACTGCTGTGTTCTGGGCTAGTGTATGAAGAAGTTCATGTGGCAGGGAAATGAGAGTGGTCTCCAGCTAACAATTAGCAAGTAGCTGAGGTGCTTGGTTCGATATTCTATAAGGAATTGGATTCTGGCTCAAACCACATAAGTTTGGAAGCAGACTCTTCCCTAGGCATGACTTGAGATGGGACAACTGACACCTTGATTGCAGGCTTGTGAGAAGTGTTGAGCCAGAGGACCCAGCTAAGCTGTGCCTGGGTCCTCTGATCCATCCTGATTCATAGTGAGATACTAACTTTTGTGATCATGTGTTACACAGCAGTAGATCACTAATACAGAGGGTACAAAGTGAGTGGATGATAAATACAAGAACGGTGAGTCTAGGCATACCTTTGACACTAACATGTTTTTTGATTTTGGAAAAAAAAAAAAATGGCTTAACTCTTTTAGACCTTACCAGATTCCATGGCTAATTGGTGGCAGTAAAATACTGTTTTTAGACTAAAATGAATTCATGGTATGGACTGGTTTTTGAACAGGCCTTAAGAAATCTGTATTAATAGTATTAAGTGTACTATTGATCATCATGATTATTATTCTGTATTGTGTTTCTGGAACAATATGGTTTTTATATAGCCATAGAACTGTTAGAAAATGCCTGGCACATTGCCTGGATCTCATCTGATGAAAACTATTATTAGTTCCAAGGGGAAGGAATTAGTCAAATCTGAATGCTATTAGACAAACTACAATATAAAAATTGTCTGAATCCTTGCAAGGCTCACAACACCAGGTATGTATATTGTGGCAAATGCTATGCTCTTCATTAAGAGGTAAGTCTCTCTAACATCTACTTCCCATAAACCTCACACATCACATTGGAACATGTTAGCAACTAAAATTATTAACACAACCACAATTTTGCTAAATGTTTATCATCTCTAGTAGAACTACTGTGTAATTATTACCATTTCACAGCTTAAGGTTAAGCAGCATTTGCTGATTTTGCTATTGGGGTGATTTAATGGTATGTCAAATCTCTAGAATGGTAAAATACCTCAGGTAGGCAGTATCTTTCATCCACAAATCCCTGCTATTTACAGCTATCAAAACACATCATTACAAGCAAAAGGCAGGGAGATAGAAGTGAACAAATACATGCATTATTCATAAACTGTTTTTTTTTTTCTTTTGCCGGCTTTCTCAAAACCTTCTTTTCTTTAGGAGATGCCCAGAAGCATGCATTTAGATTAGTTTATTAACAAGATTGTTAATCAGGAATCCATGTTTTTAAAAATGTCTTGTTGATCAGCAAGTGAAGAAAAAACAGATACCTATAGGAAGATGTGGAATTTAGTATGTGGTAATATATTAGAAATTACCTCACTCACGATGTATTAATATAATAATTCAAAAATAAAAATATAATTTACATGTAATTCACATATACTTTATAAACAAAAGTATTTTCAAAATCGTAAAGCTTTGCATGTGTTCATCTCAGGACAAATTAACAGTATCACTGACATCTCAATGTGATTTTACATTTATGATCATTATATCTCCTATTAATGATTGGCAGGTAAGACAGGGAGGTATTTTTAATCCTGGTTTATGGATAAGAAAGCTGAGACCAAAAGATTCGCCAAAGACTGAGAAAGTCTTTCAGTCCCATTTTTAATTGCTAACAATCATCGTTTCTTAACCACTGTTTTAGATTGCTTCCTACCTCTTGAAAACTTGACCTGAGCTTGGAAACACTGTACTATTTTTGAACCTCAGTTTCCATGTCTATAGTTTGAAAGTAGAATACCCATTATTGAACTGATTGCAAGAAAACATTGGACCTAAAGAACTTCAGAGAATATACATGCTTTAAGTATTCGTATTACTGATCACATAATCCTAATGTTATAGTCGCAGTGACCTTCATTATTACTATTCCTTGCTGTAATATGTAAAAATTTCATCAAACCTAACACCTTAAAAGATATGTAGTTATTAGTTTTATAGGTCACTTCACATCATAATCCATGTTAAACTCAAACCTTCTGGTTCCAAGGAAAGGTACATATAATTAGAATTAAAGAAATATTTTGTTCTAATGATGCTGTATAATTACATTTTCTACAGTAAATGTATTATCTGGAAAGTGAAATTATATGGTATACATAAATCATGAGTTTGTATAATAATATGAATGTGGAAGAATGCAAAAGCTCTTTTGCTTTCAGTAAAGAATATAATTGATTTCACATCTTTCAGTAAAGAACCTAAGATTCAAAATGTATTCGTGATGTTATGCTGTGGTTGCTTATAAAAATTTTATACTAATTATTTGCAAAATACTTGGCAATTATTGCATAATAGAAATTACTTGATAAATTTCTGCAAAGACATATTTAATCATTGTAATAATGGTTAAATTCTTATTTATGAACTGCACGTTATAGTTTTTGTTTTTAGTTATAAGAAAAGTCTTTGCAGTTTCCATAGCAATTACAGACTTCAAAGAACTAGGAAAGGACTGAAAAATGTCCCAGGAGCTGATATAGCCAGAATGATAGAGAGATGAAAGCGAATAAGTTCTTCTTCTTATTTTCTATTTCAAGACTGCCTGTATATGAGTTACTTTGCCAAAATTCAGTGATATGATCCAATTCTTATCCAGACACCTGCAAAGAATTTATTCCAACAGTAATTTTACATATATCCGAAGTATGCCTATTATTTGTCCATCTGTGAATTACATTTTTATTATTTTTATTATTAGTAAAAAGAAAATACGGGGGTCAAAATGTCCATGATGAACATCTTTCTTTAGAGTAATAAGCAAGACCAGCGGCATAGCCGAGAGTCAGAAGACCAAGATTTGGATCTGAGACACGAGATAGCAATTCAATATGTGAAAGGACACAATTTCTAAAGGCTTCAGTGTTTGCCTTTAAAATTGGATACTTCATCTCTAATGCCATTTCAGGGTTGAAGATTCTGTGATCTAAAACTTAATTAGAAGTATCTGTCCAGAAATGTCAACAACTAAAAAAATTTTCAAGTTTCATTGCAGATACCTTCCATATGATACTCACTAGAAAATGTTTTTTTCCTACTCACTGAAAAAGATATCCACCTCCTATTTCTTGGAACTTGGGAATATGTTACCTTACGTGCTAAGGGACTTTGCAGATATGATCAAATTTCAGCTATTGAGATGGGGAGACTATCCCAGAGTATCCAAGGTAGGACCAAGGCAATGATCAGTGTCTATAAGAGGGCTGCAGGAGTATCATAAACAGAGAAAGGTATTAAAGATGCTATGCTGCTGGCTTTGAAAATAGAAGAAGTGGCCACAGTCCAAGGAATTGAGATAATTTCTCTACACTGGAAAAGGCAAGCAAATGTATTTCCCCCTGAATCCTCTGGAGGGAATGCAGTTCTGCTGACACACTGGATTTAGACTTCTGACCCCCAGAACTGTGAAAAGAATAAAATGGGGTGTTTTTAAGCCATTTAATTTGTGGCAGTTAGAGCCGCAATAGGAGATACCCTCACCCTAATAGAGTGATATAGACACTGAAGATGGGTGCATTTAGCGTCTTGAAAAATGTTAATATCCATTTGGAATATCTAGCGCTGTAAGTATCCCAGCTGTGATTTTTTAACTAATATTTTTCTACGGTAAATATTTATTTTGTGAGAGTTTGAAACAGAGGCAGCCAGAAGCAGCCAAACAATTTCTTAGAGTTTATTTTCAAACTTATTTTCCCAAAAATATCTATTCATATTTTATAATTTGAAGTGTGAAAAGTACATGAATAAAAGGGATTCAGTCATGTTGTAGAATAATTTCTCCAGTGTTTGAGTTTAGTGTACATGGTTTCCTGAGTGTTATAGCGTGCAAAAATATTTTTAAAAAGGGTATATACAAAGACCATAAACCATGTATTGTTTGCCTTAAAGGAACTATTGATATTTTGTCTGTTTTTAATTTTTGGTAGGAAATATATTCTGAAAGTACCATAATTCTCATTGAACAAAAGAGTTGGTACAAGATACAGTATTTATTAGAATCTTTGGCAACATAGATTCTGGATGAGACTGTCTGTCACCAAAGTCTACCTCTGCCATTTACTAAGTATGTAACTTAGGAAAAATTATTTAAGTATTCCAAGCGGTATTTACTCTTCTGTAAAATTGAGTTCAAAACAGTATGTTGTTGGGAGAATTACAAGAATTAATATATGTAGCACTTTGATTAGTATCTCGTACAAGGGAAATAAAATTCAAACATGTTAGTTATTTTTATTGCTGCTGTTCTTATATAATCCCCAGTGGTCCGAGTGGCTGCACGTTTTTACTGTTTATAGAGTGAAGTATTGTATCCCATTTTAAGATTATCATGTGTTCCATTTTATTTTTTTTATTTTTTTATTTTTTTATTTTTTTTAATTTTTATTTTTGGGACAGAGAGAGACAGAGCATGAACGGGGGAGGGGCAGAGAGAGAGGGAGACACAGAATCGGAAACAGGCTCCAGGCTCCGAGCCATCAGCCCAGAGCCCGACGCGGGGCTCGAACTCACGGACCGCGAGATCGTGACCTGGCTGAAGTCGGACGCTTAACCAACTGCGCCACCCAGGCGCCCCGTGTGTTCCATTTTAAAATGAATTAATTCTTTAGTCTTTACGAGGGTCTGCAGAACCCCCTTCAGTTGCCATCTCACTGTACCTAAAAGAGCTTTTTATAAAAATGTTTATTTATTGTGAGAGATAAAAGTGTACATGTGCAAGCAGTAGTGGAGGAGGGGCAGAGAGAGAGAGGGAGAGAGATAATCCCAAACTTAACCGACTGAGCCACCCAAGGCCCCCTAAAGTAGTACGTATATATGTGTATATATGCATGTATGTGTGTGTGTATATATACACACACACATACACACTCACACATGCAGAAACATAGTTGCAAGTATTGAGAGCTTTTACCCTTTGTTTTATAGTAGCTTGTACTAAAAGAGCAGTTTTAAATCATCTGATCTGAATTCTTGAAATAGGATTTCACTTTGAAACCAAAATTTCCTGACTACACAGATTTCTTACTTGGTAAATTATTAAGTTGAAGAGAGTCAATGAGAAGCTTCCTCAGTCAGTTTAAATTGAGATTTTTTTAGTGGACAATTATTTTCAGATATTTTTAATATGAGGGTTTTCAAGAATTTCATTCAAACATTTCAGCTTCCAGTTCAAACAAGTCATATTTTTGTTGCATGTTGGTCTCAAACTAGAAGGTTCAGTTTCATCACAATCATGTAATGACATGGACATCACAATAATGATGGGCATTATTTTGAAATGGTAACCATTATTTTCTTATAGTCTCTTATCTACGCTTGTCCCTTTCTGCCAGCTAATGTATCTGGGTTCCATTTTCCCAGAAGTCATACCTTCCTGTTTGAGCTTCATATCGGTTGGACTCACTGTGTTGTAAAGAAAATAAAAGGGAGAATGATGAAAGTCTATGTGTCTCTCCCCCAGAACTGTTCAACGTTTTGTATACTGAAGCATGGGGGGATTCCGAGGGAAGCAGGGAGATCTTAGAACTTGATGATTCTCCCTTCCTCTTCCTCTACTTTGCAGCACATTCCTGGGTTGGAGAATCATATAACACTCAGACAATTGAGGGATCTGAGAGCAAACAAAGACTGGAACAAACACAATATCCAGAATGTCTCAGGGAACCTGAGTGATATGGGATTAAAAGAGTATCTTAAATCAGTCACTCAATGCAATGGTAGAGAAAGCAAAGAAATCATTGCTTTTTTATTGTATTTTATTTTTTATAAGGACTTTATCTTTGCATAATATTAATCTATATATGCCTACGCAAAAGAAAAAAATACGTAGTCTCATTTTGTTTTTAAATCAAAACCACCTGCAACTCTAAAGGTTTTTCACTTTCAGGCATTTATTAATCCATCACAGTAATTCTTTGTTGGCGCAGGGAAAGCACCTACAAGGGCTGGACCATGAAAAAAAAAATGTGTTACATTTTGACAACTGAAAGCAGTTGTCAGAGCAATGCTTTTATTCCTCCTGTCATGTGGCTCCATGTCTGTCTAAGGCTACTGTTCTCTGACAGGGAAGGAGTGGCTTAATTTCATTTGTAAATTAGGAGGAGGTGCTTGACTTGTGTATCCAATCATCTTGTTCCTGCTCCCCGGAAGTCCATATCCTGCACCACTTTTCTAGGCTGTTAAGTTTTGCAGTGGTAGATACTGATGTGTAGAGGTGGGGAGTGATGGTTTTCCAGTGCAGCTTATGGCTATCTGGGGTTCTTTTTAAGGAAATGTCTTTATCTCCTCAAAAAGGCATTTAATAAGGGTGATATTTAGGCATTTGTTTCTCTGGTTCCTCTCTATCCTCGTTTTGTTGCAAACTCATGCAGAAAGTATGACCATGATAATATTTAACCTTATAGCGTATAGACTACTATGTGACAGGAACTGTTCTGTGTGCTGTAATATAACAGCATTTCAATCCATAGCATTATCCCAATTTTTCGCGGGAGGAAGCTGAGACACACACATGCTAATTGGGGTGCCCAAGATGACACAGTTAGTGACCAGCGGGGTTGAGATTCAAACCCAGGGACCTTAGCTTAAGTTTGCACATGTGCTGTAAGGCTTGTAAGTGTTCTGTTTAAAGTCCCCTCGAATTCTAGTACTACAAAGCAGTGAACTTGTCATAGACAGGAGGGGCAGCCCAGATGTGACCTGAATAACACTGTTCTAGAAAAAGTTTTGTGACTGGGAAAAAGAATCTGGAAACAAAGTGTCCACACCTGCCTCCCCTTGCTTTTGTATTAAGAATTCTCTCCCAAAATTAAATGGAGCTTTTGGGGAGGTGGTAAGAACCCCTGAAATTCATGAGAGTTTGTTACAGGCATTAATATGGTTTACAGAAAAATACACTTAACATTTCTCATCCATCTGGATTCACAGGCTGATTTGTATCTGCTCCAAAGGGTGGTAACTCACAGTTCTTCAGTATTGCACTGGGCTCATTTAGCCAATTAAACTTCTCAGTAAGCCATGCATGCATGCATGCTGCTGTAACCATATTTAATAAGGTAGACATTTAGCTTTGTTGGCAAAAGATTACTGCTATTGACTCTTTTATCTGAAATATTAATCATAGACTTTGATTTGCTTCAATATTTCAGTAAAAATAAATAAATACATAAATAAATGGAAATCCTAGACCACATTACCTACTTGATTACACATGAGTATAAATACCGAAATAAATGTGGCATTAAGTAAAAGTCATTTGAAAGCTGTTGGAATCTTTAACAGCTAGTACTTCTCAATATAACAAAAACGACATGACTGCATTTTGACAACCACTTTTATGTGAGCTTCTCTGTTTATAGTTTTCTTGCTATTGCTATCAGGCATCATTGCATACTTAATAAATAGTAGGTTAGTAAATGACTTAAGCACACATTTATCTT
The DNA here is from genome assembly GCF_028018385.1 of Neofelis nebulosa. Taxonomy (NCBI): domain Eukaryota; kingdom Metazoa; phylum Chordata; class Mammalia; order Carnivora; family Felidae; genus Neofelis; species Neofelis nebulosa. The sequence continues at coordinate 91,143,326 of NC_080791.1, forward strand.
CTTTTGTTTATCACATAGTTCAAGAAGGTAATTAATCTTTCTCATATTCATCATTACACATATATTATGTGAAACATATGGAGAGAATCAAAATATCTTTGTATTGAATTGTAACTATTTTAAATAAATTTAATCTTTATTTCTTCCCACCCTCCAAATTATGTATTTTGCATCATTCTGCTATCTAGTGTATTCATGAAACTAATATTTGTTTTTACATTATTTCATGAAAATTAATTAACTACTTTAAACCAGGGGTCGTTCTAAGTACTGAGGACACAGAGTTGAGAAATTCCCTTATATAATGAAGTTTGTATTTTAGCCCCGAGTCAGTAAGAGTAGACTTCCTTGTCTTATTTCTGACCTTAGGGGAAAAGTATTACACTTTTTATCAGTAAGTATGCCACTAGCTATAGGATTTTCATGGATGCTGTTTATTAAGTTGAGAATTTTCTCTTTAACATTTTTAATGTTTATTTATTTTTGAGAGATAGAGACAGAGCGTGAGTGGGGGAGGGGTAGAAAGAGAGAGGAAGACACAGAATCCGAAACAGGCTCCAGGCTCTGAGCTGTTAGCACAGAGTCAGAAGGGGGGCTCGGACTCACCGACTGCACAATCATAACCTAAGCCAAAGTCGGATGCTTAATTGAGGTGCCCAGGCGCCCTGAAAATTTTCTCTTTTATGCCTGGTTTGTTAGTTTTTATCAGATATTGGACTTGGATTTTGTTCAGATTTTTTATTTTACAACTATCGATAAGATCCTATTTTTCATTTTTATTCTGTTAATATGGTAAATAAGAGTGATTATTTTTTTATTTTTTAAACCACTTTATTGAGGTATAGTTGACATGTGAAAAGGCATACATATATATTTAATATATGCTGTTTGGGGATGAGAATATACTTAAGAAATCATCACCATCATCAAGGCTGTCAACATGTCCATTACCTCTCAACGTTTCCTTCCACTACCATTTTTGTATTATTATTATTATCATTTGTGAGTGTGTGTGTGTGATAGGACCGTCTAATATAAGATCTGCCCTTCTAGCGAGTTTTACATATACAGTGCAGTATTGTTACCTATAGACACTATGCTGTGTACTGTATTTCCAGAACTTATGTAACTGAAAGTTTATATCCTTTGACCATCATCTCCATTTTTCCCCTCCCACTAATCCCTCACAACCACCATTCTGTTCTCTTCTTTTATGAGTTTGATTATTTTAGATTTCACATGTAAGTGAGATCATACAATATTTATCTGTGTCTGGCTTATTTCACTAAGCATAATGTTCTCCAGATCCATCCATGTTGTTGCAGATGGCAGGATTTCTTTCTTTCTTTTTAAGCCTGAATGACATTCCATTATATGTATATGTCACATTTTCTTTATCCATTTATCTGTTGATGGACATTTAGAAATGTTAAATAGACTTTGCATTCTTGGAATAAATTCTACTTGGTTATAATTCATTATCATTTAAAACATTTTTTATATTCCGTTTACTAGTCTTTTTGTTTTTATTTTTGCATCTCTGTTCATACTGAAATGTAGTTTTCCCATCATCTCTGTCTTTTGTGCTAGGGCAACGTGGGAATGCTAAAAGGAGGTAGAGATATTTTCTCCTCTTCAGTTTTCTGGAAGAATTTACATACAATGAGTGTTATTTCTTACCTAATGTAGGTTAAGACTGACCAGGGAAGCCATTTAAATCTGGACGTCTCTTTATGACAAAGATTTCAAGTACACATTCAACCATAAGTTTTTGTTGAAAATATGAAGTCTTATCTTTTGATTTCCTGTGTTTTGTTTTAAGATGCTTTAATTATAGAGAATATAAAACTATTTTTGCAAAACCATGCACTGAAGCACATTAAGTCGTAGCACAATTCTTTGGACATTTTGTGAGAGTTTTGACAGATTGCTTTAATCCCATTTCTGATTCAAGTTTGATATGAGTTCAGATGGTGATTGTTATTTTATGATTAGTCATTTCTTCTGTATGATGAGTTTACAAGTAAAATATTAAAATGTAAAAGGTCCCAAGTTTCATAAATATAAAGTCAGACTCTACTACTTAGCATCCTCAAGTTATTAAAAGCCCTGACTGAGCATCCATTGAGTGATAGAACCATGACAAGCACTGAACAGATATATCTAAATCTTATCTGCAATAATACAGCATCTCCCAAATGTTTTTAGCATAGCTGATACATATACTTGTTCATTTTAAAAAGCATCTTAGGGGCACCTGAGTGGCTCAGTCGGTTAAGCATCTGACTGGCTCAGGTCATTATCTCACCATTTGTGGGTTCAAGCCCCACATCATGCTCTGTGCTGACAGCTCAGAGCCTGGAGCCTGCTTTGGATTCTGTCTCCCTTTCTCTCTGCCCCTCTCCCACTCATGCTCTGTCTCTCTCTCAAAAATTATAATTAAAAATTATAAAAAAAAGGCATCTTAGACTAACAGTGTATTTACACCAAGTTTACATGCAAATGCATACATAGCCTGAGAAGGTTAATTCTCAAGCCTGGATATAAAATAAAATAAAATAAAATAATAAAATAAATAAAAATTTCATCCAAACTTTATAATATTTGTGTTTTTCTTAAAATTAAAGCCTGTAAAATAGGGGCACCTGGGTGGCTCTGTCGCTTGGGCATCCGACTTCGGCTTAGGTCATGATCTCTTGGTTTGTGAGTTGGAGCCCAGCATCGGGCTCTGTACTGACAGCTCAGAGCCTGGAGCCTGCTTCGGATTCTGTGTCTCTCTCTCTGTCTGCCCCCCCCCTGCTCATGCTCTGTCTCTTCCTGTCTTAAAAATAAATAAAAAACATTAAATAAAAAATTTAAAGCCTATAAATATTTATAAACTTAAAATATAACTTACATCACAAATTGTGAGTAATCTTTGAAACACCTTGGTGAGATCCTATGATTCCACAGAAAATAGGTAATAAAATCACCAACCTTGGCAATGAAAGTCAGTTGCATAATGAGTTGTCAAAAAGCTGTAGTAAATATCTTGAATCCATTCTGTTGTGTTTTTTTTTTCATTATGTTGTTTTTTAAACAGAATTTGTCACACATTAGAATGTGTGACTTCAACATTTTTGAGATGAGAGAAACAACAATTTGGTCTCAGAAATATTTGAATTAAAGATAATTATTTATAAAAAATAAAAATAAGGGAGTTTTGTCAGGAAATTCTTCTTAATGTTGGAAAGCTAACATTAATTTTTTTACCTAATCTTTTATATAGATTTAGTTTTAACATATTTGAGAGTTTTCTTTTTTCATAAAGGTTGGTGGAGGGGAAAGTATTAAAACCAACATCTTTGCACTACTGCTGATTGGAATAAAAATTTCAGATATTCCTTGGAGACACCTGTCTCATTAACTTCAGTATGGATTTTGTCAGCATGAAAACCGTATGATTAGGCATTAAAATTAATTTCATAAGAAGCTCAAGTGAAATTAGATTTCACATGGGTTTAGTTTGGCAAAGTATTTTTCATCAGGACTAAAGGGTCATTTACAAGAAGTATATGGATTTCTAAGTGAATATAACTGATGTACAATGCGAAGATTTTTTACCAAGAAATTGTTGCATGCTCATTAAAGCAATCACTAGATACTAACTAACAGATATTACCTATTCAGCTGAGTAATTGTTGGTCAAAGTTCTTTTTTTTTCTCTTTCTTGAACGAGTTTATTTTTTTCCCGTTTTTAAAAAAGATTATTTAAAACCCAGTTAGTTAAATATAGTGTAATAATGATTTCAGGAGTAGAATTTAATGATTCATCACTTACACATAATACCTAGTGCTCATCCCAACAAGTGCCCTTGTTAATGCCCATCACCAATTTAGCCCATCCTCGCACCCAACACCCCTCCAGCGACCCTCAGTTTGTTCTATTTAAGAGTCTCTTGTGGTTTGTCTCCCTCTTTGTTTTTATCTTATTTTTCCTTCCCTTTCCCAATGTTCATCTGTTTTGTTTCTTAAATTCCACATATGAGTGAAATCCTGATATTTGTCTTTCTCTGATATATTTTGCTTAGCATAATACATTCTAGCTCCATCCATATTGTTGCAAATGGCAAAGTTCATTCTTTTATTTTTATTTTTTTATTTTTTATTTTTGGGACAGAGAGAGACAGAGCATGAACAGGGGAGGGGCAGAGAGAGAGGGAAACACAGAATCGGAAACAGGCTCCAGGCTCCGAGCCATCAGCCCAGAGCCTGACGCGGGGCTCGAACTCACGGACCGCAAGATCGTGACCTGGCTGAAGTCGGACGCTTAACCGACTGCACCACCCAGGCGCCCCTCAAAATTTCATTCTTTTAATTGACAGATAATACTCCTTAGTGTGTATGTGTGTGTGTGTGTATAATACACACACAGCATCTTTATCCATTCATCAGTCATTGGACATTTGTGCTCTTTCCATATTTTGGCTATTATTGATAGTGCTGCTGTAAACATTGGGGTGCATGTGCCCCTTTGAATCAGCATTTTTGTATCCTTTGGATAAATACCTAGTAGTACAGTTGCTGGGTCATAAGGTAGTTCTATTTTTAATCTTTTGAGGAAGTTTCATAGTGTGTTCCAGAATGGTTGCACCAGTTTCCATGCCTATGAACAGTGTAAGAGGGTTCCTCTTCTCAACCTCCTCACCAACATCTATTGCTTCCTGAGTTGTTAATTTTAGCCATTCTGACAGGTGTGAGGTGGTATCTCATTGTGGTTTTGGTTTGTTATTTCCCTGATGATAAGTGATGTTGAGCATCATGTGTTTGTTAGCCATCTGGATGTGTCTTCTTTGGAAAAGTGTCTATTCTGCCCATGTCCTGACTGGGTTGTTTGTCTTTTGGGTGTTGAGTTTTATAAGTTCTTTATAGATTTTGGATGCTAACCCTTTATACAGTACATCATTTGCAAATATCTTCTTCCATTCCATCAGTTGTCTTTTAGTTTTGTTGACTGTTTCCTTTGCTGTGCAGAAGCTTTTTATCTCGATGAGGGCCTAATGGTTCATTTTTGCTTTTGTTTTTCTTGCCTCTGGGGACATGTTTAGTAAGTTCTGCAGCTGAGGTCAAAGAGGTTGTTGAATGCTTTCTCCTCTAGGATTTTGATGGCTTCCTGTCTTATAGCTAGGTCTTTCATCCATTTTGAGTTTATTTTTGTGTATGGGGTGAGAAAGGGGTCCAAGTTCATACTTCAAAGTTCTTAAGGAAAATAAAACACTATTTTTTTTCTATCTGCCACCTCTAACTTCTCCCTCCATATTCTAACAATGCACATATACCTAAAAGAGCTTAATCTTTTGTCAAATTATTGGCAAACTATTATAACTTGCAATATTATTGGGTCATATAAGCATAATATTGGACTATGTTACTGCTTAAATGGAAATATGATAAGTTTGGTAGGAATTACAGAAAACAGTAAATTAAAGGCATAATCTCTACCTTGAAGTAGTGAAATAATTAAGAAGTAATGGGTTTTGAGTATTTATTAACTTTGTTTTATTATCATTTGAACTGTAATTTTTTAATGGCTCTGCCAGAATTTGCTTTCAGAATTCCTAAAAATGTAACAGCCATTTCTCAAAAGCTGATGTCAGCTGTTAGCAGCATACCAGCATCATGTAAGATGGATGTTTTATTGTGCCAAAGGATTTTGTCTAGAAATTCAGAGAGGACATTGGTGGATCAGCTTTCCCATGTTCCGCTGTGTCTGGGTCCTCAGGTAGGGAGCCTCAGATGGGAGAGAACTAGAAGAGTTTGGGTTGGAGGGTACAATTCCAAGATGGCTTCTTTTCTCACCTGTATGTGACATGGGCTGGACTCAGTCGGCACTGTCAGTCAAAGTGCCTTCTCCATTGTGATAGTCTCAGGGTAGTCTAACTTCTGACATGGCAACACAGGAGCATGGTCTTTTCTGACAAGTCTCAGGGGTCATATGGCATTATTTCCTCCACAGTCCATTGGTTGAAATAGAAGTCCATCCAGATTCAAGAGAATGGGTTTTATAGACCTTCCTTCCTAGTGGAAAAAAATATTAAATAATTTGAAGCCATGTTATAAAATCACTACACAGTGTACACAATTTTGTATTCTGCTTTTCCATTTAACATTATACTCTAAGACGTAAAATACTTCTCTTATAAACATCATTTAAATACCTGTTTGACATGATCTAGGTCTCCTAGCCAGCTTTTTTACTGTAGATACAAATATCAAGTTATAGTACTATTGAATGATTTAGCTAGGAAAAATGTAGTGTCTGTTTATACAAGAGGTATCTTCATAATAAGGAATCATGAGAGAATAAAACTAATTCATGGAAGTTTAGCCAGGTAAAATTATTCTGAAAGAGCATCTGCATATAGAAATGCCTCTTTTAGCATTTTGTTGAAAATTGCAGGGCATATTTAATTTCATAAAAAATATTAGATGTTGTGTGTGTATTTTAGCAAGTGCAATATAATAATCTCAGAAGTACTATACTGCAGAATTTCTGCTGCATCAGCCAATCCATGTTTGCATCTACAACTTTGTCAAAAGCCAATAAAGCAAAAAAGCTTATTCATCTCGCTAAGGGGTTGTAAGCTCTATTTATTTAAAATGGAGTTCGGAGATTGGTTTTTTCCATTTTGTTATGAGTTGTGTATCACTTTCATTTAGTGACATCAAATGTTAAGCCTCAGTAAAACTGCCTTATAGAAGAAAAAATACGATGTTGATTCGGTAATAAACAACTCCAGATGAAAGGATGCTAACAGTGAGATGCACTGATTTAAAAAAAAAAAATTAAAATATTCTGGCAACATGTCTAGTTTAGAAAAGCTTCAGTTCAGTAAAAAATAGTTCCTACTTTGGGATGCTATCTATGATATTATACCATCTCGATTAAAAATCTTGGCTGGAATACATGTTATAACTGGTAAACTGGAAGGACACAAGAAACCAAAACAGCCTGCTAAAGTTGACCTACTTTTAATGGTTCTTCCTCCAATCCCATCATTTCCCTGCAATCCCAGTTTGGAAATGTTGCTATTATCAATGATCCATACATCATTCTAATTGTTCTTACATACCCAGTCCATACTGATTTTTCCCTAAGATATTCTTTGTATCCATTTCCTCCTTTTCACATTATAATTGTCATCTTGGCCATCTTAGAAGATAGGAGGGGTTAATATTAATTTTCCAAGTCTGAAACTGCCTTTTTAATTTTTTAATTGAATGTAAATGCATTTAGGTAGGATAGCTCCCTTGTTCTTGGTTTTCTCTGTGTTTTAATAATTATGGTTGTGTATAGTGAGACCCATAGAGACATTTGCATTTGTGAAGCCTTACTGTCCAAATCATCTCACATATGGTGAAAGCTACCTTCACAAAATTTCCTGCTTCTGCCTACTCATTCCTTCACACTTTTGGGAACAAACATTTTATACTGATTCACACTATAGAAAAGGCTACCATAAACTTCTTTGTATACCTGCACTCATATGGCATCCCCCTTTTGTACCTTTTTTTGAGTCCCAATAATCCAGTATCATGTCTGTGTTATAATCTAGTCCTATGGAACTTCTGCAAACATATTTCCTCTTCTATGTCATCATGGCCCCTCCCCTCAAATCAGAGCAGCTGAGAAGATGCTTTATATGTGCTTCAATTTACAATTTTAAAGTATCTAATTCTGGGGGTGCCTGGGTGGCTCAGTCAGTTAAGCATCCAACTTTTGATTTGGGCTCAGGTCATGATCTCAAAAATTTGTGAGGTCGAGCCCATGTCAAGCTGACATTTTGCTGACATTTCAGAGCCTGCTTGGGATTCTCTCTCTCTCACTGATTCTCCCCAGGTTGTGCTCTCTCTTTCTCAAAAATAAATAAATAAACATGAAAAAAATTAAAAATAAAATAAAATATCTAATTGTCTTAATTTAAAGGAGTCAAGATAGGCTTATCTACCTCATTTCAAATGGTGTTCCAAGCACCAGGCACAGGGAAAGCCAGACAGGTATTGTGTAAGTTATTTCTTGTAGTATAGGGTCACAGGTCAAATCTTAGAGTGGAAAAATAATAATAACAGGTTACACTTATTGGGGACTTACAATGTGCTGGTTTCTTTTTTTTTTTTTTTATTTTTTTTTTCAACGTTTTTTATTTATTTTTGGGACAGAGAGAGACAGAGCATGAATGGGGGAGGGGCAGAGAGAGAGGGAGACACAGAATCGGAAACAGGCTCCAGGCTCCGAGCCATCAGCCCAGAGCCTGAGGCGGGGCTCGAACTCACAGACCGCGAGATCGTGACCTGGCTGAAGTCGGACGCTTAACCGACTGCGCCACCCAGGCGCCCCACAATGTGCTGGTTTCTATACAAAACAAAACAAAACAAAACAAAAACATTTATGTGTGCTATTTATTTAGTCTGTATGACAAATCCCTGAAAGAGGTACTATTATTACCTTCCTTTTATTGGTAGGGAAACCGAACACACAAGGTTTATGGAGCTTGTCCACAGCATCAGAGCCAGTAAGTAGCAGAACTGAAATTCCAGTTCAGGTTGTTTGACTTTAGATAGACATTCCCAGTCACTATGCTCTATCACCAAATAATAATGATAATAATAATAATAATAATAATAATAATAAAAATCCCAAAAGGCGTGAAGCTGCATAGATACTGAAAAGGAGAGACAATTTTATTTTATTCACTCAGAATTAGTTGACTGCCTAGGAGTACTGTGTAATGGTCCACAGTAGAATATATTGACACACACAACAAATACTCTTGATTTCGTAGAGCTTGTATGACAGTGGAAGAGGGTAGAAAACCCAGTGGGACCAAAGGATAGGTACATCTTATGTTAACAAGGACATTTTTTTTAAAATCTCTGAACATGCTGTTAAGTGAATGGTTCAACCAGGTTTAAGTACAGAGCCATAGCTGAAACCATTATGTGAAAAGTTCTTCAACTTTCAAGTATTTGGTTAAATTTGGAGTAGGTTTTTCCCACTTCAATGTAAACTTACTAGCAAGAATTAACATTACTCTCAATTTCTTGAGAAAAGATGGTGCCTGTTTCTTTTTCAGTAAGTTATCACATTTGTTGCATATTTTGTGTTCAATAAATATTCACAATGACTGAATGGATTGTGTCATAAATATCAGTTATATATATGCATGAGTGTATGTTTTTTATCAGTTACAAACATAGCTAACCTCTAATTGGACTTTTTAGTTTTATTGAATGGCTTTTCTGAGAATTTTCCTATTGTCTTGAGAAATTATAATTTTGCATGACTATCAAATGTTCTTGAGAGACGTTTTATCAATTTTTCCACTTAAAAGTATTCTGAACACATGTATGAACAAGAACACTAGATGGAATTCTCTAGAGTGACCATTTCATGATTTTTTTAATCAGGGTAATGACAGGCAATGACAGCTTTAGATATTGTTTTGGGCCAGAAGAAGCTCTTCAGCCTCAATCCGCAATTTATCTTTCATAAAAGTAATGATCCCTGAACACCTTCAGACTTAAAGAATTCTCCAGTGATTTGGTGTAAGAGAAAACAGAATGATAAGAGAGATCTGAGAAGACTAATGTCTTGTATTGAGATATGGGAGATGATCATGTGTCTTGAAACACACACACACACACACACACACACACACACACACACACACACACAGTTTTACTTAAAGCATTTGAACTTAGCTAGCCTATTTAATGTGATTATATCAGCTCAATTCCTTGGAAAACTATTATAGACTCGGAAACAGGGTGACAAATTTAAAAAAATAATTAAAGTCTTAGTATTCTCCCTCCCCAACATTTTATCATAGTGCAATTAAAAACAACAGCAACAACAACAAATGGCAATATTTTCTGTGATTGGGAAAGGAATTTAGTGAAGGGTTACGTGAATAATTTGAGGCCTAAGATTACATCACCTACAGACAGAACAGTAAGTTGTAATAACAACAACAAACATCTAAGTTTTTTTTTTAGTAAAAGAACTATAAACTGAAAAGTAGACACTATGAGATTTTTCTGCAGTACTCAAAAGAATACTGCAAGTACTCAGTACCTTGAGCTCAGTGTATGCCACTAGAGGAAAATATGCTCTGAAGGTACAGTTTTTGTTTATAGGTCTGAATAGTACTGGGATTATGTTTGATGACTATTTGAGAGGTTGATTTATTCAGCTTTTTGGTGAGGTTATATTCAAAGAAAACAAATAAGCTTTTTCTTCCTTATTACTTATTTAAATATACAGTGATACTTTTTGAGCCAAAGGAATATAGCAGGGTTGTTTATGGCGATGCATATGGTCCTAAGGCATCCTGAGTGGAGTCAGTGCCAAACCAAGCAGTTTATAGAATTGGGTCGGTTCCAGTGATTCTACATTTTGGCTTTAGAATTTTACTTGTACGGACAAAAGTGTATGATTGACACTGGGTACACCGTAAGTTCCTAGTCTGTTTCATGCACATGCAATACATTTGTATTGAGTATATTTGAAACTTAGACATAAAAAAAAATATTTAATACAGGAAAAGACCCACAGCATATTTCAGCTGTTTGCATTTATTTACCAAACACTTAGGTTTACAACATATCAGACACTATCCTAAGAGTTGTTCAGACAGAAATGGTTTTGGTCATTATGGCAACAATTAATGGTAGACTGTATGTTATCTCTGTTACGAAGGGGAAGAAACTGAAGCATCAGAGTTGTTATCTATCCAGAGTTTCATAGCTAATGAATAGCATAGTTGGGACTTTGTGAATATAGGATCTGGTTCCAGAGTCTGCACCTCTAGCTTTCATTTTCATACTAATTTCTGCTAAAGAATGACACTGAATACATTCCAGGGTAGTAATTTCATTGCTCATTATTATGGTTAAATAAATTAAGTATCTGGTAAAGACCTAGAGATCCCTGGATATGTTTAGATGGAAAAAAATCCTAGGATAGACATGCCTAATAGCAATATCCTGTATTCATTGTTTACTCTACCACAACTACTACACTAGAACTTTTCATATAGCCTGTCATTTCTTCTTTACCACAAACTTTTAAGATAAATGTTGGTATCACTTCTAATGTATAAATTAGAAAATTAATTTTTTTGAGACATTAATGTGCCCAAAGTCTTAGAGCTTGTAAGTGCTAGGGGTAGATGGACATTTAAACTCACAGTCTCCTAGTCCAGAGTCTGCATGACACATATTCATTTTTTGTAAATTAATAGTGAAACTTTTGGAAATTCAATTGTCCTACTGTTACTAGTTTTAACTAAAATATATTCCTTCAAGAAGAAAAAATAAGTATAAATATCAGGATTAAACATTACTTTAAGTTTTTCCCAACGGTCAATTGAGGAAACAGGAAAAAAATTTATTTAGATGCCGCTATAATTGGTCCTCCTATATTATATGTCCCTACCCCTTAGAAATAGTATAGTACACATCACAGAAGGAAGATGTCTCCATCTGTGACTGATCTCTCAGGTGCAAATAGCCAAAAGAACTCAGCATTACATCATTTTTAAGTAATAGTGTCTCTAAATGTAGTGAGACTAAATTCACATATATTAAATTTCTCTTATTTTTCTTTCAAAAAAATTTTTTGGGCACCTAGATGGCTCAGTTGGTTAAGCTCCAGACTTCGGCTCAGATCATGATCTTCAGACTCATGAGTTCAAGCCCCATGTCAGGCTCTGTGCTGACAGCTCAGAGCCTGGAGCCTGCTTCAGATTCTGTGTCTCCCTCTCTCTCTGCCCCTCCCCCACCCATACACTGTCTCTTTCTCTCTTTCTCTCTCCAAAATAAATAAACATTAAAAAGTTTTTTAAAAAAAACTGTAATATTTACGTTGAATCAGTGCTAAAAATAAAGAAGTCTTCAAATTCATCCCACTTCTTCATTGAAAATATGATTGAAGAGTTCCCAATTTAACACATTTCTTAAGTTAACATCCCTTTCAGCATTCTGTGTATAATCATGCCCGTAAACATGTTAGTAGGAGATGACAGAATGCCAGATAACTGGCAATCTTACTTTTTTGTTTATAACCTTAAACTGTTAACAGTCACAATTTGGAATCCCAAGTCTGTTTTCAAATTAATGGCATTTTAAAGATAAACATGTGTTTTTACATAGTGATCATATTCATTTAGAGTACCCTACCTGCACCAAGTGGGGGAAAACCTTTGAGATTTTCCCATGCCTTTTTGTGGAAGAAGAAAGTGCACTGTCAAACCTAGTGTGTGTGTGTGTGTGTGTGTGTGTGTGTGTGTGTGCGCGCGCGCGTGCGTGCAAGCTGGCTGGCATGTGAGCATGTGTGCATGCTAATAATTTTACCTCCATGTGCCAGTGCCATGAAACACAATCTCTAAAACAGTATGACACACTTCTTTGGGTCTGTTACAGCACTGTAATTCACGTGAATCACATTAATTAAGTTATGGCTGTTTCCCACCTCTGGATCTCTGTGTCACTCTTAGAGTTAGCCAAAATATATTTTCTGATTCTATTGATAGTTATCATTTCCTGTAATATGTCATATCTTCTGAAGCAGAATCAAAGCAATTATTTCGCTGTGTATTTAATGGGAACTCAATAAACATCTTTAATTAAAAAATAAATTCTTTTGCTGTAAGTTTGAAATTTTCATAATGAACAACTGGGGGAAGAAATAACAAATCTCCTTAGCTGATCTTTGGGGATACAAATACTGGACTAAACTTAAGTAAATAAATATGTGAAAAAAATATATATAATTTGTTTAATATTGTAGCTCAGAAATACGAGTTATTGCTTTTATTTTTTATTTATTTTATTATTTCTAATGTTTATCTTTGAGAGAGAAAGAGAGTGAGAGAGTGGGGGAAAGCAGAGAGAGAGGGAGATACAGAATCTGAAGCAGGCTCCAGGCTCTGAGCTGTCTGCATAGAGCCCAACGCAGGGCTTGAACTCAGGAACCCTGAGATCATGACCTGAGCCAAAGTCGGACGCTTAACCGACTGAGCTACCCAGGTGCCCCAGTATTGCTTTTTTAATGGGTAAGAATAGAGTTAGCTACTGACAGACCATAGGCAACTTAGACCTACATTAGCCTATACAAAAAAATTCTCAAAATCCCTACATCTTTAGGAATAGAGCCTCCTATTGGAGAAATCTATTTTCCACAAACCATGACAATCACACTTTTTTTTTCTAAGAGAAACTCATTTTCCTTCTTAAAATTTCTAGGGTGTTATTCTTTGCCTAGGGTATGTGAAAAACCATGTGTATTACACTGAAGAGATGTTCCAGGTTGCATTTCTGAAATGCTGGAGAGTGTAAGACCCTTTGGAATTTGCAGAGCCTAGCTCATGATTCCAGTGAAACAGGGATCTGCATCAGAAGGCAACATGCCCTGAGAAGGGTGATTTAGAGGATAATGTGGCTCACTTCTTCAGGGTTTTATGTACTAAGTTCCCCAAATAAACCAGAATGGGAGTAGTGGGCCTTGCCAGTTTTGCAAAAACCATATAAAGTAAGTTGCTTCCCTTGACTATTCTTTAAAAACATCATCGGGAAAAATAACAAACAGGAATAGAGTCCCCAAGTGAACATATTTTGACTTCAAAATTCTGGAAGTGTTATGATGAGAGTAGAGTTAAGGGAAAAGTCTGCCCCCCTCCCACCTCCTATTTAAGCTAGTAAATTCTTAAAGCATTTATTCTGGCTTAGTTTCTGAAAGATGTAGGATAACATAAATTTGCAGCTGGATGAATTTTTATGTCTCTCTGTTCTGACACATTGGGGTTTTAGGTAAGACACAGCAAGGGTGCCAGATAGTTCTTTTCATAGTATATTAGGGCTTCTCAACCTGGAGCGACTGGACGAGCACCTAAAATTATATTCTAAATTATACCTGTATATATGTCTTTCTGAATAGAAGTGTCTATGTCTTTCTTCAGATTCATTAAGGGTCCTTGACTCCAAAACATTTAAGTCTTTGACTGTAAAAAGTATTAAAAACATATAAACCACAGCTTAAATGCTTAGCAAGTTAGTAAATGTACTTGACATCTCTAGGATCTCTGCTGTTTGACTGCATTCTTGTAATAGGCCTTTAGAAAACTTTGATTTCTTAGCATTAGTAGCTTAATACTCAACAAAGTAGTTAAAAATAAAATTCCACCAAATATTTTATGGGATTACGGATTCAGTTTGTGGCTTCACACAGAATCAGTGCAATTATTCTGATTTTAGTTAATTCTGATCACCGGTACCTGGACAGAGGGAGTGTTGTGGCAGGTAAGAGAGTGTTCTCCAAAGCCCGGTGACCTGGATGAAACCCAGGTTCTACACTCACTGTCCATGCAACTTCAGGCAAAGGATTTGGTCACCATCAGTAAAGTAAGAATGAAAGCAGAATCAATTTTGTAGTTGTATTCAGAGAATTAAATGAGATCATCCACATGAAGTTCTTAGAAACATCGTAAGCACACAGTGTTAGCTAATAGTGAGGGTTCAAAATATGTATACCTAATACTATGAGGTAAACCTCTGAACACTTTGTATTAACTACTTTAACTTTCATGACAGTCCAGCAACACGGGTTTTATTGTTATGCCTATTTTGCAAATGAAGAAACTGAGTCATAGAAAAATCAAGTACTTTGTCCACAGTTACATGGCTGGTAAGTGGTAATGTCAATTCAGACTCTGGTAGTTTGGTTCTAGGTACCACATTTAACTACTACGATTTTCTCATATTATCATTACTACTATGTATTTTTTAGAAATTTCACAGTCTAGCTGCGTATTGTAATTGACATAATGTAGAATATCACAGTATGAGAATTCTTAGAAAAATGTACATATAATGGAGATTATACAAAGGCATGTTTCTTGATAGTACCTGGAGAGTTGCAACTTTTTTCTTTCTCCTTTTTTTTTTCCCCAGAGAAATAAAAAAATGCCATCTAATGACATTTATAGAATGTCAGTACCAAATCTGGTTTCTAAAAAGAACAGAGTCACATTCACATCCACCCTCTAAACACTCATGTAGGGTAAATTAAACAACTAGTGTCAGTTTCATGTTAATGATGAAAGAAAACACAGTTTATAACTGATGAGTGATAGTTACGGATTATTTGCAGAAGAGAACTAGAGCTAATATTCAGCATAGCCAAAATTAGAACTGAACTGACTCCTGCTGTAGTGTTTTAATTACTATATTAAATGTATCTGCTTTGCAGAAAATAAAATAATGTCTGAAAAAAAATTCTGGGTTTTACTTCTGAAGGAATTATACTGAAATGATCAATCCATTTCCCTTTGAGATACAGAAGCACAAATTGTATATTTTCTTGTTCAGCGATTGCAGACAACAAAATATGATGAAATATATAATCCACTGGTTTTTTTAGAAAAGAATTAAAAAGAGAAGAATGTACAAATTGAGTACTTTTTAAAGATCTGCCCATGAGAAATGAATCCAGAGAGAAATTTACAGCACTTCAGTGACTGCTTAGGAGGAAAATAATGTGAATATACAACGAAAGATGCAAATTATTACCTGTTTTCTAATGAAGAACATCTTATTCATATGGAATACATGGTGAGACCGTTTTAAAAAAACATAGAAAATATGTAAGTGTGACATATAAACAGGCCACAAAACATTAAGCACATTTAAAGCAAAAACAAAACAAAACACACACAAAAAAAACAACAAAAAAACAAAACCAAAATAAAACTATCATATCAAAACCAATTGCTTTCATGTTGAAAGGACATTAAGCTTTGCTCTTTCAAAGTGGAAGTGTCCTCTCCTGTGACAGGGGTTTCTCTCCTCACTTGCATTTGCCCACAACCCTTCATAAAATAATATAATATTATTCTAACCATATTTTCTTCTCTCATGCCTGCCCCATTTTTGTGTTCATTCCTTTCTGAAATCTTAAGGGGATATTTTACTCTCACTGGCTTGGCTTCCAAAGTCCAGACCCTGCTGTGGGCCTCTTGATGTCTGCACTGGCCTCATCTTCAGGAAGTTATCGAAACTGCTCTTGCCAGCACTTCTGTAGAGTGCTACCTAGTGGCCTCCCCTTTCTCGACTTTTCTGCATTATCTGGTGTTGTGACTATTAAACTTTTTAAACCTGTCCTCTTTGCAAACCCACTGCCTGTGATTCTTACCTTCTTCCCTAACCACCTACCACTTCTGTTACTTTTGCTATGTTCTCTTTTTCTCATGTTATCCTGGAAGACTGACCTCAGTTTTTCTCATTTGTATTCTCTCCTTTGGTGGACACACTCATACTTATGGCTTGGATTCTCTCAGTTACTACAAAACTCACAAACACCCCCATGTGGACCCCTCTTCAAGCTCCTAAGTGGTAATTTTCATCTTCTCCTTAATACTGTCCTAAGAAAGACCTATGGACACTGTCAACTCCTCTTCCAGAAGATGATAGTGGTTAGTTGAAGGTTAGCCATATGCATTTTCCCGATAGTCAAATTAAAATCATTTGTGCTACTGTCTTATTCACTGATTTCCCTACCGCCTTGCCAAATGGGTCTGTAGCAGGAAGGGGAGTACAATAAAGTAAAATCCTGTCAGCCTGGGTCTCTGGCTCTATAACCAGAGCCCCTGATGGTAAAAAAAATAAGTATATAACTTAGTATATAGTATAAATACATGCAATACTTATATTTGTGTTACATAACATGCTGTACAATCTACATTATTATATTTCATAATTATGCATATAATGAACATATATAAGCTTGATAACTGTGAATACATATTTATTGTATTTCGGCCATGAAAACCTCAAGATTGTTACTCTAGTATGACATTTCCTATCCTCACTAAATGTGCCTTTCTTAAGCCCATATTACATTCCAGCTAGTACTCCCTTTCCCATTTTCTGCAGCCTTTAGTAGCAAATGTCCTTGAAACTGTGGTGTACATTGGAAGTTCCAACTTTCTCAATTCTCATTTTCTACTTAGACTGAGTTTAAGTGCTCTTTCCACTCAACTGAATCGACTGTTGTCAAGTGACTTCTCTCGTCTAACTTGATGGTCTGTTCTCAGGGCTCACTGTACGGAGACGCTGGGTAGCATTTGGAAAATACCATTCCCTCTGCTTGTTTTCTTCTTCCTGGATGGACTCCCACCTTTCCATCTCTGTTGGGGGGTGCCTACTCTTCCTATCATCATATTAGAGTGATATGAAACCTTTGTCCTGTTCTGGCTGTGCTTCCTCTCCAAATGATCTCAACACCTGCTGTTATAACTACCCGTTATAGGTACTGAGTGTATATCAGTGAACGCAACAGACAAAAATCCCTGTCCTCATTGAGTGGCCGTTTTAATGGGAGGAAAAGACAAGATAAACAAGATTTTAAAAAGTAAATAAAGGAGGTATAGAAGGTATAGAGTCAGTTAGTGTTAAGTGCCTTTCTGGAATTGGATTTCTACACTTCACTGGACATTTTAATTACCAAAATGTTATTCTTCCTGGCACTGAAATTCAGCGGAGGACTGAATTATTTAAGAGTGCCTGAAAAAAATTGTGGACTATGTCTGACATTAGGGTTAGGGAAGGAGGTAGAACAGGTAAACGTTTTGACAAATAGAAAACCAAACCCAAACCCTTTTTCCTCTGCTTGGAGCTCTTGATTTCAGTGCTTTCAATAAATGATTATAAGTGTAATAAGTATTGCTGTAATAATACTGGCATTTTTATGGTCTTTATTGTTGTTTGTCATTTTGTTGCTTTTGGTGTGATGGTATGGTGCTTATCAAGTGACTCTAAAATGGCTAATCTTATAATGTAATTTTGCTCTAGTTTTTGTCATTATATATATATATATATATATATTTTTTTTTTTTTTTTTTTAATTAATGAATTTATTTTGAGAGACACAGACAGAAACAGAGAGAGAGAGAGAGAGAGAGAACACAAGGGAGGGGCAGAGAGAGAGGTAGAGAGAGAGAATTCCAAGCAGGCTCCACACTGCCAGCGTGGAGCCTCAAACTCACGAACTGTGAGATCATGACCTGAGCTGAATGGGTAGCAGACTGAGCCACCCACAAGCTCCACCATCATTATATTTTGAATCAAATCCAATTCCTTACTATAGCCTACACAATCCCATGTGATATGGCCCCCTGATTGACTCTTCAGTCTATTACCTGTCATTCTTTTTCTTTGCTCATTGTGATGCAAACTGACCTTTCTATCCTTCCTGAAATATCCCCAATGCCTTCTGTTTAAATAAGCCCCTGCCTCGAGGATTTGGAATTCTGCCTGGAGCATTCTTTTTACAGATATACCCATGGCTCATTTATTCAGATTCCTGCTCATTTGTCCACTTCTCAGACAAGCTTTTTATACAATACCACACCACCTCACCTGATTCAGTGTTATTTTCATTCTGATACCTTTTCTTAGAGGCTTTTCTGGAAATAGTGTATGGTCAGTTTTACATCAATGCTAACATTCAAGAGTAAGAATAAGGAAGACATTGATTGAGGCATCTCATATAAATGGTAGAGGTATTACCATGAAGGAAAGACAAATGTTTATTATATACTATCAACTATTGCTTTGGACCTTCTTTTTTTTTTTTTTTTTTTTTTTTTTTTTAGCTTTGCTGTCAGGAAGATGGAAAGCCTTAGTAGCGCACTGGAAAGAACAGGACATATTCTTCAACTGTCTGACCTCTGGCAGGGTGGCAGATCTGATTCACCCACTGCAGTTACACAGAAATCACACTCATCTTGAGATGAGGGCTGAAAAGGTGTCTCTCCTTTCTCTCTGCTGACGTGTCCTTGGGTTCTGCATCATCCTGATGTGATGGTCCCTGAGTATAAGTGGCATCTCCCAGGACATGAAAGCTTTTTTTTTTTTAAATTCTGCTCATGATGTCCCATGATAACTTGTGACTAGGAAGAGGATCATGATGTTAAGCAAATGAATAATGGTCAGCACTATACACAAAGCCCAAGGATAAAGGAAATCCTGAATGTAGAGACCCTGCTGTTTCTAGCATTTTGTTTAAAAATAAGATAAAGGGGCTCCTGGGTAGCTCAGTCGGTTGAGCATCCGACTTCGGCTCAGGTCATGATCCTGTGTTTTGTGGGTTCGAGCCCTGCATTGGGCTCTGTGCTGACAGCTCGGAGCCTGGAGCCTGCTTCAGAGTCTGTGTCTCCCTCTCTCTCTGCCCCTCCTCTGCTTGCACTCTGTCTCCCAAAAATAAATAAATATAAAAAAATAAAATGAAGAAAAAAAAAGCAAGGGAAAGAAAATTGTCCATAAGGGGGATCAGTAGATTTTTTTTCTAACAGATTGGCTTTTGAAAAAACTGTTTTTAAATTCTCTTTTTAATTTTTGAGATATTTCTGTCCTTTATTCTGAAAAAATAATGGTATAATAAGTGGCCATGCTCCATGACAAAGTGAAAACTTCTTTTAGCAAACTCTAAATTTGCATTTCGTAGTGCAGGCTAAGAGCTTAAAACCTAATTTCTTACGATAAACCTTTCCAGCAATCCATTGTTCATGTCACACTACAAATTGTGAATAGTGATTTCAGGGAAGGTGGATGTGAAGGTGTGAGAGTAATTTCAGACTCTTTGACTGTAATAAAAACACTATCTGGAATTACAAAAACAACAAAACAACAGCAACAAAACACCCATACACTTTAGTGTTAAAACAAAAGTAAGGATTCAGAGTTGGCAAGAATTGTTGTTATTCATCAGATTTTTGTTACTTTGAATGTCTGCTAAATGATAGTGCTTAAAGTTTTAGAAAAGTATCATGATGGTTATAAATACAATAAATAGTTGTGCCACCCTCAATTTAGAGAGATGGCGAAGGTACAGGGGAATAAAGTCCACCTTACTATGATATCATTGGAGTGTGCTTCTGTTAATGTAAATGTGAAAAAAAAGGGACCCAAGATAAAATTATATAATTACTATGTCTTTCCTTTTATATTCCATGTACTCCAGTTTTCAATCAACTATGGTATCTACAGTTAATGTTTATAACAAAGTAGCAATTATATCAAATAATTGATGTTTTAATGCTAAAATGCCCAGATCCAATTTTTCACTCCTTATTTCTCAGTCATTATTCATGCCTTTATTCTTTTTGAGAACAAAGCACCTCCTGAGTTTACCAGCTTAATCTCATCAGAAGGTTGAATGAATAAAAGAATTGCACAGATCTTATTATTTGTGTTAACTTTAGTTTCCTTACCTGTACAGCCAGAAGAATGGATAGCAAGATCTGTGAATTTCTTTAACAACCTATAATCTATATTTCTGCAATTTATATTTTCCTTCAGTTCATCTCTTGGATTATGTGGATAGTCCCACATTAAATGTACCCATCAAAAGCAGTGAACGACAGCTTTGGTGAGCTTCTATTGTATCTGTTCTTTGTTTCCCATTTCAAACTCAGTAGGTAATATGAGTCTACAAACTATGGAGTCTTACTGATCTCAAGTGGCATTTTCCCACTTTTTTTCGTTCAACAAATATGACTTTGTATTTGCTAGGTACTGCATACACTAAGTGCTTTGGATACGATGGTGAGCAAGATAGCCCCCCTGGAAAGATGACATTTTTTTCTGGGGGTCAGGCACAAGTAAACAGGCAATTCCACAGAAGTATGCCCAGGTTAAAGATTATTTTGGTGTATTATTGGAACACATAGAAATACTTCCATTTTTAAAAGCTTCCTGAAGGATAGGAACCATAAGCAGAATTTGTAATTTTGATTAAGAGCTGGAGAGGGTGGGGCATTGGGAAATGATATAGGGCCCACATTTATTAGCTGTGCAATCTTAGAAAAGTTGGTTGACCTCTCTGTCCCTAAATTAAAAAAAAATAAAATATAAAAACAAAAACTAACAGTGTTGATTATAAGGATTAAATAAGACTATTAATAAGGACATTTTAAAAAGCCTTGTATATATTATATTAAATACTTCACATATATGCATTTTCGTCAATAATATTAGTTTCATAAGAGAAAATAGCATGAACAAAGGCTTGGAACCAAAAGAAGGGGCATAATTTTATCTGACTATATGATCTTAGTTGAAATTTGTGGGATAAGAAATGATACTGGATAGATTAGGAGGTATCAGCCCATGAGGACCTTATATGTATCCTGAAGGATTTGAAACTTTATCCAAATTGCATCACAAGACCAATAAAAGTCTCAGTGAATGAGCAAGAGCATAGGAGCATAGGAATATGACATGATTAGGCCTGAATGATAGAAAGGTTCCTCTGGTCACTGCACGGATAATTAGTTGGGAGCAGAATCAAGTGGGCCAGAAGTATAGACACCAGTGAAAACACTATTGTAGTGATCCATGTGAGAGATGAGAATGACCCAGATTAGGGTAGTATCACTGGAGTATTTTGAAAGTTATTAAACACAAATAAGTAATAGCAGATTTGGTTAGTGATCAGATGTGGAGGATGATGGTGAAGAACATATCAAGGATGACTTCCAGGGCTCTGACCGAAGCAAGTAAATGAGTGGTAGTATTAACCATTAAGAAGGAGAAAGCTGGGAGAGAAGAAGATAATGAGAATTGGGTTGGGACATACTGATTTTGAAATTTCACCACAGCCAAACGATGTCTAGTAGTCTCTATGGTGTACTGGGACCAATTCATATCAACTTGCAAAAAGCCAATTGCTGATATTCAGGAACTTTGTAAGCTAGTTATTAAACTATTGGTAGCTTCAAATTGGCTATAAGGGGAGTATTTATTCCAAAAGATGTTGGCAAATGTTACATATTGTGCCTTTTCCCCTACACAAAGCAAGTGGACCTGTTTACCACTGTATATATTGATGTCACAAGAGAGTTCTGGCCTGGAGACATGAATTTAGTGGTCACCATTATGTAATTAAAGTCATGGAAAGGAACATCATAATTCTAGAAGAACATGCCAGATGATAAGAAAAGATAGCCGAGGGTGATGTTCTAAAGAGCATCCCAAAGGGAGGGGTCCTGTGCAGGAAGCAGTGAAGGAAGAACAAGAGACATGAGAAACTCAGCAACTCCTGGGACACAGAAACCTAGGAAATAAAGCATTCAAGATTGAGGGAGTAGGAAGGTAAATCAAAGTATGCCTCTTCTTGGAATAAATTTTCCAAGAATTTGTTTTGGGTGTCAACTTAATATATGAAATAAACTTAATATATGAAATAAACAACAGCAATGCAAACAGAAAACACAAATAAATTGGCTAACAGAAATAGGTCCCTTCTTCATACTTCGTATAAGAAGAGGCCTTTTCTCCCTAAAATAACATTTAAACGTTGCTCATGTTACTTTGGTATATAATGGTGTTACTGCGTTAAGCTGTTAGAATCATTTATCACAGCCGTGCTGATGTGCTAATAGTGGTGAGGGTAGACGGCAAGCTGTTGGTTGCTTTTGCCAGTGTCACTGAGGTAGGAGTGATATCCTTCCTGTGGCATAGGGGTGTATCAGATAAACATAATTTCTTCACATTTATAATATAAAAGACCATCATTTCCCCATACAGAGCCCATAAAAAGAGACTGAAAGCATAACTGTTATTTGAAAGGTCAGAGATCTTATCACCAAATTTAGAAAGGATTTCTTATCTGAGAAGAATTTTAACAATGCTTTAATTACAACTAACAAATAAATTTACATTCACTTGAAAATAGGGACTTTTTCCTCAAAAAGAAGAAATCTGAAGGCAGGTATCTGCTGATAGCGATCTAGGGCTATGGATTTCTCTTTCCCTTTCCCTCATGGTCACGCAATGTCTGCTGCAGTGTGACTATGTCTTCATGAGATTTCAGGGGGAAGAAAGAGACAGAGATAGGGCCACTCCAGCCTATTTCTGCCTGTGTTTGTTTGGACACCACTGCATCACTTAGCCACTTCTCAGGATAAGCTCTCTCAACTTCATATCATAAGTATTCAAACAAAAAGAGAGTTGTTTCAGGGCATCCTATGGGCCAATGTACAACAGTTTGCTCAAGTTTCTTTCTTTTTTTGTTTTGAAGCAAAAATACCACAAGCTGGAGATGGGGATGGTGAATACAGAAATCAACAAAAAGACAGTAAGAAACTCATGCCATTAGTATCATGGAGGGCTTTCAGCTAACTCAGAAAGCTATTGTCCAGAAAGATACATGTGACATATGGAATGTGCTTTGTACTCCAGGGATAGGGAAGAAGTCGTGAGGGGTAAAGGCCACCCTTGACTTGTATCGGTAGTCATAGTGAGGTGAGCCCTTTGCAGAACCCTTCTATTCTACCTGTTTAAATTATTCAGTGCTATTCAGCACTACTCCAGGTGGATAGCAGCAGGGACTAGCCACTGTTCAGGGGGAAATCTGAGGACATGATATGATGGAAATCACGAGAGAATTTAAGGAACAAAAGGCTGATCCTGTAAAGTTACATCACTCTGCTCCTTTCACATTGGTGACTGCTTTTCCATTACAACCAGAGAAAAGATGCTTCAGATGATGCTGTATCCTGCAGCTGACAACATCTGCTACCTACCGTAAGCACAGCCATTTGTTTGGCTAAATAAATGTGTGACCATGGGGAAATCACTCCGGCAAATTTACTGACATTGCCAGGGTGTTTCAGTAATAAACCAGGGAATCAACTTACTTTAGGATACAGATGGCTGCAGCAGGATTATGCTACAGTGGGCTCTTGGAAATGAATTATCCAAACAACTAGTTGGGTTTCTAAAATGATTCGACTTACTCGTGGTAATTGACTAGAACTTAATGAGAGTATTATCCCTTACACTTAGTATGGCAAAGCCTCTAAATATGTCTCAAGTAATTTAGGGTTCAGACATAATTGCAGCACTTGTATTTCTCTTAGGGGATTTCACAAGGCAATGGGTTCACTATTTTGTGACACTTAAACTTGGTCAAAGCTGTTCTTCCTGAACCTGGGTATAGCAATTTATGTGCCTTGTCAAGTTGTAGCCATTTATTTACCAATGTTTAATTTTCTATTTATTTACTTCATTAAAGGGACTTAGCACCACATAGTTTCTTATATTTATAGTACCTCCCCAGGTATGCATATGGAATAAAACCACATTAAATGAATATATTAAAGTGACATGCAAATAAGAATAAATTTCCCATTTCATTTGAACTGATACAGACACTGCGTAAGCATAGTTTTTCCCCAGTGGTTTAGAAATATGCTCCAAACCACTATATACATAATAAATATAAGACACATGAATATGACAGTGAAAATTCTGGAATGTTAGTGTCTTATTAATATTTCTCGCTTATATGAAGGGTTAGGTAATCAATATTAAAAAAATCTATTGCACTCTTTTGTAAACATTCATCAGATCGATAGATATATCTATTTATAGATATACAGATATAGATATATAAAATGAACCAGGCATCTTCCTAACAAGGAGGAATACTATGCTTATTTTTGAGAACCAGAAGCCTGAATTGATAACTAAAAACTGTGTGAAGGAAAACATGAGGGAGAGCACAGGTGTTGTAGAGAAGTGATCCTGGTTTAAAAAGAACTCTTCTTTTAAGACACCAAGCTGCACTGTCAGTCTGTAACAGCTTGGTTGATCTCTGTAAATAGAAGGTCATGAGAGTCAATATGGTATAAAAATGCTTCAGAGTTACTTCTGGATCAAGAGGGGAAAAAAAGGGACACAATGCAAACAACCTGTAGAACAATAGAACATACAGGGCACTGTGTAAATTTGGAATAGTCTCAGTATCTAACCTTAGTCAATACTTGTTAAACTCATTGGGTGGTTGATACGAAGCAGGATTTTCTGCAAGTTCTAGGAATGAAAACATCTAGTCAGACATTGCATTTTTCTAAATAATATACCTATCATTCACTTCTTATTACTCTAAAGTGAAAGTGAAGAAAAATAAATGTGTGTAGCCTTATGAGCCTCTCATTCTTTATTAGCTCCAGACATATGCGGTACATAGAAGGAGACATTTAGGTAACTAAAATAAGCTGTAACTGCATAGCATACATGACATTGTCCAGGTAGCCATGCCTCATTGTACCACAGCTTCCAGGTTTGTTCACCAGAAGCAATCCTACATTGGTGACACCGTACCAACAGTGTCTCTAAGTGCTCCTTAGAGAAGTATTCTCTTTCTATTGAATATCATTACTCTGTTTACTAGGTGGTCCAATTACCAGAATGTTCACAAGGAGATTTTTCTAGACTCTATACCTTGTTTCTTTCTCCAGAGTCCCCTGTTATTGGAAGAAGAATGGATCACTGGCAGACTGCTTTACCTTCTTTCCCCCAACTTTAGTAGATTTTTAGCCTTTTATCATGAAATTGTGAATATATCTGATTAGTGTGACCCTCTTTTTATAAAAAAAACTTGTGGATGCATTTCATATTCATTTGTGATTTGAGGGTCATTTAAATAATGCTACGTATAAGCTCTGAGTCTTTTTAAGGAAGAATTCAGTAGTATATAAAGGAATACAGAGGGAAATTCCTGGTTAACCTACATAAAATAAATAATTTGGATATTATGCAAGGATTGAGGGAACTTTACTTTTTGTACATGCTGAATAATGTACGGTAGAGACATTTTATCTAAAATATTTATATGTAATTAGATATATTGGTACAAACAGTATCAAGGTGCAGGTGTGAAAGTAATTATGATTTATGCATGTGTGCTATAAAGAATACAGTTTTATAGTGAAAATAATTTCAATTCATTTTATATTTTGTTATTTGTTTACATTGTAGTTCAGTATATAGCTGTTTGATGCAGTTTAGTGTTAAAGAAATTTCCATGACATGGGTGGATATCAGCATTAGCTGACACATCATTAAAATCTAACTATGCAAACAACAGGAGTGATATAATTATATAGATTTGAACATCAGTTTCAGGTCTGCTAATTATTAGCTGTGTGGCTGGAGGAAAATTATTTCTCCTCTCTGAACAGAAGTCTACCATCTGTAAAAACATACTTAATCACTGTATTTATTTATCATTTTTTTCATGTAAGAGATAATTTTGGAACATCAATTTTGCTCCAAACTTCGTACTAGACACTGGAGACAATGCAGAGAATAAGAGAGATTTCCCACCTTCACAGACATGTATAAGTCATTGTGATGATCAAATACTATAATATATATACCTTTGGTAAACATTAGCTTTAATTTTGTGTCTTCAAAATAATGTTGTCTTTTTTCCTATACATTATTCAAAGAGAAATCTGTTAAATTGTCATGGCAGGAATTCTGAAGAACCTGAGATTACCCTACTTGAAAGCTAAACAACTTAACCTGTCATGGGTTCATAGCTACTGGCAGAAACACATGAGGCCTCTGGGTCAGAGATGAAAGATTATTACTCATATCGATAGCCCTAACTGGAATATGATCTTGACACTTATTCCTCAAGCCTCAATTGCCACAGGGCAATGCAATGAAAGAAAGATCTTGCCTGACCATGCAGTAGGGGTGCATTATAGGAGAAGATCACAGATACTAGAAATCCCCATTCTTATATAGGTGCTGCTGATGAATTGCTGGGAGACAGAAATTATCTTTATTGCCTGAATACAAGAAAATCTACTCTGTAGAAGAAAGGGAGATGTCTTGATCTTTATAGGTTTGGAATGTCTCCAAGGGAAGCAGATGTTTCTATCTTTACTATTCTAGATTTTAAGTTAATCTGCTCCAGAGGACAACACTGTCTCTTATCTTTCCAGAGTGATTAGCTTAGACAATCTTTTTTTTTATATATGAAATTTATTGTCAAATTGATTTCCATACAACACGCATGCAACACCCAGTGCTCATCCCAAAAGATGCCCTCTTCAATACCCATCACCTCCCCTCCCCTCCCTCCCACCCCCCATCAACCCTCGGTTTGTTCTCAGTTTTTAAGAGTCTCTTATGCTTTGGCTCTCTCCCACTCTAACCTCTTTTTTTTTTTCCTTCCCCTCCTCCATGGGTTTCTGTTAAGTTTCTCAGAATCCACATAAGAGTGAAAACATACGGTATCTGTCTTTCTCTGTATGGTTTATTTCACTTAGCATCACACTCTCCATTTCCATCCACGTTGCTACAAAGTGCCATACTTCATTCTTTCTCATTGCCACGTAGTACTCCATTGTGTATATAAACCACAATTTCTTTATCCATTCATCAGTTGATGGACATTTAGGCTCTTTCCACAATTTGGATATTGTTGAGAGTGCTGCTATAAACACTGGGGTACAAGTGCCCCTATGCATCAGTACTCCTGTATCCCTTGGGTAAATTCCTAGCAGTGCTACTGCTGGGCCATAGGGTAGGTCTATTTATAATTTTTGAGGAACCTCCACACTGTTTTCCAGAGTGGCTGCACCAGTTTGCATTCCCACCAACAGTGCAAGAGGGTTCCCATTTCTCCACGTCCTCTCCAGCATCTATAGTCTCCTGATTTGTTCATCTAAGCCACTCTGACTGGCATGAGGTGGTATCTCAGTGTGGTTTTGATTTGTATTTCCCTGATGAGGAGCGACGTTGAGCATCTTTTCATGTGCCTGTTGGCCATCTGGATGTCTTCTTTAGAGAAGTGTCTATTCATGCTTTCTGCCCATTTCTTCACTGGATTATTTGTTTTTCGGGTGTGGAATTTGGTGAGCTCTTTATAGATTTTGGATACTAGCGCTTTGTCCGATATGTCATTTGCAAATATCTTTTCCCCTTCTGTTGCTTGCCTTTTAGTTTTTTTGATTGTTTCCTTTGCTGTGCAGAAGCTTTTTATCTTGATGAGGTCCCAACAGTTCATTTTTGCTTTTAATTCCCTTGCCTTTGAGGATGTGTCAAGTAAGAAATTGTTACAGCTGAGGTCAGAGAGGTTTTTTTCCTGCTTTCTCCTCTAGGGTTTTGATGGTTTCCTGTTTCACCTTCAGGTCCTTCATCCATCTTGAGTTTATTTTTATGACTGGTATAACAAAGTGGTCTAGTTTCCTTCTTGTGCATGTTGCTGTCCAGTTCTCCCAGCACCATTTGTTAAAGAGACTGTCTTTTTCCATTGGATGTTCTTTCCTGCTTTGTCAAAGATTAGTTGGCCATACATTTGTGGGTCTAGTTCTGGGGTTTCTATTCTATTCCATTGGTCTATGTGTCTGTTTCTGTGCCAATACCATGCTGTCTTGATGATTACAGCTTTGTAGTAGAGGCTAAAGTCTGGGATTGTGATGCCTCCTGCTTTGGTCTTCTTCAAAATTACTTTGGGTATTTGGGGCCTTTTGTGGTTCCATATGAATTTTAGGATTGCTTGTTCTAGCTTCGAGAAGAATGCTGGTGCAATTTTGATTGGGATTGCATTGAATGTGTAGATAGCTTTGGGTAGTATTGACATTTTAACAATATTTTTTCTTCCAACCCATGAACACGGAATGTCTTTCCATTTCTTTATATCTTCTTCAGTTTCCTTCATAAGCTTTCTATAGTTTTCAGCATACAGATCTTGTACCTCTTTGGTTAGATTTATTCCTAGGTATTTTATGCTTCTTGGTGCAATTGTGAATGGGATCAGTTTCTTTATTTGTCTTTCTGTTGCTTCATTATTAGTGTATAAGAATGCAACTGATTTCTGTACATTAATTTGTATCCTACAACTTTGCTGAATTCATGTATCAGTTCTAGCAGATTTTTGGTGGAGTCTATCGGATTTTCCATGTGTAATATCATGTCATCTGCAAAAAGTGAAAGCTTGACTTCATCTTTGCCAATTTTGATGCCTTTGATTTCCTTTCCTTGTCTGATTGCTGATGCTAGCACTTCCAACACTGTTAAACAACAGCGGTAAGAGTGGGCATCCCTGTCGTGTTCCTGATCTCAGGGAAAAAGTTCTCAGTTTTTCCCCATTGAGGATGATATTAGCTGTGGGCTTTTCATAAATGGCTTATGATGTTTAAGTATGTTCCTTCTATCCCGACTTTCTTGAGGGTTTTTATTAAGAAAGGATGCTGAATTTTGTCAAATGCTTTTTTGCATTGATCGACAGGATCATATGGTTCTTATCTTTTCTTTTATTAATGTGATGTATCACGTTCATTGATTTGCAAATGTTGAACCAGCCCTGCATCCCAGGAATGAATCCCACTTGATCATGGTGAATAATTTTTTTAAATGTTTTATTTATTTTTGAGAGAGAGAAACAGAGCACAAGTGGGGGAGGAGCAGAGAGAGAGGGAGACACAGAATCAGAAACAGGCTCCAGGCTCTGAGCTGTCAGCTCAGAGCCTGACGCAGGGCTCGAAGTCACAAACTGTGAGATCATGACCTGAGCCGATGCTGGACACTCAACCGACTGAGCCACCCAGGTGCCCCTGAATAATTCTTTTTATAAGCTGTTGAATTCGATTTGCTAGTATCTTATTGAGAATTTTTGCATCCATATTCATCAGGGATATTGGCCTGTAGTTCTCTTTTTTTTACTGGGTCTCTGTCTGGTTTAGGAATCAAAGTAATACTGACTTCATAGAATGAGTCTGGAAGTTTTCCTTCCCTTTCTATTTTTTTGAATAGCTTCAGAAGGATAGGTATTATCTCTGCTTTAAATGTCTGGTAGAATTCCCCAGGGAAGCTATCTGGTCCTGGACTCTTATTTGTTGGAAGATTTTTGATAACTGATTCAATTTCTTTGCCGGTTATGGGTTTGTTCAAGCTTTCTATTTTCTCCTGTTTGAGTTTTGGAAGTGTGTGGGTGTTTAGGAATTTGTCCATTTCTTCCAGGTTGTGCAGTTTGTTGGCATATAATTTTTCATAGTATTCCCTGATAATTGCTTGTATCTCTGAGGGATTGGTTGTAATAATTCCATTTTCATTCATGATTTTATCTATTTGGGTCCTCTCCCTTTTCTTTTGGAGAAGGCTGGTTGCAGGTTTATCAATTTTGTTTATTTTTTCAAAAAACCAACTCTTGGTTTCATTGTTCTGCTCTAAAGTTTTTTTAGATTCTATATTTATTTCTGCTCTAATCTTTATTATTTCTCTTCTTCTGCTGGGTTTGGGTGTCTTTGCTGCTCTGCTTCTATTTCCTTTAGGTGTGCTGTTAGATTTTGTATTTGGGATTTTTCTTGTTTCTTGAGATAGGCCTGAATTGCAATGTATTTTCCTCTCAGGACTGCTTTTGCTGCATCCCAAAGCATTTGGATTGTTGTATTTTCATTTTCGTTTGTTTCCATATATTTTTTAATTTCTTCTCTAATTGCCTGGTTGACCCACTCATTCGTTAGTAGGGTGTTCTTTAACCTCCATGCTTTTGGAGGTTTTCCAGACTTTTTCCTGTGGTTGATTTCAAGCTTCACAGCATTGTGGTCTGAAAGTATGCATAGTATGATCTCAATTCTTGTATACTTATGAAGGGCTGTTTCGTGTCCCAGTATGTGATCTATCTTGGAGAATGTTCCATGTGCACTTGAGAAGAAAGTATTCTGTTGCTTTGGGATGCAGAGTTCTAAATATATCTGTTAAGTCCATCTGATCCAATGTATCATTCAGGGCCCTTGTTTCTTTATTGACCATGTGTCTAGATGATTTATCCATTCTGTAAGTGGGGTATTAAAGTCCCCTGCAATTACCACATTCTTATCAATAAGGTTGCTTATGTTTGTGAGTAATTGTTTTATATATTTGGGGGCCCCTGTATTTGGCACATAGACATTTATAATTGTTAGCTCTTCCTGATGGATAGACCCTGTAATTATTATATAATGCCCTTCTTCATCTCTTGTTACAGCCTTTAATTTAAAGTCTAGTTTGTCTGATATAAGTATGGCTACTCCAGCTTTCTTTCGACTTCCAGTAGCATGATAAATAGTTCCCCATCCCCTCACTTTCAATCTGAAAGTGTCCTCAGGTCTAAAAGGAGTCTCTTGTAGACAGCAAATAGATGGGTCTTGTTTTTTTATCCATTCTGATACCCTATGTCTTTTGGTTGGCGCATTTAGTCCATTTACATTCAGTGTTATTATAGAAAGATATGGGTTTAGAGTCGTTGTGATGTCTGTATGTTTTATGCTTGTAGCGATGTCTCTGGTACTTTGTCTCACAGGATCCCCCTTAGGATCTCTTGTAGGGCTGGTTTAGTGGTGACGAATTCCTTCAGTTTTTGTTTGTTTGGGAAGACCTTTATCTCTCCTTCTATTCTAAATGACAGACTTGCTGGATAAAGGAGTCTTGGCTGCATATATTTTCTGTTCATCACATTGAAGATCTCCTGCCATTCCTTTCTGGCCTGCCAAGTTTCAGTAGAGAGATCGGTCACGAGTCTTATCGGTCCCCTTTATATGTTAGAGCATGTTTATCTCTAGCTGCTTTCAGAATTTTTTCTTTATCCTTGTATTTTGCCAGTTTCTTATGATATGTCGTGCAGAAGATCGATTCAAGTTACATCTGAAGGGAGTTCTCTGTGCCTCTTGGATTTCAATGCCTTTTTCCTTCCCCAGATCCGGGAAGTTCTCAGCTATGATTTCTTCAAGTACACCTTCAGCACCTTTCCCTCTCTCTTCCTCCTCTGGAATACCAATTATGCGTATATTATTTCTCTTTAGTGCATCACTTAGTTCTCTAATTTTCCTCTCATACTCCTGGATTTTTTTTATCTCTCTTTTTCTCAGCTTCTTCTTTTTCCATAATTTTATCTTCTAGTTCACCTGTTTTCTCCTCTGCTTCTTCAATCCGAGCCGTAGTTGTCTCCATTTTATTTTGCAGCTCATTGATAGCATTTTTTAGCTCCTCCTGGCTGTTCCTTAGTCCCTTGATCTCTGTAGCAATAGATTCTCTGCTGTCCTTTATACTGTTTTCAAGCCCAGCGATTAATTTTATGACTATTATTCTAAATTCACTTTCTGTTATATTGTTTAAATCGTTTTGGATCAGTTCGTTAGCTGTTGTTATTTCCTGGACGTTTTTTTGAGGGGAATTCTTCCATTTTGTCATTTTGGATAGTCCCTGGAGTGGTAAGGACCTGCAGGGCACTTCCCCTGTGCTGTCTTGAATAACTTAAGTTGGTGGGTGGGGCCCCAGTCAGACCTGATGTCTGCCCCCTGCCCACCGCTGGGGCTACAGTCAGATTGGTGTGTGCCTTCTCTTTCCCTTTCCCAGGGGGGGATTCACTGTGGGGTGGCTTGGCCCATCTGGGCTACTTGCACACTGCCAGGCTTGTGGTGCTGGGGATCTGGCGTATTAGCTGGGGTGGGTAGGCAAGGTGCACGGGGGCGGGAGGGGCAGGCTCAGCTTGCTTTTCCTTAGGAGATCCGCTTTGGGAGGGTCCCTGCGGCAATGGGAGGGAGACCGGGAGGGAGTGAGACCTGCCGGAGGGATGGGTCTGCAGAAGCATAGCCTTGGGTGTTTGCGAGGTGGAAGCAAGTTCCCTTGCAGGAACTGGTTCCCTTTGGGATTTTGGCTGGGGGATGGGCGAGGGTGATGGCGCTGGTGAGCGTCTTTGTTCCCTGCCAAGCTGCGCTCTGTCATCCAGGGCTCAACAACTCTCCTTCCTGTTGTCCTCCAGCCCTCCCGCTCTCTGAGCATATCTGTTAACTTATAACCTTCCAGATGTTAAGTCCCCCTTGCTGTCAGAACACAGTCCATCTGGCCCCTCCGCTTTTGCAAGCCAGACTCGGGGACTCTCCTTGGCTAGCAGGCTGCCCCTCCACCCCAGCTCCATCCCGCCAGTCCATGTAGTGCACACCGCCTCTCTGCCCTTCCTGCCCTCTTCTTTGGGCCTCTCATCTACTCCTTGGCTCCAGAGAATCTGTTCTGCTAGTCTTGTGGCAGTTTTCTGGGTTATTTAGGCAGGTGTGTGTGGAATCTAAGTGACCCGCAGGATGCCATGAGCCCAGTGTCCTCCTACACCGCTGTCTTCCCTAGACAATCATTTTTGAAAAGATACTCTGAAATAGGTTGACTGTTAACATCTAGGTATGTAGAAGCATGAGGGATTTATACAGAATTATTTTCTAACATTATGTGTTCAAATAGATTACCAGTTGAGTACACCTCCTTTTTTTTAATTTTTAAACATAAATTTTGGCAATGGTATTTAGTTATATAAGAATGGACACATATTTGCCATGCTTTAACAGAAGAGATGGGACTTTCACCTTCTCTTCTTATGGGGAAAGTGTCTGGGGAAGGAGCTGTTTCATCTTTAGTCTGTCCTTACTCCCTGGGGAAGTAAACAATCTTGTTTTGCGTATGACAAGTATAGGATCTTATTTTACTGGGGTATAGGTTTTTGGTTTTCTTAGAGCAGGAACTCAGCTTCTGTGTCTTTGGTCTGTACTCTGGTATGGCAGTTCTGCTCTCTCCCTTTTGACATCTCTTGAACTTCTGTTTCTTTGTATTAAGGAAACAGATAGCACTTTCCCACAGAGGGAAACTTATATTCTGACTGTCCATAGGCTCTTCTTGTAACGAAATGGGGAGGTCAGATCAGTCTTGAATTATAGGTTGTTTTCAATTTCAGGGTGAGGAAATAAGAGACCCTACTTTAAATTTAACTCTAATCTGTGTTTTATAACTGTATTTTTACTCAAATGTGCATTTTTAAACTTAATAGGCAATTGTTGTGCTGCTAATAAGCTGTCCCCATTTCGGTTCCATTTTTTGGGGGTTGGATGCTCTATCAAACAAAACCTTGAAAAGTGTAAAAGGGAAGAAGTGTAAGTCTTTTTTTTTTTTTTTTTTTTTTTTTTCCAAGTTAAGTCCATTTTATTTATTTATTTATTTTTTAATATATGAAATTTACTGTCAAATTGGTTTCCATACAACACCCAGTGCTCATCCCAAAAGGTGCCCTCCTCAATACCCATCACCCACCCTGCCCTCCCTCCCACCCCCCATCAGCCCTCAGTTTGTTCTCAGTTTTTAACAGTCTCTTATGCTTTGGCTCTCTCCCACTCTAACCTCTTTTTTTTTTTTTTTCCCTTCCCCTCCCCCATGGGTTTCTGTTACTTTTCTCAGGATCCACATAAGAGTGAAACCATAAGGTATCTGTGTTTCTCTGTATGGCTTATTTCACTTAGCATCACACTCTCCAGTTCCATCCACGTTGCTACAAAAGGCCATATTTCATTCTTTCTCATTGCCACGTAGTATTCCATTGTGTATATAAACCACAATTTCTTTATCCATTCATCAGTTGATGGACATTTAGGCTCTTTCCATAATTTGGCGATTGTTGAGAGTGCTGCTATAAACATTGGGGTACAAGTGCCCCTATGCATCAGTACTCCTGTATCCCTTGGATAAATTCCTAGCAGTGCTATTGCTGGGTCATAGGGTAGGTCTATTTTTAATTTTCTGAGGAACCTCCACACTGCTTTCCAGAGCGGCTGCACCAATTTGCATTCCCACCAACAGTGCAAGAGGGTTCCCGTCTCTCCACATCCTCTCCAGCATCTATAGTCTCCTGATTTCTTCATTTTGGCCACTCTGACTGGCGTGAGGTGGTATCTGAGTGTGGTTTTGATTTGTATTTCCCTGATGAGGAGCGACGTTGAACATCTTTTCATGTGCCTGTTGGCCATCTGGATGTCTTCTTTAGAGAAGTGTCTATTCATGTTTTCTGCCCATTTCTTCACTGGGTTATTTGTTTTTCGGGTGTGGAGTTTGATGAGCTCTTTATAGATTTTGGATACTAGCCCTTTGTCCGATGTGTCATTTGCAAATATCTTTTCCCATTCCGTTGGTTGCCTTTTAGTTTTGTTGGTTGTTTCCTTTGCTGTGCAGAAGCTTTTTATCTTCATAAGGTCCCAGTAATTCACTTTTGCTTTTAATTCCCTTGCCTTTGGGGATGTGCCGAGTAAGAGATTGCTACGGCTGAGGTCAGAGAGGTCTTTTCCTGCTTTCTCCTCTAAGGTTTTGATGGTTTCCTGTCTCACATTCAGGTCCTTTATCCATTTTGAGTTTATTTTTGTGAATGGTGTGAGAAAGTGGTCTAGTTTCAACCTTCTGCATGTTGCTGTCCAGTTCTCCCAGCACCATTTGTTAAAGAGACTGTCTTTTTTCCATTGGATGTTCTTTCCTGCTTTGTCAAAAATGAGTTGGCCATACGTTTGTGGGTCTAGTTCTGGGGTTTCTATTCGATTCCATTGGTCTATGTGTCTGTTTTTATGCCAATACCATGCTGTCTTGATGATGACAGCTTTGTAGTAGAGGCTAAAGTCTGGGATTGTGATGCCTCCTGCTTTGGTCTTCTTCTTCAAAATTACTTTGGCTATTCGGGGCCTTTTGTGGTTCCATATGAATTTTAGGATTGCTTGTTCTAGTTTCGAGAAGAATGCTGGTGCAATTTTGATTGGGATTGCATTGAATGTGTAGATAGCTTTGGGTAGTATTGACATTTTGACAATATTTATTCTTCCAATCCATGAGCAGGGAATGTCTTTCCATTTCTTTATATCTTCTTCAATTACCTGCATAAGCTTTCTATAGTTTTCAGCATACAGATCTTTTATATCTTTGGTTAGATTTATTCCTAGGTATTTTATGCTTCTTGGTGCAATTGTGAATGGGATCAGTTTCTTTATTTGTCTTTCTGTTGCTTCATTGTTAGTGTATAAGAATGCAACTGATTTCTGTACATTGATTTTGTATCCGGCAACTTTGCTGAATTCATGTATCAGTTCTAGCAGACTTTTGGTGGAGTCTATCGGATTTTCCATGTATAATATCATGTCATCTGCAAAAAGCGAAAGCTTGACTTCATCTTTGCCAATTTGGATGCCTTTGATTTCCTTTTGTTGTCTGATTGCTGATGCTAGAACTTCCAGCACTATATTAAACAGCAGCGGTGAGAGTGGGCATCCCTGTCGTGTTCCTGATCTCAGGGAGAAAGCTCTCAGTTTTTCCCCATTGAGGATGATGTTAGCTGTGGGCTTTTCATAAATGGCTTTTATGATCTTTAAGTATGTTCCTTCTATCCCGACTTTCTCAAGGGTTTTTATTAAGAAAGGGTGCTGGATTTTGTCAAAGGCCTTTTCTGCATCGATTGACAGGATCATATGGTTCTTCTCTTTTTTTTTGTTAATGTGATGTATCACGTTGATCGATTTGCGAATGTTGAACCAGCCCTGCATCCCAGGAATGAATCCCACTTGATCATGGTGAATAATTCTTTTTATATGCTGTTGAATTCGATTTGCTAGTATCTTATTGAGAATTTTTGCATCCATATTCATCAGGGATATTGGCCTGTAGTTCTCTTTTTTTACTGGGTCTCTGTCTGGTTTAGGAATCAAAGTAATACTGGCTTCATAGAATGAGTCTGGAAGTTTTCCTTCCCTTTCTATTTCTTGGAATAGCTTGAGAAGGATAGGTATTATCTCTGCTTTAAACGTCTGGTAGAACTCCCCTGGGAAGCCATCTGGTCCTGGACTCTTATTTGTTGGGAGATTTTTGATAACCGATTCAATTTCTTCGCTGGTTATGGGTCTGTTCAAGCTTTCTATTTCCTCCTGATTGAGTTTTGGAAGAGTGTGGGTGTTTAGGAATTTGTCCATTTCTTCCAGGTTGTCCAATTTGTTGGCATATAATTTTTCATAGTATTCCCTGATAATTGTTTGTATCTCTGAGGGATTGGTTGTAATAATTCCATTTTCATTCATGATTTTATCTATTTGGGTCATCTCCCTTTTCTTTTTGAGAAGCCTGGCTAGAGGTTTGTCAATTTTGTTTATTTTTTCAAAAAACCAACTCTTGGTTTCGTTGATCTGCTCTACAGTTTTTTTAGATTCTATATTGTTTATTTCTGCTCTGATCTTTATGATTTCTCTTCTTCTGCTGGGTTTAGGCTGCCTTTGCTGTTCTGCCTCTATTTCCTTTAGGTGTGCTGTTAGATTTTGTATTTGGGATTTTTCTTGTTTCTTGAGATAGGCCTGGATTGCAATGTATTTTCCTCTCAGGACTGCCTTCGCTGCGTCCCAAAGCGTTTGGATTGTTGTATTTTCATTTTCGTTTGTTTCCATATATTTTTTAATTTCTTCTCTAATTGCCTGGTTGACCCACTCATTCGTTAGTAGGGTGTTCTTTAACCTCCATGCTTTTGGAGGTTTTCCAGACTTTTTCCTGTGGTTGATTTCAAGCTTCATAGCATTGTGGTCTGAAAGTATGCATGGTATAATTTCAATTCTTGTAAACTTATGAAGGGCTGTTTTGTGACCCAGTATATGATCTATCTTGGAGAATGTTCCATGTGCACTCAAGAAGAAAGTATATTCTGTTGCTTTGGGATGCAGAGTTCTAAATATATCTGTCAAGTCCATCTGATCGAATGTATCATTCAGGGCCCTTGTTTCTTTATTGACTGTGTGTCTAGATGATCTATCCATTTCTGTAAGTGGGGTGTTAAAGTCCCCTGCAATGACCACATTCTTATCAATAAGGTTGCTTATGTTTATGAGTAACTGTTTTATATATCTGGGGGCTCCGGTATTTGGCGCATAGACATTTATAATTGTTAGCTCTTCCTGATGGATAGACCCTGTAATTATTATATAATGCCCTTCTTCATCTCTTGTTACAGCCTTTAATTTAAAGTCTAGTTTGTCTGATATAAGTATGGCTACTCCAGCTTTCTTTTGGCTTCCAGTAGCATGATAAATAGTTCTCCATGCCCTCACTCTCAATCTAAAGGTGTCCTCAGATCTAAAATGAGTCTCTTGTAGACAGCAAATAGATGGGTCTTGTTTTTTTATCCATTCTGATACCCTATGTCTTTTGGTTGGCGCATTTAATCCATTTACATTCAGTGTTATTATAGAAAGATACGGGTTTAGAGTCATTGTGATGTCTGTATGTTTTATGCTTGTAGTGATGTCTCTGGTACTTTGTCTCACAGGATCCCCCTTAGGATCTCTTGTAGGGCTGGTTTTGTGGTGACAAATTCCTTCAGTTTTTGTTTGTTTGGGAAGACCTTTATCTCTCCTTCTATTCTAAATGACAGACTTGCTGGATAAAGGATTCTCGGCTGCATATTTTTTCTGTTTAGCACACTGAAGATATCGTGCCAAGCCTTTCTGGCCTGCCAAGTTTCAAAGGAGAGATCAGTCACGAGTCTTATAGGTCTCCCTTTATATGTGAGGGCACGTTTATCCCTTGCTGCTTTCAGAATTTTCTCTTTATCCTTGTATTTTCCCAGTTTCACTATGATATGTCGTGCAGAAGATCGATTCAAGTTACGTCTGAAGGGAGTTCTCTGTGCCTCTTGGATTTCAATGCCTTTTTCCTTCCCCAGTTCAGGGAAGTTCTCAGCTATAATTTCTTCAAGTACCCCTTCAGCACCTTTCCCTCTCTCTTCCTCCTCTGGGATACCAATTATGCGTATATTATTTCTTTTTAGTGTATCACTTAGTTCTCTAATTTTTCCCTCATACTCCTGGATTTTTTTATCTCTCTTTCTTTCAGCTTCCTCTTTCTCCATAACTTTATCTTCTAGTTCACCTATTCTCTCCTCTGCCTCTTCAATCCGAGCCGTCGTGGTTTCCATTTTGTTTTGCATTTCGTTTAAAGCGCTTTTCAGCTCCTAGTGACTGTGCCTTAGTCCCTTGATCTCTGTAGCAAGAGATTCTCTGCTGTCCTGTATACTGTTTTCAAGCCCAGCGATTAATTTTATGACTATTATTCTAAATTCACTTTCTGTTATATTATTTAAATCCTTTTTGATCAGTTCATTAGCTGTTGTTATTTCCTGGAGATTCTTCTGAGGGGAATTCTTCCGTTTGGTCATTTTGGACAGTCCCTGGAGTGGTGAGGACCCGCAGGGCACTTCCCCCGTGCTGTGGTGTATAACTGGAGTTGGTGGGCGGGGCCGCAGTCCGACCTGATGTCTGCCCCCAGCCCACCGCTGGGGCCACAGTCAGACTGGTGTGTGCCTTCTCTTCCCCTCTCCTAGGGGCGGGATTCACTGTGGGGTGGTGTGGCCCGTCTGGTCTACTTGCACACTGCCAGGCTTGTGGTGCTGGGGAGCTGGCGTATTAGCTGGGGTGGGTAGGCAAGGTGCACGGGGGCGGGAGGGGCAGGCTTAGCTCGCTTCTCCTTAGGTGATCCAGGAAGAAGTGTAAGTCTTGTGTCTGGCGATAATGATTCTATGTGAGTTGTTTTGAGTTTATCAATAGCAAGAAATTCCCAGGGATAAATCTAGGCTAACTAGCTACAAAAAAAAAAAAAAAAAAAAAAAAAAAAAAAAAAAGATTATAAAAAAGCAAGTTGGAATCTGAGAAAGAAATCCTAAAATCATTGGTTTTAAATTTGTTGATGTAAAAACCCTTGTTTCCTGTTTCAGTTATTATAGCCAGTGATGATTTCATAAACTTATATATAGCTTCAAAATACTTTTCTTCTGCACCAGTGTGGGGCCATTTATCAACCCTAAGAACACTGTCAAGAGAAAATAAGGAAGTATAGCTGTAGTGATACTATTGACATCCTAGATGATGACCCAAGATGTAGAACATAAGTTACGATGGGAAAAAAGGTCTGTCACTACAAAGACTCCCCCAATTTCTGATCTCTCAGACATAGATGCCTTTAGAAATATAGATAGTCATCCTGGAAAACTATCAGATGTCCGAAAAAATAAGTAACAATGACAAAAATTACAAGCTTCTAAACACAAAAGATGGAGAAAGTATCAAGAACACTTACACAGCAGGGAAAATTATATTTATGCAGTGCACCTGAAATCTTGTGATTTGCATATCATTTTTGTCTGGCTTATTAATCGTAATGAATGCTTATTAAGCACTTAGTGATGAAAAACATTATTTGAAGTAATAATAGAGTACAAAGTATTATGCAAATGTGCATGTCTGGGTGTACAACTGCAAATTTTAGTTCTTGCTGATTTTACTTCTGCGGTATTTTCTTCTTGAATTTATTCTGTCTTTTCTGTTTCCAATACTATCAACCATTAGTCTTCTGGCCTCCATATCAACTTAATTTCCAAAATGCTCCAGAAGCAATTTTCTCAAGCTTAGCATGTCATTCAAGGTTATCTATTTGTTCATCCCAATCTCTTTTTAGTCTTATTTTTCAATACACATTCCATCTATCATACCTCAGTCACACCAAGGTTGGACCTCTGCTCATTGCTGTCTGTTCAAATCCACTCATTTTTCAAGGCCTGGAACATCTGTCATCTTTCCTGTACTTTTTTTTTTTTTTCTGAATATCTTCTCAATATCATATCTCTTCTTTCTTTAAGGGCCTCAAAACTTTACTTGTTCCTTTTTTATATACAACATTTATATGATCATTGCCTCTGTGAGTTAATCTTCTATTCAAGTGACTATATTATAAATCCTGGGAGGTCAAGAATATGCCATGTTTGTATACCTTTTAGAACCTAGGAGAGCATTGTGCACAAAAATATTTTGTTGAAATCAGCGTTAACAATTTAATTACCTAATTGCCAAAAGATGATCTGGTACCACGTAGGCATTCAGGGAAGATCAGGAAGGAGAGTTGTGGCTTCAGTTTTGAAGGGTAGTGTGTTTGTACTTTTCTGTTTCTACTCTTGATTACTTCCAGTGCCATCAGTTAATCCTGAATTGCTTATTGTAAGCAAATCTAAAAGATGGCTTTTGGATTTATTCAAATGTGTAATGAGGAATTATGGCAAATTCTAAAACAAACAGAAATGTTACTTTATATGTAAATTATGACTCAATTAAGTGGGGAGAATCTGCACAAATATGCATGAAAACATTGAGTATCATCTTGTGTGTATGAAGGGCATCTGATGTGCATAGTGTGGAACAATATAAGAGTAGTTGGAACAACTCTTCTTATTGCCAGGTATTTTTCACAATACAGTCCGGAGGAGCCAGCTCTTACCCTTTGATGACAGTAGAGTCAAATCCAGTCCCTCCAGTCATATAACGTTTTGAAGGGATAAGCTAGGCTCAGGTGAGTTTAAATATCAATGAGTATAGAATAATACGATGAAATTCATAAGCAAGGACACATCATTTCCAGTGATCGAGTCAGAAGTCTCAGATGAGTATTTCTGTGTGTTCTATTTCTAACATAGTTGTTAATATCTGACCATAAACTGTCAACAGCTAGACTCTAGAAATGACCTGGTACAATACAAACCCGTCATTCCACTGTTAAGAAAACTTGTGATTGTTTGAGGTAAAGTGATTTGCTCAAGGTCACACTGATAGCAAATGTTGAATTAGTATTAAACCTTAGTTCTTCTTACTCTTATATCCGTGTGTATTTTATTTTGCACAGATAATAAGTTGTATTACATTTTCCACAAATAGCTCACATGGGGGCACACAATTAATAATTTGTCACATTAAATTTTATTTTCTTTTGTTTACTTGTATTCGTTTATTTTCTTCATCCATGTTTTTTCAAATATGAACTATGGGCTTCTAATACATGTCAGTATTTGTCAATCAATCTCAATACCCATCACATTTTTGCCTTCATTTAGAAGAAGAGTTAAGAGTAGATATCCATTAAAGAAAATAATGTCATTGAGAGACACAAAGATAGAAAGGCATTAGGGATAGTCATTGATGAACTCATTCACTGAGATACAGATCAGAGAATTGTAGATAAAACTATGCGGTCAAGAGAAATTGAGTTGTGCTATAATAGAAATAGATGACTCCTGAATCCAGAAGATTGATAACCTGGAAACACAAAGGAAAGAAAACATATAAGAATGAACGGCCTCAAAACCAATAACTGGCACACGCAGTGTTGTTCTAAGACAATATGTCAGTCTAACAACAGACTGTAATATCTTTCAGTGTCACGAGGGTCTTAAAGGGAAATTTAGGGAGTTCAGTATCTTTTCCCACACAAAAACCCACCTGTCTGACTTCATGATCATTTTCCATTTGTAAGAGTACAAATTATTTTATGAGACATGAGCAGATGTTCATGCATCAAAGCAAAAATCTGTTCCACTAACGGAAAGCTTTTAGAATTCTCAGAAAATAATCTCCTAGCGTAATCAAACCTGGATATAATTTTATAGGCTCAATTCTTTATAAGAGCGCCCTGAAGAAGTTACAACATACAACATAAACATTTAAGTGGGTCGAATAGTGGCTCTCCAAAATGATACATCCAACCTGTAATCCTCATTACCTGTGACCTCATTTGAAAACAGGGTCTTTGTAAATGTATTAAAGATCTTGAGGTCAGATCATCCCGGCTTTAGGGTGATCCCCAAATGGAATTACCTGGTGTCTTCATGAGGAAAGAGAGAATGAGAACTAAGACACATGGGGGAGAGACATTTGTGAAGTAGAAGCAGGGACTGGACTTAAGGTGGAACACCAGGTGTTGCCAGCAGCCACCAGAGCTAGGGGAGAGGCACTGAACAATTTCTCTTCTTCAGAGCCTCCAGAAAGACTCAACCCTGACATTACCTGGATTTTGGACTTGTGGCCCTCCATCTGTTGGAGAATAAATTTCTACTGATTTAAACCATGTAGGTTGTGGTAAATTGTTATGACAGCCCCAGGAAACTAATACATTACATAATCTCATCTTTTAAATATTAATAGCCATTTTGGGGTGAAATGATAACTTTAATCTCTTTAAAATATTTATACATGCTAATTTGAAAGTAACACAATTTAACTACTATGTGTGAAAGGTTTTGATTTTAAGTAGGGGTGTATATCAGCAGTGCTTGGTGATAACCATTCGGATGTACACAACTCACATCATGATGCAGAATAATTTCCTACCAGCACTCAAGTCTACAGATAAGATGTTCGCCATATCAATTTGATATATTTATATGTTGTAATATGATTACCATTGCAGTGATAA
Source organism: Neofelis nebulosa (assembly GCF_028018385.1). Classification (NCBI taxonomy): domain Eukaryota; kingdom Metazoa; phylum Chordata; class Mammalia; order Carnivora; family Felidae; genus Neofelis; species Neofelis nebulosa. The sequence continues at coordinate 91,186,259 of NC_080791.1, forward strand.
TTAGCACCTCTTTAACATTACATACTGTCCTTTCTGTTTAGGGAGTAGATAAATAAATTCTATTTTTTTAATCAAGTTTGGTGATTATAATACAACATTTTTGTCTGTATGTATTTACTCTTAAGAGAAATGATGGCTGAAACTGCTAACTAACCCTAAATATAGGCTTCCAGGCAGGTAAAGCCAGAATGAAAGGCTCTAAGCATTGTATCAAATATGGAAGTGGCCACCTACTTTGGAATGACCAGAGGGCTATTGACATCTTGCCACTTGCTTCTGCACCTATGGTCAGAGCTATGCATGGCAGTGTCCCCAAGGTAAAAGAACTTTCTGTTATTGGGAGGACAATACAACAAATAGTTGTACATTAGTATCATAATCACTACATTGGATATTGCCAATGACTTCTGGATTATTCCATGAATGTGCATTCTGATGTATTTATGCTCTTCATCAGAGTCCTATCAAGAAACACATGGGGCAAATGAATAAAACATAATGTAGGAATGTGGACAGATATGGAGGAACACCAGCCAGAGTAGGGTGGGGATGGACAAGAGATAATAATGATCATCAGGAGATCATCTCATCTGCAGAGCCTCCCAGAGTTTGCACTTTTAGAAGACGTGAAATGATGGAGCCCAGGTGATACAGTCTGTGAGGATCAGATCACCATAACATAGAGCAATACAGAGAAGGCCAAGAAATTGATCTGAGGGGTGGCAGAGGGAGAGTTTTCTTTTCTCTAGTAGTTGTTATATAAAGAAGAGAATGTGAAGAAGGTAGAAAGTAGGTTAAAGTTTATCTAGTTAAACCCCTGTGGTAATAAGTATTGGTAAAATGAGTTTGAAACTTAGAATAAATGACTTGCTTATTGTCCACAGTCAATTAGTCAATAAACAGAAGGGAATGCCACTTAGAGGTAGGTTACCCATACCCAAATATCCAAAAACCTAATTGCCTTTAGTTTTCTAAAACTTAACTTTGACATTAAGCACTCATTCCATTCCACGTGATACCTCACTTGTAATCGTTCTAGGCTTAAATTCATAATACAAACCCAGCAATTGTTGTCTCCATATCATTGTCATCTCCTCATGTCATGTGTTTGTTATGAATACACATAAGATAAAACTTACCATTTTAACCACTTCAAAGTGTACAATTCAGTGGCATTTGGTATATTTACAGTGTTGTGCCACCAGTACTGCTCTCTGTCTCAGAACATTTTCATTACCTCAATGCCAATATTATTTTGATTTACATTACTGACTGGGGGGGGGTTGTTTATTTGTTTGGCTTAACGGTCAAAAATGCATTAGCATCTTATGATGCAAATCTTTTGTTTCTTGGTTCAAAGAAAGGAATTTCATGGGAATAAAGGTAAATTTTTGAAACAACCAATTAGCCATTATAAGACTTTCTACATATAATCCTGTCACATTTATTTCAGTCATTTCATGGGTACAACAATTGAGGCTTAGAAGAATTAAGAAAACTAGGGGCACCTGGGTGGCTCAGTCGGTTAAGCATCCGGCTTCAGCTCAGGTCATAATCTCATGGTTTGTGAGTTCGAGTCCCGCATCGGGCTCTGTGCTGACAGCTCAGAACCTGGAGCTTGGTTTGGATTCTGTGTCTTCCTCTCTCTGCCCCTCCCCTGCTCACGCTCTCTCTCTCTCTCTCAAAAATAAATAAACATTAAAAAATAAAAAATAAATTAAAAAAGAATTAAGAAAATTACCCAAAAAGGCATGCTATTTTAGGCCAACTAGTTCTTGTTTACCATAGTATGAAAATCATCTGTCCAACAGAAGTTCAGAAGCTATCCGACACATGTATTTAGTTTCTTAGTGGCATATCAGAGCTATAAATCCATGTCTATCTAACTCAGAAGCTTACTACTTACTAACGATGGCTTTGTCTCTCAAGGGTGCCTCTTAATGTGCCACTTTGGGATTGAAAAATGTTAGGTGACTGGGTTTTGATCCCCCCCACCAAAAAAATAATAAAGCCTATAATGCAACATAGAGAAGATTCTGTGGCTTTTTATTTAAAACCATTATGGTTTGATAAGTATGAACTATCTTGCATCTGTGAAAATTCTCATTGTTAACATTCTAGCAACCACTTAAACTACTGACGTTTAGACTGCACAAGATGAAGACTTTTTTAGCTGGTTTCTCTTCAATTCATCACCAATCAATGAACATTTTCCCTTCCCAGTGGAGCAGGGCCTACAGGGTTTCCTTCAAGTCTTCCTGGACAATTTTGGGGTCACCAGTTGGGTTGTGTGCTTACTTAAAGTCCCTTGAGTCTTTCCCAAATGTGTTGCAGTTACCATACTCTGATTCAATATGGATACAGAAAGAAAAATAGCTGTTTTTTTTAAGTTTTCTTATTTATTTTTTTTTTAAATTTTTTTTTTTCAACGTTTTTTATTTATTTTTGGGACAGAGAGAGACAGAGCATGAACGGGGGAGGGGCAGAGAGAGAGGGAGACACAGAATTGGAAACAGGCTCCAGGCTCCGAGCCATCAGCCCAGAGCCTGACGCGGGGCTCGAACTCACGGACCGTGAGATCGTGACCTGGCTGAAGTCGGACGCTTAACCGACTGCGCCACCCAGGCGCCCCTAGTTTTCTTATTTATTTAGAGAGAAAGAGAGTGAGTGAGCATCAGGGAGGGGCAGAGAGGGAGAAAGAGAGAGAGAGAGAGAGAGAGAGAGAGAGAGAGAGAGAGAATCCCAAGCAGACTCTGCACTGTCAGCACAGAGCTAGATGCAAGGCTTGATCTCACAGTTTGTGAGATCATGACCTGAACCGAAACCAAAAGTTGGACGCTTAACCAACTGAGACACCCAGGCTCCCCAAGAGCTGTGGTTTTTATGCAACCTGAACTAAAGGAGCTTGACTTCATAAAGTTAAGCTACTAAACCACAATTGCTATCAGAATGGGTAGGAGAAAGGAGAGTGTAGAAGATTAAGAAAATCAGTCCTAAAAGTCTATAAATATTTTGTACTGGAACTTGTTTATAAGTGTTTTAAAATTTTAGCTTCACCTCATGAGACTCATGCTGGAATTGCAGAAGACACAGTAATAGTGTGGTTTTTTTTTTTTTTTTTTTTTTTTTTTTGGAAAGAAAGGTCATATGAATCTCCACTAGCAAATTCATTTGAGGAAGAAGGCTTGGCTCTACATCAACAGATTATATAATGAATACACATTGTTTTTTCTGTTTTAGGCTAAAAAGTATTTGAACGACACATATATCATTTTTTTTTAATAATTCTTTGCTTCAACTGATTTTTCTAATAATTTAGCAACTGTTGTTACTGATCTTGTCAGGTGAGAAATCTTCTACTGTACTTAACTACAAATGCCCAGCCACTGGATGTAGATTTTACATGGATCAATACTGAATACTTCCTCCATTTTTCTTTGGGGCTTGTTTGCCAATTTTTTTAAGTAGGCTCCATGCCCTGTGTGGGGTTTGAACTCACAACCCTGAGATTAAGAGTCTCATGCAATACCGGTCGAGCCAGCCAGCTACCCCTTGTTTGCCATTTCTACTTATGTTAGTGCTCAAACTTTTTGTGTATGACTTTTAAATAATTATAGTAATTGTAATAGTAATAATAATAAAAGCAACTAATATTATTATTAACAAAAATACAATAATTGATGGGTGTCTGAATGTAAATTATCCTTATAGTATGAAAAAACCTGAGTAATTACATGGAAGAATCATGATGGAATCTGTTCAGTTTGCAAAACTGGTTTCAGCTGCAACTTTGACAGGGGCAGCAAAAGAGAACGTTTTCATTCTCTACAAAGTTTATTCTGTATAGGCTTGGCCCCAGGGTACTAGTCTAAATAACTTGGCCATTTTTTTTCTCCCCTGGCTTTTCCCTTTCAAACTTCTGAAAAGGGGAATTTTTGATTAGTTATGTTATCTCATTTCTTCATCCCTTTCTTCCTTTCTTCAACAAATATTTATAATGCACCTACTATATTCAAGCCATCTGGGGGGCTCTAGTGAGCAAATAACAGTGTCTGGCCTCAGAAATCTTATATCCCAAGGAGGAGAGAGATAGTACATAAATAATTATATAGATATTAATTAACTATCATTATGGTAATTGCTGTAAAGGAGAAGTGCAGAGTGGTATAAAATGCATAAGAGGGACCTAATTAAAGTAGTCTTTGGCAGTAGAGAGGACTTCATTGGAGAAAATGACATTAAAGTGCACCTGAAAGATCATCTAAATGAGCCAGGAGAGAGGAGAGTGGTCTGTGTAAGGGCCCTTTTGAAGCATACCTCGGCTGGGGAAGAAATCAAAGAGGTAAAGGTAATGATCAGAATTCTTGTATTTTTATTTTTTTTTAATGTTTATTTTGAGAGAGAGAGAGAGAGAGAGAGCGCAACTGTGCAAGTGAGCAGGGGAGGGGCAGAGAGTGAAGGAGAGAGAGAATCCCAAGCAGATTCCACGCTCAGCGCAGAGCCCAGTGGCGGGGCTCAATCTCACGAATGTGAGATCATGATCTGAGGTGGTAAGATGTCAAGAGTCAGATGCTCAACTGACTGAGCCAGCCACTCAGGAGCCCCCCAAAATTCTTGCAATTTTAGATAAGAGATTTACAAATGAAGTGTAGGAAAAAGCTGCATCAGACTGTATTAACTAAAAATGCAGATTGCTGAGACCCACTTATGACCTCCTAAGGAGAACATCTGGAAATGGAATCTGGTACTCTCCTTCCAAGGAAACACCAGGTGGTTCTTATGGATGATACAAATAGTTTGAGATTTGCAAAATTAGATCAACATACTTTCCAAATGTATTACCACATCAAAATGAAGAAGTAAACATATAATGTCAAGCTTTATAATCAGACTCAATTCTGGAAATATTTAATCCTTTCTTTTTCTTCTTATATTCTTTTTTTTCCCTCCAAGACGGTAATAAAGAATTACATCTAGGGAATGTAGTAAAAACTCTACTTTTACCTAATGCTGCCTTATTTCTCCTCTTAGACTATCAAAGGACCAGATGGGAGCATCTATTTCTCTCATGTTACACATCAGAAACAGTGGCCCAGAGAGGTTAATTGCTTTTCTGGGAATCACAGTTTGTCCAAAGCAGTGCAAAGGTCTTCTGACTCCAACGTCCACTCTCTTCTTTCCTAGAACCCCTGTGTCCCTTTATCTCATCTGGGGGTCATTAGTATTTGCTCTCTTCCCCAAGTGGCACTTTTCACATAAACTAGATCCATACTCGTAGAAAAAATAAAACAATAGGAAATGCTAAATGTTGAACTTTTCACAGGTGATGTTTTCAAAAATTGATGTCAAGAATAAAATAGCTGTTGGCAGTTACAACTGTTTGGATGTCATTTTACAAAACAATTGCCTGTGAGGTCTTTGTGGATTAAAGTTTTCACATAAATTGGGGAAATCTGGCTGCCTGCTCTCCCTTCTGACCTCCTTTCCCTTGCATTTTTTTTACATAGATACATAGAACAGTTGGTCCCCAGATCTGCCAAGCTCTTTTTCGCCTAAAGAAATTATAACTATCAAAGAAGAAAAACTTCAAATGGAGGAGCCATAAAAATCACGAGGGCTGTTCTAATTTATTAACAGGTGTTGCAATTACAGCATCCCCTGAGCATGGGTGATTCTAATTAATTGTGAAGTGGGACTGACTTCCTCTCTAGAGATAGTTCAGACATATCAGGTTCAGCTGTATGTGGGGATAAAGCATGGTGCCTAGAGATTTACCACTGAATTTTTTAATCAGCAACTGGACTATGTGATGCTGTTATGGACTGCATGCTGTGTCTTCCCCAAGCCCCCAAATTATTATATTGAAATCCTAACCCCCATTGTGATATTAGGAAGTGGGTCCTTTCAGACGTAATTAGGCCATCTCCACCCTATGAGGATAAATTGAGCAGACAGCCCTTTGCAAAACGGGAAGAGTGTTCTCACTAAACACCAGTGTGTTTAGTGCCAGTGTGCCAGTGCCTTATGCTTAGACTTCTTGACTTCCATAGCTGTGAGAACAGATGTTGTTCAAGCCACTCAGTTTGTGGTAATTTGTTATGGCAGCCAGAGTTAACCAAGAGAAGTGGAGTTATTCATGTACTCTCTTCATGTATGATTAGCAGATGCCACATTGGAGTTTAAAAGAGAAACTTCATGTGGCAAACTCTTTGGTGATTCCCAGGATCCCCATCTCCTGGTATTCATGCCTTGTGTATTTTCCTCCAATTGAGTGTGTGCTGGGCCTGTGACCTGCTTCGAACGAAAGCATATAGCAAAGTGACAGGGTGCGCATGATTTCACTATGTGATTATTTCACATAACACTGTAATGCTCATCTTGCAAGGAGACTGTCTCTCCCTTGCTGGCTTTGAAAAAGCAAGCTTCCATGTCATGGGTAGCCATATGGAGACTGCCACATGACCAGGAGCTGAGGGTTACCTCCAATCTGCATCCAGTAAGAAATTGAAGCCCTCTGTTCAGCAACTTGCAAGGAACTGAATTCTGCCAACAACTAAGTGAAATATTAGCCTATCTTTTCCCCAGTGGCTATTCATATGAAATAGCAGCCACAGCTAACAGCTTGATTGCAACCTTAGGAGCCCCTAAGCTGAGGAGTCAGGTAAATCATTTTTGGATTCCTAATGCCCATGAGATAATAAATGTATGTTGTTTTAAGCCACTAAGTTTGGGAATTTTGTTATGCAGCAATATATAACTAATACATCTCAGTAAATCTTTAATTTGCGTATAAAGTAGATTTCTCAACAGAGACATTGGCAAGGAGTCCATTCTCTGAAATATAATAATTAAGTCCCAAGCCAGAAAATGAAGAATTAAGGGAGGATGGTTCAAGATATTTGGGGGTCAGTTTCCTCTTTTCAGAATGTGTGAGGTTGGAATCTTTACTAAGGCCTCAATAAAACCAAAGGAGTTGTGATCTTCTTTTTTTCTTTTTAGCCTTTGTCCTACTAGATGGGTTCCTGCTAGCAAAAATATTTATGACCTGGCTTCTGCTTATCTCTTAGCCTGACTACTGGGCATTTTTCATTTTGCACCACTTCAAACCAAACTCTGCTCTATTTTCTCTTTAATATTTTTGCTGTTTTTCCCTTATTCATTCTTCATGTCTCTGCTTAAAAATCACTTATTGTAAGGAACTTTCCATAACCCCTTAAATCTAGGTTAAGAATTTCTTCACTCCTATCAATAAGAATTCAACAGGCCAGAGTATGCTTGTCTTTTATTGAAATTTCTTCTTCATTATCCTGTTTCCTTCACTAGGGTGCAAACTGAGCATTGAAGATAGTATTTTAGTCACCTATTTATCTCCTATTTTTTAATCCCTGGCTTGGTGTTTAAGTGTGTGCTTGCTCAGATGACTTTATTTTAAATAAAATAATGTGTTAGTAAAAAGAGCAGAAGCATTGGAGTCAGATTAAATCTATATTCAAATTTCAGTTTACCGTGTGACCTTGGGTAAATTACTGAGTCTGTATTAGCCTTGATTTCCTATCTGGCAAAATGAGGATAAATATGCCATTTCTTCAGTGAGTCACTCACACATTAATCCATTTTTCCAACAAATACTTATGTAGCTTTTATCATGTGTCAGACCTGACTCTAGGGTTGAGGGATACAGGATTATACAAAACAGACAAAAATCCCTGCCTCCAGAAGCATAAAACATTTAGTAAACAAGACTGATGAAATATACAGTATGTTAGGTAGTGATAAGTGTGAAGGAGAAAAATTAATTACAGAAGAGGAATAGGAAGAATTGGGCGGATTGCAATTTTAGATAAGATAGCAAGGGAAGGCCTCACTGGAAGGTGACATTTGTGTAAAAACATGAAGGAGGTGCTACAGCAAGATAAGCCAAAAACTAAGGAAAGAGCATTCCTGACAGAGGGGTTAGGGTGGTTATAGAGATTAATTTGCTGGAATAATCTATTGCACATTACCTGGCACATAGAGGTTCTCAGGAAATGTTTATAATTGCCTCATACCCATTTCCCCCCCTACATTGGCATTTGTTACTATCAAACTACATACTTGTTAATTTCATAGCTCACTGGTTGTCCTTGAAAATGTCTAAACCATATAGCCTACCATCACACTCAATCTATCAGGTAAACTATAGAAAAAATATCTCTTTTGATTTCTCTAAATGGTAAGTGACATGTTAACTCTGCAGATGCCCAGGTAGGCACCATCACTTCTCAGATTTCCAGATGGAATGACAGAACTTCGGTGTTCTCAGTCAGGGGTCCTCTAGGGAAACCTTAAAGATGCTTTAAAAACAAAAACAAAAACAAAAAAACCCTCTTCATTGTGAAGGTGCATAATGACCCCCTATGGAGGCATGTCACATGTAGCACTTTGAAGCACAGTTCACAAATATCTATATTTTTAAATCTTGTATAATTTGATTTAACATTGACTTTGAGTTCTCATACCCCTAGACTTACAAGATTTCAACCTCAGGCCTTCTTGGAGCTCTGGCACCCTGGAAGCAAAGAGAGTGTTGATGTCTTGGAGAGGTTCCTTTATAGCCCCAGTTCACATTCTTCTTAAGGTCCGCTGGATCTGCTTCTGTGCCACTCTTGGGGCACATGGAGGCTGGGAGTTCCAGTGCCCCAGATTTGAGTCCTTGAGTCCATCACATCACTCAGCCCTCCCAAATTAGGGCTGGGCTCCCTCTCATAGGCACTGTCCTGGAACAATATTTATTATTCTTGCTTAGATGTCTGCATTTGTCCTTAAACATCTCCATGCATGGAGGCACAGTCTTCGTAATGGGTTTGTGCTTTTATAGACACAACAGCCAGGGAGGAGTATCTTGTGTCTTTTTCCTACAAGTCATTTATCTTCCCCTAAAGCAAGGAAGTATGGAGATAGCCAACTACTTTCAAAGGAAAGGGGAATGGTGAAATACAAAGAGAAGTATGTAAGTTAATATTCTAAACTCTGTCAAACAAAATCTGGATGGTAATTATTTCCAGGAGTATTTATACTTAGTGGAAATCAGTAGAAATTGCAGTTCATGTGATATCAGTTATAAGTTGAATTGCTGCTCTCTCCATCATCGTATGATTTTCTTTTGCACAAATATGTACTTCATAACTGTTCTTAGAAAAACCTGAAGAGAATTCCATGTATTTTAAATATATTCTTGAATGTAGAATCATAAACATTCTTTGTGCATCATCAGCCTCAATTTCTTTTAGGTCAGTAAGTCACAATTTGGGAAAAGATGAAAATAATTCGAAAAAATATGAAAATAATATGAAAATAATAAAAATGAATAAGAAGATCTATTCATCTTCTTTTATAGTAATAGTATTTCTGGTTTCCTCTAGAATATCTATCAGAACATGGTTGAAAATCAATGACCATAAATAGATAATAAATGACTCTCTGAGACTGTAGTTACTAAATGCTTTTGACATTGATTGCAGTGCTATTTGTCTATATTGATTGATAGGACTTTAGCCAATACAACAAAGGCACTGCCCAAAGGTGATTAGTCTAATGTGCTTAACATCAAAATATCCCACTCAGGGAAAGAAAAAAAAAACATAGGAAGGGGTTTTACAAGTTCTTTTGTTTTGGTATTAGATTTTAGTGGCTGCCAAATCCCTTGCGTGAGTCCACTCTTACAATTTTTTTGTACTACCTTCCATAGCTAAAAGGATTTCTGTAATTCATATTTTTCTCCTTTCTCTGAACTCCTATAATATCATAGTCTACATCATGCAATATGTTTTATAGTTAAACTCTGTGTCATATTTCTATGTCAAGCAAGTTTTAGTTCTCTAGTTAGACTATACATTTCTTGAGAAAAGTAACATGCATAAATTTTTTTTGTTAGATCTCACAAATACTCTCAGCCTCATTCTGGGCAGGTGGTGGTACATAGATCTTTTAAAGTACTTGAGTACTGACTCCTTGCAGCTTTGCTAGTAGTCTTTCATATACATACTTCCTTTAATGCTCAGGTTAATAAAGAAACATAGTGTCCCTTTTTCTTGACAGGTAAGTTTAAGTTCAGATAGTTAAATAGCTCACAAACATGTTCCACAATAAAGACACAGCCCAAAGTCATGGAATGAGAATTTGAACACATCTTTCTCTGTCTTCCAACTTTGCATTTGAAGTCAATATACTGTAATGATTCTGTGTAAGTTGAGTGTTTGCTGAAAGGTAATGGAAGATTTATAAAATAACCATAAGTAGAGGTGGAATTTCTTATGAACCACAGGAATTATGAGTTACTAATGTTTGCCCCCTTGAGGAATATGCATTCTTTTAGATATTCCATGTGATGGCCTGTTACAATGAAAACTAATTACTGTACCTAAGCAATCTTACAAAGAAGCCTGGTGATTAGATGCATAAGCTATCTGTGTAGAACAATGTACACACCCTAGAATGGCAGTATTTCAATGGTGATAACATGGATTAATTCAGTAAGCATTTATTGATACTAAATCCTTGACACTGTGCTAAGTGTATTGAATACAAAAAAGAATGGCATGCTTCTTAATCTTTACAAACTTTCAGTCTAGTGACAAAAGTTTTTCATGTATAAAGAAAACAGTAAAATTCCCAATGCAAAATAGACTCTCATTAAATGATATGTACGGAATGTAAATGCCACAATGCATTCGTGGGAGTGATCTGGAAGTGTGATTAATTCTATGTAGCATGATGTGGGAGATTCAGGATTCCCAAGAAAAGGTGATATTTTATCTATAATTTGAAAGCTAAAACATTTTAACCCTAAGAGGACTAATGGAGAGGGGCATACCAGAAAGACAGGTGTTTTTGTATGAAACAAAACATGGCTTATTCAGCATCATCCTACATTGATGCAGTATATAAAAAGTAGAAGGATGAGATACAACAGTGGGAAGTTAGATGAGAATAGATATCGACAGGTGTGTGTGTGTGTGTGTGTGTGTGTGTGTGTGTGTGAGTTTCATCTCAACTATTTTCAGTGTTATAGATTTCCTAGTCTCACCATTCTGGTAACTATTCAGAATCTCATCCAGAGCACATACAAAGATTTTTTTTAAGTTGGTGTATTCCAGCAATCTGGATTATCCAAAGATAGGAATCTTGTGATTTGCTTCAAGCATAAATTGTAGGTTTTCCGAATAGTTTAAGTGTGTGTATTTTACTACCTTCACAATATCCTTAATTGTTTGCATCTCAATTTGGTACGTACTGTTGACACCTGTGGCCATATCAAAGTCAATAATAGCAAGTCAATTTGAGACACAGTATGGAAGCTCAGTAAATATGGATAGAAAGTAGGTGAGCAGGGTGGTCTCTTTTTAATAACCTTCTAGAGGAAGATTCATTTAAATCAGTTAATTTCATGGCAATCATAAAATGTTTGCAAAGGAAAATGAGCTCTCTGGAGGGATCAAGCCAGACTCATTTTTCTAACTTTCATATTTTTTATTTTTCTTTCTAACTAGTTCTGACAACTCAGGAATAGTTCTCTCCATTTTTTCCCACTCTGTAACCATCTTTTCACTGTATTAAAATGCATTGCTTCTTATATCATTTAGGACTTGGTGGGAAGAAAATGAACAGAGACAGAAAATTAGGTCAACTCTCTTTTACAAAGTTAACAAACTTTTGTTTGATCGTAAAACAGATAGGGGTTTTTCTAGTTGCATGTGTACAAGCAGACAAAGCTGTTTTTTTTTCAACCCAAGCAGATAAGCTTGCACATATTCTCTGTGGAAAATGAAATGTTAACATGTAGATAAATAGGTATATTGGATAAGTTATAGCAAAATGGTCTCTGAGATCGGAAATAACCTGGGTCTTCACAGATTGCATGGAGCAGTACTATTGGTTTTAATGTAACACTCTGAAAACCATCTGAAAACAGGTAACCTTAAATATGCTTAACATATTTGCCATGCAATAGTTTTTATTTAAAAGAAATTTATTGTGGGGCACCTGGGTGGCTCAGTCAGTTAAGCGTCTCACTCTTGATTTCAGCTTAGTTCATGATCTCACAGTTCATAGGTCCTCGACAGATCTATTCCCATCTAACTTCCCATTGTTGCTTCTTATCCTTCTACTTTTATATATGCCATTGACATAGAATGACTCTGAACAAAACATGTTTTTGTATCACAGAAAACACTGTGTCGGGCTGTGCGCTGACAGTTTGGAGCCTGTTTGGGATTCTCTCTACCTCTCCCCTGTCCCTCCCCCACTCGCACACTCTGTTTCTCTCTCTCTCAAAATAAATAAATAAGCTTAAAAAAAAATAAACGGGGGGCGCCTGGGTGGCGCAGTCGGTTAAGCGTCCGACTTCAGCCAGGTCACGATCTCACGGCCTGTGAGTTCGAGCCCCGCGTCAGGCCCTGGGCTGATGGCTTGGAGCCTGTTTCCGATTCTGTGTCTCCCTCTCTCTCTGCCCCTCCCCCGTTCATGCTCTGTCTCTCTCTGTCCCAAAAAATAAATAAAAAGCGTTGAAAAAAAAAATTAAAAAAAAAAAAAAAATAAACGGTTGAACATTAAAAAAAAAGTTTATTCTAATAAAACATGTGCTGAAGTGTACCATTTGATGCATTTTGATATATACGTACACCTATAAAATTTGTCCCCTTTATTATTGCCTGACTTATCCCTCCTTGCCTTCCCAATCATGTACGTGTACGTTTATTTCTGTGTTTTGTTGCATTGATCTCTTGGTGTGTCATGAAGCCAAAATGACACTGTGTAGTTATTGTAATTTTTTAATAAAACTTGAAGACAGGTATTACGAGTCTTCCAGCTTTGTTCTTAGTCTTTCAAAGATGTTTTGGCTCTTCTGGTCATTTGCATTCCCTAAGAGTTTGAGAATTGAGGGGCGCCTGGGTGGCGCAGTCGGTTAAGCGTCCGACTTCAGCCAGGTCACGATCTCGCGGTCCGTGAGTTTGAGCCCCGCGTCAGGCTTTGGGCTGATGGCTCGGAGCCTGGAGCCTGTTTCTGATTCTGTGTCTCCCTCTCTCTGCCCCTCCCCCGTTCATGTTCTGTCTGTCTCTCTCTGTCCCAAAAATAAATAAAAAAAAAACCGTTGGGAGAATTGACTTAACAGTGCAAGCGAAAAAAAAAATCCTCCTGAGATTTTGATTAGGAATTTATTTAATTTACTGATCAATATTGAGAGAATTAATATTTTAACAATTTTGAGTCTTTATACAATGGACAGGGTATGGCTTAATTTATTTAGAACTTTTTAAAACTTTTCGTGGCAATCTTTTATAGTAATCAGAGAACAGGGTTTACAATGTTTGTTATATTGATACCTAACATTTCATATTATTTGATATTATTGTAAATGGTATTTTTATTTTAATTTCCTTTGTATGTTGATTTGTATCCTGCAAACCCATAACTAAGATATTAGCTCTAGCACCTTTTTTGTAGAATACATTGAGTTTTGTACATAGATGAAAATGTTATCTGTAAATGTTTCACTTCTGTTTACTTGGGATATCTTTTGTATATCTTTTGCTTGCTTCAAGGTATCTGTAGAATCTGTTGCCATGTAACTTCTCAATACTATCTATCTATCTATCTATCTATCTATCTATCTATCATCTGTCTGTCTTAGTCTTTGCTATTTTTTCCTCGTTAGTCTGGGTAGAGTTTTGTCAAAATTTGCATAATATTCTTGACAAAGTAACTTTTGGAATAATTATTTGTCCATGTAATTATTTCCAACTCCAATCTGTATTGTTTTCTTTTCTTTACTCTGACACCTTTCATTTTTGGAGAAGTATTGCATTCACAGCTAATTTGAGCAGAAATTAGAGTTCTCATATACCCCTGTGTCTCACACATGTATAGCCTCCCCCATTATCAGCATTGAGCACAGGAATGATAGATCAGTTACATTTGATGAACCTACATGGACTCATTGTTATCACCCAAAGGCTATAGTTTACATTAAAGTTCACTGTATTATACACTCCATAGGGTTGATAAATATATGATGGCATATATCCACCATATAATATCATAAAGAATGCTTTCATTGCCTTAAAAATGCTGTGATCCACCTTTTCATTCCTCCCTCCTTCCTAACGCTTGACAATCTCTGATCTTGTTATTGTCTCTATAGTTTCGCTTTTTCAGAATGTCATATAGTTGGAATCATATAGTCTTTTCAGATTGGCTTCTCTTACTTAGTAACGTGCCTTCATGCCGTTTTATGGTTTGATGGCTCATTTCTCGGTAGCAATGGATAATATCCCAATGTCTGAATGTACCACAGTTTATTTATCCCTTCACCTACTGAAGAACATCTTGGTTGCTTCCAAGTTTTGGCAGTTATGAATAAAGCTTTTATGAACATTTGTGTGCAGGTGTTTCTGTGGACATATGTTTTCAGTTCATTCAGATAAATACCAAGGAACACAATTACTGGGTCATATGGCAAAATAACATTTTTTTTGCATGAAGTTTCCAAAATATGTTCCAAAGATGCTGTACCGTTTTGCAATCCCACCAGCAATGAGTGAGGGTTCATATTGCTCCACAATCTCATCCTTGCCAGCATTTAATATTGTTGTTATTCTAGGTCTTGGCCATTTGAACAGACGTGTGACGGATACCTCACTGCTGTTTTAATTTGCAGTTTCCTAATAATATATGATGTTAAACATCAGTTCACATGATTATTTGCCATCTTTATATCTTCTTGAGTGGGGCATCTGTTCAGATTGTGTCCCATTTTTTAAATTAGATTTTCTTATTGATGAGTTTTATATATTCTTGGTATATTTTGGGTAACAGTCCTTTATCAGATGTATCTTTGGGATATATGCTCTCCCAGTTTGTGCCTTGATTGCTTAGTCTCTTGATAGTGTCTTTCAGAGAGAAGAATTTCGATTTATTAAAATCCAGTTTATCAACTCTTTTCTTAATGGATTATACCTTTGATGTTGTATGTAGTTAAATCATCACCATACCCAGGGTCATTTAGATTTTGTCCTGTGTTATCTTCTAAATGTTCTATAGTTTTGCATTTTACATTGAACTCTGTATTATCCATTTTGAGTTAATTTTTGTGAGAGGTATAACATCTGTGTGTAGAATCACTGTTTTGCATGTGGTTGTCCCAGTGTTCCAACACTACTTGTTGAAAGACTTTATTTTTCTCCATTGTATTGACTTTGCTCCTCTGTCAAAGATTACTTGATTGTATTTATGTGGGTCTATGTTGAGCTCCCCATTTTGTTCCATTGGTTACTCTGTCTATTCTTTCACCAGTACCACACTGTCTTGATTTTTATAGCTTTATAGTAATTAAATTCTTTTCATTTTTTTTATTCTTTTTGAATTCTAAAATTGAAAGAGAAAGCCATTGATTTGTGGCCTTTCCTACTATCGGCAGATATTGCTATAATTTTCCCTCTAAATGATCTTCCTGTTTCCAACTGATTTTCATATGTTGTATTTACATTTTCACTAACTTAAAAATACTTTCTCATATCCATTTTAATCATCACATTGACTTATAGGTTGTTTAGGAGTGTATTAGTTTTCAAATATTTCAGGATTTTTAATATTTAAATTTTTGTATTGATTTATGAATGCCAATTGACCTTCTTTATCTCTCTGTGGTGATAGTGTTTATCCTGTAATATTCTTTCTCCAGTATCAATATTGCCACTCATCTTAGCTTGTTTTGATTAGGCTTAGCAGAATTATGTTTTTTATCCTTTTAGTTTTAACCTATTTGTGTCTTGAAATTCCAATTGAATTTCTTAAATTTTTTTTTTTTCAACATTTTTAATTTATTTTTGGGACAGAGAGAGACAGAGCATGAACGGGGGAGGGGCAGAGAGAGAGGGAGACACAGAATTGGAAACAGGCTCCAGGCTCCGAGCCATCGGCCCAGAGCCTGACGCGGGGCTCGAACTCACGGACCGCGAGATCGTGACCTGGCTGAAGTCGGACGCTTAACCGACTGCGCCACCCAGGCGCCCCTCAATTGAATTTCTTGAAGGCCTTGTAGAGTTTGATCTTAACATTTTTATGTGATCTAACAATTTGTCTTATAATTGAATATTTTTATCACTTGTATTTAATTTTATTATTAATTCGGTAAGGATAAAATATATTTTGTCTTCCTATATTCTCTTTTTCCCATCAGTTTTGTTCTTTGTCCTTTTTCTTTGCCTTCTTTAAGATCATTTTTTCTAATCATTTCATCCCTCTTTTTTTAAATGTTTATTTATTTTTGAGAGAAATAGAGACACAGAGCGTGAGCAGTAGAGGGGCAGAGAGAGAGAGAGAGAGAGAGAGAGAGAGACAGAATCTGAATCAGGCTCCAGACTCTGAGCTGTCAGCACAGAGCCTGACACAGTGCTCGAACCCACGAATGGTAAGAGCATGACTTGAGCCAAAGTTGGATGCCCCTCTAATCATTCAATCTCTTGTTGACTTTAGCTACAACCATTTGGTTTTCTGTTACTGATTGCTTTTTTTAGTTTTATTTTAATTCCGGTACAGTTAACATACAATATTATGTTAGTTTCAAGTGTATAATATAGTGATTCAACAACTCTATACATGATTCAGTGCTCATCCTCAGTGTGCTCTTAATCCCCATAACCTATTTCACCCATTCCCCAACCTAACTCTCCCCTGGTAACCATCTGCTTATTCTCTGTAATTAAGAGTCTGTTTCTTGGGGCGCCTGGGTGGCTCAGTCAGTTGGGCGGCCGACTTCGGCTCAGGTCATGATCTTGTGGTCCGTGAGTTCTAGCCCCGCGTCGGGCTCTGCGCTGACAGCTCAGAGCCTGGAGCCTGCTTCATATTCTGTGTCTCCCTCTCTCTGGCCCTCCCCTGTTCATGCTCTGTCTCTCCCTGTCTCAAAAATAAATAAACGTTAAAAAAAATTAAAAAAAAAAGAGTCTGTTTCTTGGTTTATCTCTTTTTTTCTTTGTAGATTTGTTTCTTAAATTCCACAAGAGTGAAAGCATATAGTATTTGTCTTTCTCTGACTGACTTACTTCATTTAGCATTATACTGTCTAGGTCCATCCATATGGTTGCAAATGGCAAGATTTCATTCTTTTTTTGTAGCTGAGTAATATTACATTTACACGCGTGCGCACGTGCGCGCACACACACGCACACACACCATGTCTTTATTCACTCATCTGTTGATGGATACTTGAGTTGCTTCCACAATTTGGCTATTAGAAATAATGCTGCAATAAACATAGGGCTGTATATATCTTTTTAAGTTTGTGTTTTCATGTTCTTTGAGTAAATATCCAAGAGTGAAATTATTGGATCATATGATAATTCTGTTTTTAATTTTTTGAAACTCCATACTGATTTCCACCCAGCTGCACCAGTTTGCATTCCCACCAACAGTGCACGAGGGTTCCTTTTTCTACACATACACATCCTTGCCAACACTTGTTGTTTCTTATGGTTTTTAATTTAGCCATTATGACAGGTGTGAGGTGATACCTCGTTGCGGTTTTGATTTGCATTTCCCTGATGATGAGTGATGTTGAACGTCTTTTCATGTGTCTGTAGGCCAACTGATAGCTTTAATGTTCATGGTATACCTCTTAAACTTGTCACTGCTTATCTTCAAGTGTTATGAGTCCAGTTCATATACAGAATAAGAACCAAAAATATTACACTTTCACTTTTATATCTGCCCCATATCCTTTGCTATCAATGTACTTGTCAATGTACTTAACTTTTACATATGTTATAAATCCAACCCTGCCTTGTTATAACTTTTATTTAGTCAAGAATCTTTTGTAAAGATTTGAATAGTAAGAGAAGTTCTTGGTTGTACATTTATCCAAGAAGTACCCATTTCTATTGATCTTCATTCCTTTGTGTAGATCCATGTTTCCATTTGAGGTTTTCCTAAGAAGACTGGAGATCTAACTTTTCTTGTCATGTGATTGTTGATGATCTATTCTTTCAACTTTTCTGGGTACACAGGTTTTTGATGTACTTTTATTTTTGAATGATAAGTTCATTGGGCAGAGAATTCTAAGGTGACATTTTTTTTTCATTAAGTACTCCAAAGATGTTGCTTATGTTTTCTCAGGTGCATGTTTCCTGTGAAAAATCTGCCAACATTCTAATCTTTGTTACGTCTATATATAACATGTTACTTTTGCTTTAACTCTTCTTAAGATTTTCTTTATTATTCAATTATAGCAATTTGATTTAATATGACTTTTTTTTTTCATGTTCCTTGTACATGAGGTTATTTGAACTCTTTGGATGACTTTTGACCATTATTACTTCCCAGACCACTTTAGGCACTCCAGCTACCCATATATTTGGCTGCATAGCTGCGTAAACTTTCTTCCAGATCATTGATATGCTATTCATTTTCTTCATTCTTTTTCTCACTGCTTCATTTTGGATTATTTCAACTGCTACCTTCTCAAGTTTATAAATCTTTCTTCTTATATATTTCATCTTCTTTAATCTGACATTAATTTTATTGAATAAATGATCACATTTCATTACTAATAATGCATCATCTGATCGATTAACAAAAGCTCCTCCATTTAGCTACTCTTTTTACTTAGTTTTTAGACACACTTCTCCATACATTTTCCAAGCAGGCAGGGACATATACATTTCGAGTTTTCTCTTATATTGTTTGTCTCTCCATTCTCTAATGTTAAAGTTTAAATTGGGATGTAAAATGTATGTAATGTAATAGCATGTATTACATGCTATTTTTGAAACTGATTTTTCTCTTCATTTTTTTTTTTACCAGAGTTATTCTTTAAGAAAATATTTTCTCTTCAGTATTAAGTTTATTCTGTTTCTGCCTTCCATTGTATTTAAATATTTAGGGCTTTTTTTTTCTTCCCCTCTCTTACATTGCTGTTGTCTGGAGGTCAAGATCTGTATTCTCTTGATATGTTAATCCACTCCTCAGCTTTCTCAACCTGGTGCTCACTACATTAGTCAAAATGAAACATCTTTGCTATAGCAATATTTCACTTGACATTTATCTTTATCCCATTATCCGGACATTTAAGTATGTTTTCTATAGACCTTAACTGTCTGGCAGCTATGAATCACTTAGAGGTTTTATAAAAATAATTAAACTAAGAAGTTGTTATGGTTCAGGATGTTTCATCATTGTAGCTGTACCTTCCCAAGGGTCCAAACATACCTAGAAAAGGCAGAAACAAAGTCAGTCCACAGTAGCTAATGAATTTTTATTACCCTCCTGAAGGCACAGTTTTTCAGACAGGTAGAGCAAGGCAATATCTCAGGTTCTCTCAAAAGGCTATAGTTTGACCCAGGTGTATATATATATATATAGATCACAAAAATCCCTTTTCTCCAATATATGGTTGGAGCAAGAAATTTGGTGTCTAGCTTTCCAGAGTCCATATACTCTTTGTGATGTCTAGGTCAAATGCCATCTCTGGGGTCTTTTTGCCATGTCACATTTTTGGAGGCAGCGATCTTTAGAAATTTAAAGTTATAAAACTTTTATGGACAAGATTACTATATGCAAGAGAGTTATGGAGAAAGAACTGAGTTGTCTTAAAACAATTAGCCAGACGTATGGCATTAATGAAAGGAAAAGACTTTCTGTAGATGTTTGAACCTTTAACCTGTTAATTCTGATCCATTCTGAAAATGACTGGGGCATAGGGTGCAGGGTTCTGAAATTACTCTGTTTTCTTGAATAATGCATTCCATTCTGTTTAATATGTAACATTCATAATCCTAATAAAGAGTTAATAAGGCATGTCTCTTTTTTATTATAGCTCTCATTCACTCATCCTATGAGGAGTCAGGAGACTGGGTGATTAATTATGCTGCTTGAATAATTAAGGTAGCTGATGAGTCTGCTAATCAGTGTTTCCTAAATTTTTATGTGCATATGGATTACTTGGAGAGCTGGTTAAAATGCAGATTCAGTTTAATGTCAATGGGGTGTGTGGCCTGAGATTCTGCATTTCTAATAAGCTCACCAGTGATATTCCTGAAGCTAGTCCACACTGACTGTACCATCAGCAAAGTTTTTAGTGTCGTGAGTTACTCAGTAGAAGTTTGTTTACATTCTGTGGTTGAGTGCTATTCTGCTGGAAAGAGAGCCTCAAGTTTTGGGTTTGAGTCAGAAAGTGAATGGCCCCAGCATCAAGATCTAGTTGTTATATCCTCGGTTGCCCAGTATGCTTGCAGCTCTCATCAGGGTCACAGACCCTTGACATGCTTCTGTGTTTGGGTCACAGACCCTTGACATGCTTCTGTGTTTGGGCCACAGACCCTTGACATGCTTCTGTGTTTGGGGCATACCGCCTTGCATGGCCTGGCTCTCACTGCCTGCCATTGCTTCATGGCGCTGTTTCTTAAAAGTCATCCAGTGACCACATAAATCAAAAGCTGTTGAGATACTCATTAAAATGCAGATTCCAGTAGCCACTCTAGAGCACAGTATCTGTAGGTGATTCTCTGCAGTGTGAAATATGATCTCTGGAACAAGCACAGTAAAACTGAGAACCACTCTCATACTGTATCGCTTGCACTCCATGACCAAGTTGCGTGTGCCCCTTTGTGGTCCATCTATGTTTATGTTTGTGTCTTATTCTTATTTGTGAAGAATTCCATCCAAGAATGCTTGCATGGCCCTAGGTACCTAATTCTGTCTTGAATTATGGCCTAATATGCTTGCAAGGCATAGTTGTTTTTTTTTTTCCACATAACTTTTGTTTGCTTCATTTTCTGCCCGTTTCTGTCATTTTCAGATTTATCTTTCAAACTCTGTGTTTGACTCTTATTCACCATAATGCTGGGGGGAAAAACACAACAAGAAGTGTTACTGTCCTTTTCACTCTAGATGTGATTACCTAATGCCACATCAACTCAATTCAATATATATTTAATGAGCATTTATATATGCATGACCATGAGCCAAGTTGCTATAGGGGATGCAAACATGATAAGGATATAGTATCAACTCTTAAAGGGCTTAAAATTTATATATGATTATGGGCAACTTAGAATTAAAATCATTTTGTCAGACAGTCAAAACATAAAAGATACTCCCAAAATTTAATGAGCACATTTTTTAAAAAATTTCTGCTCAGTATCTTCTAGAAGAACTATCTTTGTTAGGCTTTTTTATTGCTGCTGAAACCAATTACAACAAACTTAGTGGCATAAAACAAAATTATCTTGTACATATGAAGGATGGAAGTTCAAAATAAGTCTCAATGGACTAAAATCAAGGTTTTGGTTGGACTAACTTCCTTCTGAAGGCTCTGGGGGAGGATCTGTTCCTTGCATTTCTAGCTTCTGGATGCTTCCTACATTCCTTGGCTCACAGATCCTTTCCAGCATGGTATCATTTTGGCTAATTGCATTATGATATTTCCATCTACAAGTCTGCCCCTCCTACTTCCCTTTTGTATGAATCTTTTGATTTACATTGGGCCCATCGAATGTAATCTTTCCATTACGAGACACCCTTAACTTAATCAAATCTGCAAAGTCCACTTTGAATGCAAAGTAACATTCATAGATTCTGGACATTAGAACATGGACAGCTCTGTAGAAGGAGAGAGCATTATGCAGCCTGCCACACCGTCCTTCCCCAGATTAGTCTCTGGAATATTGTGGCTGGCTCTATTGTAATAACCCCGTCTCTGGATAGGATCTGTAACATAGACTGAGAAGTTAGAGGTGTGCACCATGATGATCACAGTGATAAGTTCTGCAGTGGGTCTGTGACCCAAGCTAAGTGAGGGTGATTACATCTTGTTACTTTTGTCAGAACTATTTTTGAAAGATACTCTTTCTCCTGGGTTTACTAAGTTTGTAAGATATGATTCTTGTTTTTAATTTTTTTAATGTTTATTTGTTATTTTTGAGAGAGAAGGAGAGATGGGGAGTGACAGAGAGAGAGCGGGAGACAGAGGCTCTGAAGCAGGCTCTGCGCTGAGAGCGGGGAGCTCGATGTGGGGTTTGAACCCATGAAACACAAGATCATGCCCTGAGCCAAAGTCTGACGTTCAACTGACAGAGCCACCCAGGTTCCCCTGTAATATATGATTCTTAAGTAACTGGTAGCCAATAAATACATTTCCATATGGAAAGCTCTTACTGTAGAATAAAATGAAAACAGAGAAAAACTGATGAGAGATGGCAACGGGAAGAAAAACTTGTGGTGACCTTTTCAGAGCTCAACAAAGAAGATGATAACCTCATTCTCCTTTTTGTTCTTCATCACATGTGAGTTGTTTTTAGCTACTTGAAAGCAAATCAAGCAGAGTGAATATAATTATGGTGGATTATCCGAATCACGGATAAAAGGAAAAACAACAGGCCAAGTCTAGAAAGCAAAGTTTCGCCTTTTGTTTTGGGTGAAAACAAAAGTAGCAAAGCTGGTGAGCAGGAGAATTATTAACACTAGACCAGGGCAAGTGATTCAGAACTTTTGGGCGTTCTATGCATAGCCTGGAATGTCCTTTTTATGAGATGGCAACTTTGTGCCACAGAGCGGACTGTGGTAGGTTAAGTAGCCACATCAGGTTGCCCAGTGGATGTGTTATGCATGGACACAGTCCACTAGGTCCTTACTAAATGATTGTGGGTAAACTTCTATAAGACAGAGTGAAATAAAAAGTGCTGGAGTAAAGTGGGTTCTATTTTAGGGAGGAAAATGACCCAAGCAAAAGAGGGACCATTGATTCAACTCCATGACTGAGTTTATTGTAAAGAGTTCATTGAACTAACTGGGGTTATTGGTATGAGTACAGACAAACCTAAAACTTTTTTTTCTTATTAGGACTTCTGAAGGTGAAATATTTCCATTTAATGGTCAGTTATTTTTCCTTCTTGTCTTAAGAAAGCAGCTCTAATAGGCAGACGGCTCAGTTGTTGCTCTGACTCGCACAGTTCTATGTGCCTTGCACACACTAGGATGCCGTGGATTTCAAAGGAGATTCCCAGCTATGTGGAGGAGATGACAACAGAGCGGATCCAAGCCCTAAACAGCAGGTTTTATGGCATAGCCGTGGGAGAGTCATACCCACCAAGATTAGAAAACATCAGAAAGACCTGCCTGTGAAAATCTGAACTGACCTTTAATTAAAGCTATAAGGGGAAAAAGTACCTTCCCCCCCTCCTTTTCTTTTTCAAAGATGCTGCAAATAGATGACAGATGCAAGAGTTATTGCATCAAGAATTTAGTGAGAAAAGCACATTTTCTTTCCTAGGGTTGTAGTAAATTGTTTTGTTACATGGAGGAAAAATACAACACTCCTGTGCACTGTTGCTTATTTCCAAGTCCTGTTTTCCTGAATGTTGTGAAATATTTGGTTCTTCTCCTTTTAATCAGACATCTAAATACTGGAATCAACTGGAATGTGTAGGTGGATCTGATATATTGTGTTCAGGTTCAGTTATGTCTAAAAAAAATGTATGTTTTCCCAGTGCCATTTAACAATGCCATTATTATTCAAATTGTTCATGAGAGGCTGATCCTCTGGCATTCTCCAAAGCCTACGTAAATAAATACTGAAAGCCCTAAAAAGTAAAAACAAACAGAAAACTCCTTTAACAAAGTATATTAGAAAATACATAATATAAAAATAGCCCTAATGATAGGCTTTGTCTAAAATAAATAAATACATTAAATTTACCAGTAATCAAGTTGGGTACCTTGTAACTATTTAGGCACTAGCCCTGCCATTTGAATTTAATGCCATATATTGCTTTTAACAGTAAAGTTGATTATGAATTTAATAAACTTCAAGATACTTTTCTACCAACCACATCATGGCATTTCTGGTTGCCTCTTTTAGGGAGTCTGTATCCTAATGAAAAATAAAGGAGCCAATATTTCAAAAGCCAATTTCATTTTTAAATGCCATGTAGAAATAGGACAAGGGAGAGAAAGCACAGAAGACAACAATGGTAGTAGTAAAGGGTGGCCCAAAGCCATGTGCAGGGGGATGCACCCCCTGGCCCTAATTTATGTGAACATAACCTCAATTCATAATGCGAAAGTCAATTCACAGGATTATAAACAGGCAGTGCAGTAACAGTAGAATAGATGAGGCAGCCCTTCAGATTCAACCATTCCCATCCGATCATTGTCAAAAGAATAAAATTCACGCCTTGGCCTCATCTGTTCTTATTACAATCTTTGTCACTGGAATGAGGCGCCAGAATGTTAATAACCATCGTGGTCCAGGATAGCTTGTAGTCGGCAGCACTGCTGTAACCTTTTCAATATTCCATATTTGATTGGCTTCTCAATCCACCCTGATCTCTCACATGAAGCAGAGGTTGTAAAGGGTGATAACAGAGCCAGCCATCCAATCAAACTGCAGAGCCTTGAAAAGGTCAAGCACATATAGAGTTGCCTCCCTGAGAATGTATCAGAGAAGTGAAATAAAGGCCCCTTTTCTTACCTGAAATTTTGTAATATCAGTCTTGGACCAGAGCAATTCAAATCACGGAGTTAAAAAGGAAACCATGTGTCCATCTTCTTGAGAAATAAAACTGTAGCTGTGGAGTAATTTTCTTGGTTTTGTTTCTAAATGAGCCCTACTATATTTAGAAGGATATTATGTGCATATCCAAATAATGAAAACTGTATAGAATTTTATTTAAGATAATAAAAAATAATAGCAGGGATCTGAATAATAGGAGTTCTCATCCCCAGTGTAGCATTTATTAGTTTAGTCACTTTGGCCAACCAACTTAGCCACTCTTAAGTCTCAACATTGTCATCAGTAAAATATGAAATCAGTGTGTTTCTGAAAATTATTTTAGGGATGGGAATAATGTAATCATTCACTGTAAACTAATCAGAAGATGGCAGCAAGAACAGTCATGGTAATAAGAAATAGTATCAGTGGTAATTATAATATTACTAAGCAGACGCACTAATAGATGCAGTAGCAGAAACACTTATTTTAATAAATGTAATGGGGTGGAAGTAAATTAGGCAGTTTTTTTTTTACCCAAATAGCTATGCACCCAGAGGCATATTTTTAAAAAAAATGTATTTTGATAAAGCAAATGATCAGGAAGTATGGCCAGAGCTTTGGCTTGCAATCCCAAGAACTCAGACTTCTACACAAGAAAGGACAAAGGGGTAAATAAATTTAATTTCTAATGGTTTAGAGAGTTTAATTAGATTTATGCTTCCTCACCCAAACTGTCTCCTAAATTAGAATATTTCTTACATTATCTGCCTTAAACTCTCTTAGGAGAACAGACTAGAAAGAAGAGAGCAACCGAGCTGGGGGCAGTTAACTGAGGAGTGTATTTTACCTATGAACGTACCAGAGGGTTAAAAGTTTTGGCTAGAGACTAACTGAAGGCCTCACATCATATTCCATAAGTTGTGCATGTTCCACAGGTGGTCCCCATAATTTCCTTTCCTTTTCTTCTGTTGGACCCCACCCCTCAGATTGGGGTATAATTTGAACTGCCTAGAAATTTAGCTTAACAGAGTTCACTTACAAGAACAACAAATCAGTAGGGTCAAAAACTTGGAGTGTCTGGTTTTAACAAATTTGGTTGAAAATGTAACTTTAGGGATTCACAGAGTGACACTGCTAAAGAGAAATCCCATGCCTGGGAAGGGGGGAAATGTAAATAACAAGCAATGTTGTAATTTGCTGGATTATTATTTTCTATGGAGGAATTATTTCAGAAACTCATTAATACAAGTTAAGGACCTACTATTCATAGTGCAGTGCTTCTCTGTAGGACTGGATGATTGCTTTACCAGTGTTATTTTTAAAGATATTTCCAGTAACTGCACAGCAGCTTTTCAATGTTGAGAAAAGTGCATTCATAGAGCTAGATGAAAACCAGTTTGGTGGAGGGCATTATTTGTAAGCTCTGACTTCATAAGATTTCACTCTGAAAGGAATATTCAAATATGTAAAAATAAATTAGTATTCTGGGACTTCCCAAGTAAGGAAAATATACTAGTAACCCTTTTTATCACAATATTTTAAATTAAGTGAAATATGGAAAAAAGTCTAATAAAATCATTGAAAAGACAAATGACAGACTCAGAACTTTAGGAGAAATAGGAATCTTGAAATATCATAAAAATCTCTTTTTCATCAACTCTCTGTCCATTTCTGTCTCTCCCTCTTCTCCCTTACGAGTACACATCCATGTACACATGATAGCATGGTGCAAGAGACAGAACGACAAAGTTATTTAGTAACCCAGGGAATACCTTTTCATCAACAGATGTTTTATTGCCTATTTACTGTGTTAGTTACTAAGAATAAGAGTATTGGTGATGATGGATATAGTGTTTACCTTAATGGTAATAAAGTAGACGCATTTAGCAATGTAATTACGCTCTCCCCACCTCAATCGGACAGATTTAGTAAGCATTCTTTGAAAACATGCAACCACAGGATTTGTCATAGTCTGAGATCCCAAGGAATAATCCTAGTAGATTGTGAATATTTGAACTGATACCTGACAATGAGTAGAATTTGACTATGAAAGCAGGTGAAGGATGGAGAATAGTATATGCAATTGAGACAGCATTTGTCAATATCCTGGAAACGGGAAAAATTGAGGAGGAAAATAAAAGCTAATTTTGCTGAAATTCAGAAAGGAAAGTGGTGTAAGTTGCAAGAGGTGAGGCTGGAAGGATAGGAAATGGCTAAACTACACAGGCTTTTGAGGTCATTTTAGGTGTTTGTTATCTTAAGAACATTAAAAAGGCTTTGAAACTTTTAAACAGAGAAACAACATTGATTTGGGTTTTCAAAAGACCATTCTAGGTATCATGTATCAAATAGAATGGAAGAGATTAGAGTAGTTTGGAGAATAAAAGGCCATTTAAGAAGATAGAGCAGTAATCTGGATGAGAAAGAAATCTGTTTAGAAACTTAAGTGGAGGGACAGATGGATGGCTCAATCAGTTAAGCATCTGACTTTGACTCAGGTCATGAACTTGTGGTTTGTGAGTTCAAGCCCCTGATCAGGCTCTCTGATGTCAGTGGGAGCCTGCTTCGGATCCTCTGTCCCTCTCCCTCTC
Source organism: Neofelis nebulosa (assembly GCF_028018385.1). Classification (NCBI taxonomy): domain Eukaryota; kingdom Metazoa; phylum Chordata; class Mammalia; order Carnivora; family Felidae; genus Neofelis; species Neofelis nebulosa. The sequence continues at coordinate 91,213,370 of NC_080791.1, forward strand.
TGCCCCTCCCCCTCTTCTGCAGGTGCGCTCTCTCTCTCAAATATAAATAAACATTAAAAAAAAAAAAAAGAAACTTAGGGCGCCTGGGTGGCTCAGTTGGTTAAGCTACTGACTTCAGCTCAGGTCATAATTTTGAGGTTCATGGGTTTGAACCCCACGTTGGACTCTGTGCTGACAGCTCAGAGCCTGGAGTCTGCTTCAGATTCTCTCTCTCTCTCTCTCTCTCTCTCTCTCTCCCCCCCCCTTCTCCCTCCCCTACTCATGCTCTGTCTCTTAAAAATCAGAAAATAAAACATAAAAAAAAAGAAACTATGGAAGCAAAAATGGAATGAACACAGGTATGGATAAGATGGGACTCTGAAAGAATAGATGCCAATGGATACACCTAGCTCTTAGAAGCCAAATGGATTCGATTTTGAATGGGTGCTAACATCAGAATGCCATTGGAATGGGGTAACCTAGAGAGAGTTATGGAGTTGGTTTATAAAGCAGTGACCCTAGGGAAAATCAAAAGGTAGACAGACCTCGAAAACACTCCTCCGTTAATACAAAGTTAATTACTGTGTATGATCAGGGAATTGAGAAGATTTGCCCCAATAAAATGTCATAATCCCTTGCCTGGTTTTTAGTCCTTAATGAAATAGTTTTTGGAGCCTTAATAAGGTGTATCATTAAGTGTTTACTGTGGAGAGAGGAATATCAAACATTCTGAGGACTGTTGGAATAAGTTCCGAGTAGAGGTTGGTAAACAGTGGTCTGAAGAATCATTATATGTCCCTTGTTAGCAGTGAGGCAAGTGGGAGACGATAAATAGAGGCCTGGTCCAGGTATAGTTCACAGTGGCTTAAATGACAATTTCCATGCTGTCTCAATGTAGAATTGAGTAGACATATTTGGTCATTGGTGGAACCCCCACATTGGTTTAGGGCATCATCCTGGGAAAGGCTGAAGGAAGACTATGAAACTGCTCTCTTCCCTAGGAGCACTGACAAAAATTAATGCTATCCTTTTCTTTTTTTTAAGTTTATTTATTTATTTATTTTGAGAGTGAGCAAGTGGGGGAGGGGCAGAATGAGGCAGAGAGAGAGAGAATCTCAAGCAGAGAATCTCTGCACTGATAGAGATTCCCAGAGGGGAACTCAAACCCACGAACATATCATTACCTGAGCTGATATCAAGAGTCAGACGCTTAACTGAGATACCCAGGCCTCCCAAATTAATGCTCTCCTTAAATAACTAAAGGATGCATGTGTATTAGTTCACATCTTCCCACCTAACTCACCAGCCTGGGCTCTGCACAAATAAGGCAGATATTGAAGGATGAAAGAGAACTAATACATACTAAACCAAGGAGTAGTTCCAATGCCAGAGGAGGTATTTTTGATAGAGCAAGTTCATATAGCCTCAGGTGGGAGGCTATAGTTAATTTGAGATGTATTCTTATCTATCTCTATCAAAATAAAGGATCAAAAATTATTTGAACTTAGTTGGACAACACAACAATATAAATTTACAGTCTAGTTCCAGGGCTTTATTAATACTCTTATCCAGATATAATACATAAATCCCTGGTACAGGTGGACATTCCACAGAACATCATACTGGTTCATTACACTGATGACATCATGCTACTTGGATTGAGGATGTGGTGAACATATAGGACCTGGTAAGACATAGGTAGTCAAAGGGGTGATAGGTTAAAAACTAGAATCATGAAAACCTGCATGAGTATATTTTTTATATTTGAATTTTTATCTTAATTTTAATTAATTGACTATTTTTAGTGGTTTTAGGTTTTAGGGAAAAATTGAGCAGAAAGTACAGAGTTTCCTCTGCCCCTGTGCATTTTTACCTGTTATTAATATATTTCATTGGATATGATTTATTACAATTTATTGCATCAGGTTATTGTAATTGATGAACCAGCATTTATATACTATTGTTAACTGAATATTAAGTGAAAGAGTAAATTTTAGAGATTAAAAGTCAGCATAATACACCATTTAAAAAATTTATTAAAAAATTTTAACGTTTATTCATTTTTTGAGAGAGAGAGAGTGAGAGTGGGTGTGAGGGAGGGGCAGAGAGGGAGACACAGAATCCAAAGTAGGCTCCAAGCTCTGAACTGGCAGCACAGAGCCTGGTGCGGGGCTCGAACTCACAAACCGTGAGATCATGACCTGAGCTGAAGTCAGGCACTTGACCAATTGATCCACCCAGGCATCCCTAAAATTTAAAGGTAGGGGTGTCTGGGTGGCACAGTTGGTTAAGCCTCTGACTCTTGATCTTGGACCAGGACGTGATCTCACATATCGTGAGTTAGAGCCCCGCATCAGGCTCTGCACTGCTGGTGCAGAGCCTGCTTGGGATTCTGTCTTTCCCTCTCTCTGCCCCTCCCCTGCTTGTGCTCTCTCTCTCTCTCTCAAAATAAATAAACTTAAAAAATTAAAAAAAAATTAAAGGCAATACTATTAAAATAAATGTCTACAGTTGTAGTAAACTATACAAAATGGAAAGCAAAAGCATGATGCAATGAATTCAGGATTATAGTTCTCTCAGGTTGAAAGTAGGTGGGGTATGGAGGAGCTGTGGCTGACTATTTTTTATAGTTGTCAGCTTTCATTTTACCTTATTTGAAATATGTATATGATAAACATTTACACCAATATTGCATTTGAGCATCTGTAAAATATTGCTAAATATTTACGTTGTAACAAACTCATTTATTTACAAGAAAGTTCCTTAACAAAAGGTGATAATTAACAAGGAAAGAGAGATGAAATTAAAGCAAATCACACTACCAAACTCAAATGTAGTCAATTTGCTGCCACGTAGTAGAAGAGCACTGTCTTAGCATTCAAGAACATTTCATTTTTAGAGGACAGCAAAATAATTAGTGATGACAAGAAGTTATCAAGAACCAGTGAAATTGTCTTTGGTGTACTCAGTTAGATAAGTCTAAGAAGCAGGAATTCTTTTTTTAAATAATTCATTGATTTTTTTTTCACTTCAAAGGCAATTTGCACTGAATGCAGAAAACTTGGGAATCAGAAAAGTATGGGGTAAAATAACAGCATCACAACTAATGTTAAGAAGATATTCACTATGGCTAGGTCCTGGATAATACATATGTTAAGTTTATATATAATACATATGTTAAATATAAATATATACATATATATACATAATATATATTTGTGTATATATTTGGTACTTAGTACCAACTATATATACATTTATATAGAGTTGTGTGTGTGTATGTATATATATATATATACATACACACACACAACTCTCTCTCTCTCTCTCTCTCTCTCTCTCTCTATATATATATATATATATATACACACACACAACTCTATATAAATGTATATATAGTTGGTACTATAGTGATAATATAACTTTTACCCTAATATTTTAAACTTAGCAATGCACTCTAAATATATTCTACTTTTATTTATTTAGAAAAGTTTTAATGTTTTATTTATTTTTGAGAGACGGAGACAAAGGGAGATAGAGTGTGAGTGGGGGAGGGGAGGGGCAGAGAGACAGGGAGACACAGAATCCAAAGCAGGTTCCAGGCTCTTAGCAGTTGGCACAGAGACTGATGCAGGGCTCAAACCCATAAGCCATGAGATCATGACCTGAGCTGAAGTTGGATGCTTAACTGACTGAGGTACCTAGGCGCCCCAGATTCTACTTTTAAATGATGGTTTTAAACCTGTTTGAAAGGTTGTAATATCCATTATATAATTTCATTTTAACATTCCTCTTAAAAATTATATATGATAAACTCAAAAAGATGTTTATACTTAAAACATATTAGGGAAGGGGAGTGACTGGGTGGCTTAGTCAGTTAAGCTTCTGACTCTTGATTTCAGCTCAGGTCCTGATCTCACAGTTCAGGAGTTTGAGCCCTGAGATGGGCTCTCCACTGACAGCTTGGAGCCTGGTTGGGATTCTCTCTTTGCCCCTCCCCTGCTCTCTCTCTCTCTCTCAAAAGAAATAAACAAACTTAAAAAATGTATTCGGGAAAGAATATCTTTAAAATAATTTCTGGCTGAAAGGTAAACACATTATTAAGACTTTTGTTTTATACTTCCTTATTGCCCTATAAAAACCCTTAGCAATTGATAATATCACCAACACTTTTTTATCATCTTTTCAATATTGTTCTTTTAGGAAATAAATCAGGTCTTATAACTGTCTTAATTTACATATATAACATTTTATTTTAAATACTTATTTTTGACTTTATATTAGGCTTCTGCATGTAAATTGTTCATATCCATCTCTTTATTTTTCTTCTCTCTCTCTTTTCTCTATTGCTGTCTTGTTCTTCTCAATGATTTATTTAGGTATGCATTTCTTCCTTTGTATCCAATAAAAAAACAATCCCTAGATACTGATAGACTTCTGTATTATTAACATCTTACCTTCGTCTCAAAGACCGCTTAAAAATCAGCAATAAGAAACGAACAACCTGGTTAAAGAACGGGTCAAAGTCCTGTGCAAACACCTCACTAGAGAAAATACACAGCTGGTAAATAAGCATATGAAAAGATGCCCCACTTAATATGTCATCAGGGAGATGCAAGTTAAAACATCAATGAGATACTGCTCCACACTTATTAGAATGCCCACAATCTGGAACACTAACAACACCAAATGCTGGCAAGAATGTGGGCCTAAAGGTCTCTCATTCGTTATTGGTGGAATGCAAAATGGTACAGCCACTTTGCAAGACAGTTTGGAGATTTCTAACAATACTAAACATGCTCTTCCCATGTAATCCAGCAACGTCACTCCTTGGTATTTACATAAATGAATTGAAAACTGGTGTTTATACAAACACAAGTGTTCAGAGCAGCTTTATGTATAATTGCCAAAACTTGGAAGCAACCAAGATTTCCTTCAAGAGGTAAAGGGATAAATACACTGTGATAATCCAGACAATGAAGTATGATTCATCCCTAAAAAGAAATGAGCTAATAAGCCATGAAAAGACAGGGAGTTACCTTAAGTGTATGTTACTAAGTGAAAGAAGCCAATATGAAAGGGCTACGTATTATGTGATTTCAATTATATGACATTCTGGAAAAGGCAAAACTAGAGAAAGAGTAAAAAAAAAAATAGGTGGTTGCCAGGAATTGGTGGGAGAGAGGTATGAATAAATGGATTACAGAGGAATTTTAGGACAATGAAAATAGTATATGAGACCATGATGGATACATGTCATGATACATTTGTCCCAGCTCATAAAATATGCACCACCAAGAGTGAAACCTAAGATAAACTATGGACTTTGGTTGATTATGATGTGTCAGTGGAGGTTCATTAGTTGTAACATAGGTACCACTCTGGTGCAGTATTTTGATAATGGAGGAGGCTATATATGTATGAGGGGGACGAGTAGACAAGAAATCTCTGTACCTTCCCCTCAATTTTGCTGTAAACCTAGAATTGCTCTAAAATTTCTGTCTTATTTTTTTTAATCTGGATAAAACCAGATTTTTAGATGCTGAAAATTATAATCAAATACTTGGAATAAAGAACCTGATGAACATTCATTCTAATGTATTAAATCAGTACTAGAGATGACATAATTGAGTGGTTCTCTGAGAATACAAAAAAGAACAAAGAGAATCTAAAAAGTTGATAGAGATGAAGGGTCAACAGATATCCAATATTTAGGTTTTGACCATACCAGAAAGAATGAAAACTAAGCAATATTTGAACAGATAGTACAAATAAAGTGTCATGGGCTGAAAATAAGATGAAGTCTCCAGTTGAAAAGATGGATAGTGAGAAAGATTGGCTCACAATAATAAACTGAGGATAGTACAGTTGTATCTAATATAAATTGAGTGCATTAAATTTGGATAACACAATGATATGATTCCTACTTACCATTATAGCCATGCTATAAGGTAGATATTTTGAAAAGGAAGACACAAATTTAGATATTTTGCCTAAATTCACACAACTAATACAGTGTTATTCACAGATTCAAACATAGATCTATCCATTTCCAAATCACGTATTTATATTTACCAGATATACTGGGATGATAAAACTACATAAATTTTAAAGACTGTTTAATTTGAAAGTGAACAAAATGAGCAGAAAAGTCACACTTAGCGAGTTTAAAAAAAATAAAAACTCAGATTTCTCTACATTAGTACAATGAGAGGATGCATCAGTCATGGGGATAGTGCAGTTTTTAAATGAAAATATTTTCATTTAAAATATAGTAGTACTATATTGTACACCTGAAACTAATATTACACTGTATGTTAACTAACTGGAATTTAAATAAAAACTTAAAAAAATAAAATATAGTTCTCAATTCTATAGAAGATTTCATCCAGTTAATATAAGTGAGAATTATTCTGTAAATATCTTTAAAAACTCCTTGATAGAAAAAAAATATTTTAAACCTAAAAAAATAAATAATGCTATTTTTATCCCTTTTCTACTCTTACCCATTGTATTTTCTTTTTCACTTTGTTGGGTTTTTTTTATGATTATTTATTTTTTGAGAGAGAGAGAGGGAGAGAGAGGGAGAGAACATGCTAGGGTGGAAGAGGGGCAAAGAGAAGGAGAGAGAATCCCAAGCAGGCTCAGCTCTGTCAGCACAGAGCCCAGTGCAGGGCTCAAACTATGAGACCATGATTTGAGCTGTAACCAAGAGTTAGATGCTTAACCAACTGAGCCATCCAGGAATCTCTCACTTTGGTATTTGTTATATAATCTGTTCAAAGACAACAGGAAACACTGACAAATTAAAATTATTCATAGTATGAAATCAATATAAAATAGTTTAATAAAGCTTCTATGCCCCTAAGAGTAGTATGAAGAAGACAAATCATCAAGAGAGTCTAAAGGGGCAAAGTTAAAAAAGCATATATTTTAAATATTGGAAACCAGTGTATTAGTTTCCTATTACAGCTGTAACAATTTACCAGAGACTTGGTGTCTTAACACAAATTTATTATTGTACTGTTCTGAGGGTCAGAAGTTCAAAACTGGTATCCCTGGGCTGAAGTCATCATGTTGTAATGGCTGAGTTCCTTCTGAAAGCTCTAAGAGAGAATCTGCTCCTCTGCTTTATCCAGCTTCTAGAGGCTGTTGGCATCCCTTGATTTGAGAGATCTCCTTCCTCCACTTTCAAAGCTACATTTGGCCAAGTTTTTCTCACACTACATTCTCTGGTTTTTGATCTTTTGCTTTCCTCTTCTATTTATGAGGACCCTTGTGAAAACTTCTTAATTCTATCTTCAACCTTAGTTTCCCTTCACCACCTACCTGTGTACATATTCTGGGAATTATTATTTGGACATCTTTGGGAGGTTGTTATTATACTTAACACCCCAACATTTGGCTTCCCAAGATCCATATCTATCCCACTTGCAAAATACATTTACTCTATCCCAAGACCTCCCCAAATCTCAGTGAATAACAGTGTCAACTTGGGTTCCAAGTATCATCTAAATCTCAATAGCTTAAAAGCCCCAAATTTCATTATCTAAATAATCAAGAATAGGTATTAGCAAAACGCTGCATATAATCCATCTTGGAGCCCAGTTTTTCACTTTTTCTCTATTATGTTTCTAGATTATCTGTAAGTAGAATTATTTTAATTATTTTTTAATTTTATTATGTTATATTTTATTTTTTGAGGTTTTTGCTTATTTAGTTTCAGAAGTAGAATTCCGTGATTCATCACTTGCATATAACACCCAATGCTTATCACAAGTGCCCTCCATGGTATCCATCATCCATCTTGCCCATCCTGCCCCACTTCCTTCTGTCAACCCTCAGTTTGTTCTAAATCTTTAAGACTCCCTTGTCATTTGTTTCCCTTTCTTCTCTTCCTTCCCTTCCCATATGTTCATCTGTTTTGTCTCTTAAACTTCACACATGAGAGAAATAATATGGTATTTGTCTTTCTGATTGATTTATTTCACTTAGCATAATACATTCTAGCAGCATTCATCATTGCAAATAGCAATATTTCATTTTTTTGATGGCTGAGTAATATTTGTATGTATATAATATATATATATGTGTGTGTGTATATATACACACACACACACACACACACACACACACACACACACACACCCACACATATATATATTATACACACACACACATACCACATCTTTATCCATTCATCAGTTGATGGACATTTAGGCTCTCTCCATAGTTTGGATATTGTTGATAATGCTGTCATAAACACAGGGGTGCATGTACCCCTTCACATCTATATTTTTGTATCCTTTCAGTAAATACCTAGTAGTGCAATTGCTAGATTGTATAGTAATTCCATTTTTAGTTTTTTTGAGGAACCTCCATACTCTTCTCCAGAGTGGCTGCATCAGTTTGCATTCCCACCAGCAGTGCAAGAGAGTTCCCCTTTCTCCACATCCTGGCCAATACCTGCTGTTTCTTGTGTTGTTAATTTTAGACATTCTGACAGGTGTGGTGGTATCTCATTGTGGTTTCATTTGTATTCCCTAATGATGAGTGATGTTGAGTATCTTTCATGGGTCTGTTAGCCATCTGGATATCTTCTTTGGAAATGTGTATTTACGTCTTCTGCCCATTTCTTAACTGGATTATTTACTTTTTGGGTTTGACTTTGAGAAGTTCTTTGTAGATTTTGGATACTACCCCTTTATTAGAAATTCCATTTGCATATATATTCTCCCATTCCTTAGACTGCCTTTTAGCTTTGTTGATTGTTTCCTTCACTGTACATAAGCTTTTTATCTTGATGAAGTCCCAGTAGTTCATGTTTGCTTTTATTTCCCGTGCCTCCAGCGATATGTCTAGTAAGAAATTGCTCTAGCTGAGATCAAAAAGATTTCTGTCTGTGTTCTCCTCTAGGATTTTGATGATTTCCTGTCTCACATTTAGGTCTTTCATCCATTTTGAATTTATTTTTGTGTATGGTGTAAGAAAGTGGTCCAGGTTCATTCTTGTGCATGTTGCCATCCAGGTTTTCCAACATTTGTTGAAGAGACTGTTATTTTCTATTCAATATTCTTCCCTGCTTTGTTGAAAATTAGTTGACTCTATAGTTGTGGGTCTGTTTCTAGGTTTTCTATTCTGTTCCATTGATCTATGTGCCTTTTTATGTGGGTCTATTTCTAGGTTTTCTGTTCTGTTCCATTGATCTGTGTGCCTTTTTATGTGCCATGACCATACTGTTTTAATGATTACAGCTTAGTGATATAGCTTGAAATTGGGAATTGTGATGCCTCCAGTTTTTTTGTTTGTTTTTCTTTTTCTTTTTTCATGATTGCTTTGTCTGTTCAGGCTCTTTTGTGGCTCCATACAAATTTTAGGATTTTGTGAGCTAGCTCTGTGAGAAATACTGGTGGTATTTTGATGAGGATTGATCTTGGTTTTGTTTTGTTTTGTTTTGTTTTGTTTTGTTTTGTTTTGTTGTTTTTAATCCATTGTAATACCCTATATCTTTTGATTGGAACATTTAGTCCATTTACATTCAGGGTAATTATTGAAAGACATGAGTTTAGTGCCATTGTGTTACCTGTGAAGTGGGTGTTTTTAGTAATGTTCTCTGTTCCTTTCTAATCTTTGTTGTTTCTGTTCTTTTTCCCCTCACTCAAAGAGTCCCCCTTAATATTTCTTGCAGGGATGTTTTAGTGGTCATGAACTCCTTTAGTTTTTTGTTTGGGAAACTCTTTATCTCTCTCTCTTTATTCTGAATGACAGCCTTGATGGATAAAGTATTCTTGGCTGCATATTTTTCCCATTCAGCACATTGAATATATCCTGCCATTATCTCTGGCTTGCCATTTTCTGTAGACAGATCTGCTGCCAACCTGATCTGTCTTCCTTTTCTGTTTTTAGGAATCTTTCCTTGTCTGTGTATTTTGTGAATTTACCATGATATGCCTTGGCAATGGCCAGCATTTGTTGAATTTAATGGGAGTTCCCTGTGCTTCTTGGATTTAGATATCTGTGTCCTTCCCCAAATTAGGGAATTTTTCAGCTATAATTTGTTTGAATAAATCCTCTGCCTCTTTTTCTCTCTCTACATCTTCTGGGACTTCTATGATAAGAATATTACATTTTGGTAAGTTACTGAGTCTACCTTCATGATCCATTACCTTAGTTTCCCTCTTTTTTCCAGCTTCGTTGTTTCTCATAATTTTTTTCTTCTGTGTCACTAATTTGTTCCTTTGATTCATCCATCCTTGCTGTTATGACATACTTTGGTTGTATCTTGGTTGTTATAGCATTTTAAATTTTGTCATGACTAAATTTTAGCTCTTTCATCTATGAAGTATGGAATTCTCTAGTGTCTTCTATGCTTTTCTCAAGCCCAGCTGGAATCCTTATAATTGCTGTTTTAAATTCTAGTTCAGACATCTTACTTATATCTCTGTTGATTAAATCTCTGGCCATCATTTCTTCCTGTTCTTTCTTTTGGGTTGAATTCCTCTGTTTTGTTATTTTGAAGGGAAAAAATAATAAAATTAAATTAAATTAAAAAAATAAATGAATAAAGGAAGGAAGCTAGATTATAGGTGTGTTTTATTTGCTTGCTAAGAGAAGCTTGATAGAAAAAGGAAAAAAAAGATAAAAAAAATGAAAATTAAAAAAAAATTAGCTGGCCATTTGCAGCAATGTGAACAGAACTGAAGGGTATTATGCTAAGTGAAATAAGTCAGTCAGAGAAAGATACCATATGTTTTAATTCATGTGTGGATCTTGAGAAACTTAACAGAAGACCATGGGGGAGGGGGATGGGGGAAAAGTTACAAACAGGGAGGGAGGGAGGCAAACCATAAGTGACTCTTAAATAAAGAGAACAAACTGAGGGTTGATGGGGGGTGGGAGAGAGGGGAAAGTAGGTGATGGGCATTGAGGAGGGCACTTATTTTGATGAGCACTGGGTGTTGTATGGAAACCAATTTGACAATAAAGTATATTAAAAATAAATACATAAAAATAAATAAATAAAATAAATTAAAAAAATAGCTGTTTATCCAAGAAAAAAAAAAACAGAAACAAACAAAAACCCCAAAAGAAGCTGTATCCTGTTTCCCCTAGAGTTGAAGCTTTGCAGCACTCTGTGATCAATAGACTTGTGAGCAAGGGGTTTGTGATGGTCTTTTGAGGGAGGAGCCTGCTGCTCTGATTCTCAGGTCCACTTGCCCTAATGGAGATATGCCTGGAGGGTGCAGGGAGGGGCGGGGCTTAGTGTAGTGGCTCTCTTCTCCACTTGGTGGTGCTGTTTGGCTCACTGAGGTCCAACAGTGCTAGTGGGCTACGGATGAGAAAAGCTATACCCGACTCTCTAGTGTCTGGAGCAAGTTGTTCCTGCTGTCACAGATGTGAAAACAATCACCCCTCCTGTGTCCCCAGCTTCTGTCAGATTCCTACCTTTACCATGTCTTTGATGGAGCTGCCAAGTGGTACAGCACTCCTATATTTTATCTCATGTATGGCTGTGTTTCAAAAGCCCACATTTCAGAGACCCCTAGGCTCAGACCCATATTGATCCTCTGGGGGATGGTCTTGCCACATTGTGGCTGGTGCTGGCTTATCCCAGAAAACAGTTTCTTGACAGAGCAGTAATAGCAGCTTGGAGTTTATGGTAAATCACAACACATAGCTGTTACTAGGATTTGCTGCCCTCAGGTGGTGTTTTTGTTCCTGTACTGGTGAACGGGGAAGCTTTATGGTGCCTACAGAGTATTTTGTGTGTGGAGAGGCAGTATCACCTCTACCAAATGCACTGCAAGCAGGGAAACCGCTTCTCCTCCTCTGACCCAGGGGCTCCTCAGGCTGTTGCCAGCACCTGGGGATCTATCTTGCTTCCTCACTTAGGAAGGTGCCAGGGGCTGAGCTCTGTACTCCACTGTTTATAAAAAACTGGTGGTATTGAAACCTTCTCCTTTTTCCCAATGTTTTTGGGGAAAGCTTTCTTATGTAGTCCCCTGTACGTGTTTTCACTTTTTTCCCGTCTCTCTGTCTGTCTGTCTGTCTGTCTAGCAACTCTATGTGATCAGGGCTTCCTGCGGTGCCCATGGCTCTTTTCTCCACCAATCAACTCTCTGTAGTGTGTAACTTCCGTGGGTCATTTTTTCTGTTTGTAGATGTGCAGCTTTGTTCTCTAAGACTTCTGGTTAATTTCTTGGGTGTTCAGCATGATTTGATATTTATCTAGCTGTCTGGGGGGAGGAGCCATCTTAACCCTCTCTCTTAGTTATTTAAATCTATATTCTTTTATTGTGAGATGCTGTTTCAATATTTATAATTTTCTTATGGATGAAATACAAAAGCATGAAACTGTTTTTAATCAAAGATAATGTTTACATAAGTTTACAAAGTTTACATAAACTTATAGAAATTAAAGGGAGAGTGGGCTATTTCCAAATCATTTTATGTGATCAGTGTAACGTTAATTCTAAAACCTAGCAAAGGTGATGCAAGAAAGACCTATGATGCATGAGAAAATATTAGCCAATGAACTCTAGCAATATATAGAAAGGAAAATATGTTGTGACTAAATCTTTTATATATAGAATGCAAAAAGTTAAATAGTTTGGTTCAAGGAGAGACAGTTATAACAGTGGAATACAACAGAGTCAAGAAATAGACCCTCATATATAGAGTCAATTAAATTTTGTTTCTTAAAAAAACCAAACACAGTTTATTAATATATAATTTATATATCATATGAGTTAGGCTGAGAAATAGACCCCAAAGATGTTGATATCATAATCCCTATGACTTGTAAATATGTTACTTAATTGGTGAAAGAGATCTTGTTGATCTAAATTAAGATCCTGAGATGGATTATTATCCTGGTGAGCCCAGTGAAATCACAAGGGTCCTTAAAAGAGAAGGCAGTAGAGTTAAAGTCAGAGAGAAGAGCCTGTTACAATGGAAGCAGAGATTGGAGTGATGTACTCTGAAGATGGAGACAACATCCGTAAGTTAAGAGATACAGATAGCTTCTAAAAGGTAGGGAATAGATTGTCCTGTAGAGTCTACAGAAGAAACGAGTCTTGTCTACACTTTGAAATTAGCCAAGTGAGGCCAATTAGCCAATTGGCCTCCATAGCTGTAAGAGAATAAACTTATGTAGTTTTAAGCCACTATATTTGTGGGCAATTTGTTAAAACACCATAGTAAAGTAATGCAGTGTATATAGTTCACCCATTTAAAACATACAATGCATTGGTTTTTGATATATTCACATAGCTGTGCTGTCATCACCACAATCAATTTAGGAACATTTTGATTATCCCTAAAAGAAATTTTACTCCCTTTAGCTATCACCTGCAATTACCCCAACCTCCCTAAACAACTACTTATTTATGAAACTTCCTATCTCTATAAATTTGCCTATTCCATACATATCATATAGATGTGTATAATTTTTTGAGCCTTCTTTTACTTAAAGTGAGCTTCTTTTACTTAAAGTGATGTTTTCAAGATTCATCCATGCTACAGCATGGAATAGTACCTCATTTATTTTGATTGCTGAATACCATGGTGAAACCTTGGTTTGCAAGCATAATTCATTCCAGAAACATGCTTGTAATCCAAAGTACTTGTACATTAAGGCAATTTCAAGAACCATTGGCTCAGTTGTGATCATGTGATGTTCAGCATCATGTACTATTGTATTGCAAGACATGGCTCATTTATCATGTTAAAATTTATTAGAAGTGTTTGCTCATCTTGCAGAACACTCACAGAACAAGTTACTCTCAATCTAAGGTTTTATTGTATTTCCCTGTATGGCTATACCATGTTGTATTCATTTATTCATTGATGGACATTTGTGTTGTTTTCAGTTTTGGCCTGTTATAACAATGCAGATGTGGACATCCACGTACAGTTTGTGTGTGTGTGTGTGTGTGTGGATATGTCATCATTTTCTTGAATATAATTAGTAATGGAATTGCTAGGTCATGCATGTGGTAACTCTTGTTTTATCATTTGAGGAATTATAGTTTGTTTTCCAAAGTGGCTGCTCTATTTTACTTTCCCACCAGTAGTATATGAGGACTCTAATTTCTACACACCCTCATTGTCTTTTTTATTTTAGTTATCTTGTTGGTGTGAAATAGTATTGTGGATTTGATATGTATTTTTCTCTGATGGCTAAATATGTTGAGAATATTGTATGTTATTTGCCATTTGTTAATCTTTGTTAAGGTAACTGTCTATTCATATCTTTTTTACATTTTGTTTTATTTTTTGTTTTTTAATGTGTTTATTTTGAGAGAGTGCACATGTGTGGGGGAAGGGCAGAGAGAGGGAGAGAGAAAATCCCGAGCATGCTCTATGCTATCGAGTCGAGCCTGATGCAGGGTTTGATCTCACAAACTGTGAGATTATGACGTGAGCTGAAATCAAGAGTCAGATACTCAACTGAATAAGCCACCCAGATACCTTCCTTTTTTCCATTTTAAATTGTGTTTGTTTTTATATTATTGAATTATAATAGCACTTCATATGTTCTAAGTATAAGCCCTTATCAGGTATATGATTTGCAAATACTTCCTCCTATTCTGTAGTATATCTTTTCACGGTCTTAATAGTGTTATTTGAATCATAAAAGTTTTTACTTCTAATAATGTTCAGTTTAACCTATTTTTTCCTTTGTTGCTTGTACATTTGTTGTCATATCCAGGAAACAGTTTCCCAATCCAAGGACATGAAGATAAATGCCTGTGTTTTCTTCTGTACATTTTATAGTTTCAGCTCATATATTTATGTCTTTGATCCATTTTTAGTTAAATTTTATACATGGTATGAGGTAAGGTTCTGGCTTTGTTCTATTGCATATGATATTCAGTAGTCCCAGTACCATTTATTGGAAGTCTATTTATTCCCCATTGAATTGTCTCGGCATGCTTGTCAAAAATCAGTTGACCATATGCACAAGCGTTTGTTAAGCTTTAATAAAGGTGTCAGGGGTACTCAATGGGAACGTAAAGACTTTTTTTTAATGTTTATTTACGTAGAGAGAGAGAGAGCATGAGCAGGGAGGGGAAGGGTGAGAGAAAGAGAGAATCCCAAGCAGGCTCCATGTTGTCAGCACAGAGCCTGACACGGGGCTTAGTTTCATGAACTGTGAGATCATTATCTGAGCTGAATCAAGAGTTGAGCATTTAATCGACTGAGCCACCCAGGTACCCCAGGGAAAGTAAAGTCTTTTTTAACAAATGGCATGGGCATAATAAGTAAATATTTGGGAAAAGATGGGTAAATCTTGAAGCTTACATCATGCCACATACAAGTATTTATCTAAAAATAATATATAGAAGCAAAAGATTGTAGCTTTACATTCGTAAATCATATACAGAACACTGAAATTAAAAAAAGAAGGAAAAACATTGTGAAATTGAAATCTGTTAGTGTAAAAATGTTTTGCTCAGGATAATGCATCTGGCCATAATGTAATCAGTGGGACTGGACTGTCTTTAATCACAAACAATTATAGAACTGGAGTAAATACAGGAAGAATTTATTTTCAGAGCTTAAATAGCAGGCAACATAAAATAGGACTCAACAAAGTATTAGAAAATAGAATTTAGAATGTGTTAGAAAACACATTTTAGAATGATGCATTATGACCAAGAGGGGTTTATTTCAGAAATGCAATGTTTAAAAGTCAGTTAAATTTATTTTTTATATTAATAAGCTAAGGAAGGAAGTGCATGATTGTATCATCAATACTGAATAAACATTTGATAAAAATAAGCACCTGTTTATGTTTTAGCAAATAAATAAAAATAGGCAAGAAACTTCCTCAAATTGGTAAAAAAAAAAAAGTGTAAAAAGTCTACAACCAGCATTTACTTTCTGGTGAAGATTGAATGCTTTTACTTTGAGATCTGAAACAAAGCAAAGATGTCTTCTCTTATCTCTTTTATTCATCACAGTGCTTGCAAGTGTTAGCAGTGCAATAAGGCAATAAACGAGTATTATTGAAGTTATACTTCCAGCCACCCCTCTGAAACACATGTCTGAGGACTCCTGAAATGTCTGAAGGTTGGAACTTAAATAATTTTACATGGGAATTGATTAATGATCCTAATTTTCAGGGTACAAATATGAACAAAATTTTCCTTTGGTGATAGTCTCACCAACAAGTACTTTGCAGGAACACAGATGTCCAGTGTGGATGGAAATGCATAGCCATTTTGAAGAAATGTAATAAAGCATACCCATGGCAATACCCACTCCGTGTAAAACTCAAAACAATAATTGTAAAGCACAATAACATATTGTAGGTGTAAATGATCATTGAATCTAACAAAATTTGAGACAAAATCAGTGTAATATTTGAACAATAGGACCTTTCTGATACTCACAATTATTTTACTTAGTTTCATGAAGATGTATAGTCTGCATTGCTTCTATAATCCTAACATCCCTAAGGGGTAATTAACACACTGGGGAAAAAATGTGTGAAAATTTAAAATAACCAAAAATGTAACTATAACAGCATTGGTTTTTCTGTTTAAGAATCCTTTGGGGAGGAAAATAAAGATAGCTTGTTGAATTTATAATTTACTTCCTTGACACAAATATTTGACTGTTAGAGTCTTAAAAGATTATTAGAAATGATCACTTCTAGCAAACAGCTGTTAGTAAAATATTTCATCCTTCATACACAGTAGTTACTGTGGAAGGAGGATATTTTTCTAGCTATCAGGATGCAAAAATACATGTTAGAAATTATATTGGTTTAGGATTCATTTAAGCTACACAGCACTGAATATCTTAAATATCAATACCTTAAGCATGAGAGGAACATGTTTCTCTCACAGAAGATTCCAGGTAAACTCCATGTCTAGGGCTATTATTGAGTTATTGCTTTCAGATCCAAGTTGCTTCTAGCTTTGTTCTGCTCACATGCCCCCGCTCACCAGTTATTCTCATGTCCAACATGGCTGCCCCTGGCTCCAACCATTATCTCTGAATTGCAGCCGCCAGGAAGCAGAAAGGCAAGTCACCTCCTTTACAAGACACTGAATGGAAGTTGTTGCACAGACCATTTTCAGTTTCATCTCATGCGCCAGAGTTTGGTCAAATGTACACACTGTAAGGTGGGAAATAATTTTTTTTATGTTCTTTTTTTCCCAGCTAAAATTCAGTGGGTTCTAATTTTGACAGGAGGTAAAGATTTTAGGGTAAAATTAACCATCTCAGTCATGGAATAGAATAAAAAACTTTATATGAATAACAGTTTGCAACAACTAAGTCTTGTAACAAATATAGATGAAAAATAATCAGTGTGACACAGCACAGTGTTTCCTCAAGTTTGTTCTGTGTAACACTGACATGAAGTTAAAAAAAAAAGTATGTTGAATCTCTTAGGTTAGAAGAGGGATGCCGACATAACAGAGACAAGAAACAAACTACTTATATTTGAATCTTACATCTGCCCCTTATTAACTAGAAGTCCCTGAGGAAATTATTTAATTTCTTTGTTCCTAAATTTCCATTTCTGTATAAATATCATGCTTTTTACGTACTACAGATTTGTTGGGCATCAGCTATGTGTCATTTTCTTGGAGCTGAAGATATAGCTGTAAACTACATGAAACCTTTTGGTCTCAAAGAATGTGCACATTATAGGAAGGGGTGGGGTGAATATATATTATACACAAAAGGAATAAAATGATTTGTTGTTGTTGCTGTTGTTATATGGTAGGAAGTGCTAAACAGAAAATAAAGGGGGAAAGAAGTTAGGATTGTGTGGGCATGGAGGATGCTTTATTTGCATATGGCAAGTATGAAGTGCTCATTGGGAAATGAGCGTTTGAGAAGTGACCCAGAAATGAGCCACATAGCCTTGCAGAGGGGTCCAAGAAGACAAAGGATCAAATGCTCTTGATTTGAGACAACACCTCAGCTTTACTTAACTACCAAATGAAGATGATTGTCAGCTAACCAATGTCTATCACTTATCAGGTGCTTTCTATAGATTAGATATTCTGAGTAGTCAATATTATCCCTATTTTATGTATGCAGAAACTAGATGTCATAGAGATCATATAATTTGCCCCAAATCATACAACTAGGATGTAACAGACAACTTCAAACCCAGGCTGGAGTCCTGGGTTTCTGCTTATGCTACTCCTTCAAACAGCAAGTAGGATGATGTCAGTAATTCAACCGTATGTATGTATGTATGTATGTATGTATGTATGTATGTATTTTAAATATTTATTCATCTATTTTGAGAGAGAAAAAGCCAACAAGGGAGGGACAGAGAGAGAGAGAGAGAGAGAGAGAGAGAGAGAATCCCAAGCAGGCTCTGAACTGACAGTACATGTGGGGCTCCGTCTCACGAACTTTGAGATCATGACCTGAGCCAAAATTAAGAGTCCCATGTTAACCAACTGAGCCACCCAGGTGCTCCTCAACCAGTATTTACTGAGCACAGAACTGAGATTTGAGACACATCAGTAAAGAAAACAAAAAACCTGACATTTTTGAGCCTACAGTCAGTCTTCAGGGAAAGGAGAATAGAAAATAAACAGTATGTATATAATTAAGTAAATTATACACACACACACACACACACGTGCGCACATACACACACACACACACACACACACACACACACATACACACACACACACTGTAATTAGAAAGTGATACATGTTCCGAAAAAAAATGGCAAAGGAATTTGGGGTTATTTCCTGGGGCTACAATTATAAATAACTTTAAAAAATGTTTATTTAATTAGTTTTCAGAGAGAGCGGGAGTGAGTGGGGGAGCGACAGAGAGAGAGGGAGACAGAGAATCCCAAGCAGGCTCTGTGCTTTAACCACGGAACATGATGTGGGGCTTGAACTCATGAGCCATGAGATCATGGCCTGAACTGAAATTGAGAGTCAGATGCTTAACCGACCTAGCCACCCAGGCGCCCCATAAACAATTTTTTAATTTGGTAAATTTCCACTTAATATATCTTGACTAAGGCTAGCTATTCTTAATAATCAGGATACACTAACCTTCAGAACATAAGGATTATTCTCTCACCATATGAGGAAGAGTAACTGTAATATATGACTGTACATATGACTGTAACATAATTCTCTAGATTATGTTACAGTCATACATTTTTATACAGTTCTGAGAAATAATTAAAGGAAATGTAGATTTCTGATTATTCATTGAGGTCCATGGTCCTTGGGGAAGGGGGCAAGAGAAATCTACCTTTGAAAACAGCATAACTAATTTGTGTGTGTGTATGTATACAAATACATAAATACACACATATCCATACACATATATACATACTCATGCGTGTACACATATAGATATATGTACAAAAATGAAAACTTATAAAAAGCATGTTTAATTAAGGTAGGTAAATATTTCACATATATATTTATTTTATCATATTTAATAAATGAACACCTGTCTCCTCCAAAATACTTAAGAAAAATATCACTTCGAAGTTAGTAAGAAAATTTCACCTAAAGTTAACTCATACTGGGGGAAACTGCAATTCAAGAAAGAAAAAAAAAACTGAATTGCTCTGAAATTCACCAGTTAAATGATAACTTTCTGGCTTTTAGAATTTCAATAATAGGTTTCTTCCTCAAATAGAAAAACCTCAATTTAAAAGAATTCTCCCCTGGGTAAAATTTACCTTTCTTAAGCAGAATAGAATGTGTCAATGACAAAATGGTATAAATACAGTCTCAAAGAATATGGTATACTGTCAAAGCCTATTAAAAAAAAATCATTTAAAAGGGAGGAAAAGGCAGTAACATTAATGATCAAAAAGCAAGGCTTGTGTTCAATTCTTTCTTTGTCCTTTGGTTTTCTCTTAATTGTGGCCTCTTCACCTGCCTCAAAATAACATATTCACAAGCTCTTCCTTACTCCAAGTTCAGGGCTGCCTATTCACAGGGCTTTGGAGAAAAAATGGCAGTGCAGTTCTTCAGCTCCTTTCACCAACACCAAATGCCAAGGGAAATCAAGCCAGTTAAGGGAATTTATTTAAATGAATAGGCCCATGGTTGTTAGGAATGACCTATATATTTCAAAAATTCAAATGGAAGTGGTAAGAAGTGTGAGGAGGAAGATATGGTGTAGGAAGTGTCGGAATTAAGGTTGCATCTCCGTCCCTCCTCAGTGTGTGGGTATTTTGTATGACAAATCTTTTTAGAGCACTCACTGAGAGCTTGAGACCATTCTCTTTAAAGCCCCCTACATTTAACCTTTTTTTCTCTTGATTTTTTTCAGTTAAACGATATTTATAAATTTTGATTATTCTAAAATAAATTTCTTCTTTCACAGTTTATTGGGCATTTGTATTTCTTCTGTGAAATGTCTGCTCCTATATTTTCCCCACATTTTCCATCAGGTTGTTTATTTTCTTCTTGTTGATTTAAATGATTTATATTAACTTGGCTTTTATTATGTTTTATGAATATTTTCTATAAATCTATGGCTTGTGTTATGACTTTTTTTAAAGGAGTTGAATTTATTACCCCCTATCTTATTTGTTTTGTTTCCTCTTTTGCATTTTGTTTTAATAGGATCTGCCTTTATGGTTACTTGTGCTTCTTAAAAATCAGGGAAATTTAAAACACAAAGACATACTATTTAACATTGATGCAGTTGGCACAAATGTGAATTTTTTTACCTTACCAGGTATTGGCTTACACATGGATGAATAGTGTCTCTTCTATTGATTTAAGACATGTAAATTTTTGCAGTTGCTCTGGAGAATATTTTAACATATCCTTATAAAAGTGAACATTTGACTACCTTAAGAAATAGCAATTACATTTTCGGCTTATACCTAAGAGAAATCCTTGGTCATGTTTCTCCAGGTGACGCATTGTTTGTAATAACAAAAGCAAAGTCAGTAAAATGCTCATTATTAGGAAGATGGGAAAATAAATCGTATTGTAGTGAAAAAGCCCAGAATATTATACTGCAATGAAAATGTGCAATAGCATGGTTAAATCTTACGTAGCATAATACTGTGTGAAAAAAGTTTAGAAAACTACCCATACTGTGATACCCTTTGTATCAATTTAAGAAAT
The DNA here is from genome assembly GCF_028018385.1 of Neofelis nebulosa. Lineage (NCBI taxonomy): Eukaryota > Metazoa > Chordata > Mammalia > Carnivora > Felidae > Neofelis > Neofelis nebulosa. Next base: position 91,234,456 of record NC_080791.1, read on the forward strand.
TCAGAAGTAAGAAAGACAAACAATATATGGTTGTTAAAACCATATTATGATTAAATCAAGGGGTATATAAGATTCAAAAGAATGGTGTTTTGGGTCTGGGATATTGAGGGTTCAGTTAAGGAGTAGTACATAAGTGGATGTAATCTTTGGGTAACATTTTATTAGTGTAGTAAGTGGCCTCTGTATCCAGTACATTTGAAAACTGGCCATTATGGACCAGTTATAGTAGCCTGTGATGAACCAAGTAGTATGATAAAACCAATTTAAGTCTCAAAGGAAAAATATAGAACACATTCCAATATAAAAACAATTGTAAAAATAATATGTAAAGAAAGCTGGAAAGCAATATGTAAAAGTTCTTTACTTATCTTGCCTACTTGGCCTCACTTCCTGGAGATATTCCACTATTGTTTCAGAAATATTTCAATGCATAAACATACATGCCATGGTATGCCATGACCATTCCAGAAAATACTTGAATAATTTAAAATTAAAACCCTCACACTTAGAATGCATCTTTCTCTTTTTAATAGCTACATGTCTGTGTATCTATATCTGTGTACAAATCTATATCTATATATCAGAGAAAGAGAGAGAGAGAGCAGGAGAGAGTGTGCACACAGGTGGGGACTATTCCACATACTATTAAGCTGTTTACAATTGCCAAGCCTTCTCTAATCTATTATTCAGAAAGCCACTCAGTTGAAATATTCCGCTCACTCTCACCGAGATGCAAAGCAGCTATATACATTTCATAGAACAGTTACAGAGAAACTACATTAATATATTCCGATAGTTATACAAATATTTATGCAAAATGTGATTCCAGTATATTTTCAAATTACACGTGTTATAAGTAGATGAATATAGGTATAAAAAGATAGATACAGCCATAGATCTAGGTATAGACATACATAATATTTGGTGAGTTAGAAGGGTACACTTCACAATATTCACAGTAGTAACTTCTGAGTAATAGGATTATGGGAGATTTAATTATTTTTGCTATAATTCTCTATATCTTCAAGTTTTTCTCTCATTAATGTGTATTGAGTTTATAATAAAAATGAACTATAAATATTACTTAATAACACAGCCTTGCAAGCAATCAAATAAATTAGGAAGTACTGTTTTTCATCTCTCAAATTAACAAAGATTAATACCCCCAGCTGTAAAAGGTGCTGAAAAATTCAATATTCATTTATTACTAATGGCTGTATCAATCGGCCCAATTAAAAGAGAAAGCAATTTGGCAATATAGTAAGGAGCCATCAAAATGCCTTATTCTTTGCCACTGGATAGCAGCGTGTAACAGGTAGTCAGTCCCTTATCCCCAAATAATACAAGATAGAACAATCAACTACAAATAAGAACATATTCTGAATACATGAAGTATTTATTATGAGTAGTTAATTGGACAATATTCTATGTTCTTGTAAGGAGGAAAGTGTTTAGTGTGGGACAATTATGTAATGGGCTATGTGATCATTAAAAATGGCAATGAAGCCATTAATATTTTAAAATATGTGTTAAGTACAGAAAGCAGAATATATCATTGAACTTACATGATTGCTTATGTAAAAATGTGTGAGGGAGATACAAACTGATGTGACATAATCTTTATGGTCAAGGGGTTTAAAATCTAATTTGGCTGACAATAAATAAAATATGGGAATCTCTCAAATTTAAATTTCATTCCATTTTACTTTTTTATATGATGAATTGGGAAACAGGATTTGTGACATTTACATCATGACTGAATCTGCACTGAACTCTCTAGACATGACCTTTTGGAGACCAATTGAAAGTCCTTTAAGAGATTATTTCATTCAAATTGGAATAATAATGGTATAATTTTTTAGTTACATAGCTGACTCTTAATGCTATCTCTCCAAACTGCACAAAATAGAACAATGCTAATTCCAGTAATTTGTTCTTCAAGGAAATGACATTGTCACAATAAAAAAAGGCATACTTACCATTTGTTATTGTATGTCCTTGAACCAGTCATATAAATGTCCTGAGCTTAGTTTTATGTGTGTGTGTGTGTGTGTGTGTGTGCACGCGCGCGTGTGCATGTGTGCGCGTGCATTTGTACACATACCTGTGTGAAGAAGAGAGATCTTAAATTACTCATATAAAAGCCCTTGGCCTGGTACAGAATAAAAGTATTCTATATCATATCTATTGTGGATAATGTAAAAATGGTTTTGGAAAAGCCATTTTAAAAATATATATGGTCTAGAACCTGAACTTAGATTTTTATTTATTTTTTTTAAATTTTTTTAACGTTTATTTATTTTTGAGACAGAGAGAGACAGAGCATGAACGGGGGAGGGTCAGAGAGAGGGAGACACAGAATCTGAAACAGGCTCCAGGCTCTGAGCTGTCAGCACAGAGCCCGACATGGGGCTCGGACTCACAGACCGCGAGATCATGACCTGAGCCGAAGTCGGCCACTTAACCGACTGAGCCACCCAGGCGCCCCTGAACTTAGATTTTTAACTTAAATAAGAAAATAAATAGTGAATGGAATTTTGTTTTTTATCTGATTATATTTAAAATCATTGATTTGTCTCTTATATCAGTATGGTTAAGTATTTTCTTTGTAGCTGTTTCTAATGTTAATTGTAAAAGTTTTTAACTCCAAAAGACAAAATTCAAAAAGGAACCATACCATATTTTCTTTCTCTGAATCATGTTTTTTTTTTTTTTTTTTTTTGATGCAATCTGTGTGTTGATTTACTTGGCCAGAACTCTTTGAAACAACATGTTGTTTTGTTATGGGAACTGGTGTTTTCTCTGTCATATAAAATTAGAGCAGTCTAAATACTAAAATGAGGGGAGCCTGGGTGGCTTAGTCAGTTAAGCATAGGACTCTTGATTTTGGCTCAGATCATGATCTCCTGGCTTATGGGACTGGGCAGCATGGAGCCTGCTTAGGATTCTCTCTCATTCTCTCTCTCTCTCTCTCTCTCTCTCTCTCTCTCTGATCCTCCCCTGCTCATGCTCTCTCTCACTCTCTCAAAATAAATGAATAAACTCAAAATACATACATACATACATACATACTTACATACATACATAAATAGGAAAATGAAAAATTCTATCACAAAACTTAAAACAACCCTTTCTTGATGCACTTATTGAAAGACTATTGCAAAGCTTTTCAAGAGATATAGACATTTTTAAAAATTAAATTTTTGGTATGGAGTTATAAACTATAAAGCAATTTCACAGAAGAGTTTGGACAACTTTGAGTATTCCAAGACTTCCTCTCAAAATTGGTGTATCTAAATTCTCCTAACCAACATTTAAGTTTCTTTTCCAATTGGGAACCTGATGATTGTATTCTGTAAGTCATTAATCTTTCACTTCTCACTCATTTATTTATTCAACAAATTTGGAAGGATTGTGTCTAGGTCAGTTGTAATCATTGATAGTACAGTAGGGTATAAAATAGCAAAATCTCCCCTGTCATTGAGCTTGTATTAATTTCTCATTTCTGCTCTAACCAATTACTATAAAAATTGTGGTTTTAAAATATACAAATTTAGTGTCTGAAAGTTCTGGAGGTCAGAGGACTAAAGTCAAGGTGTTGATAGGGCTCCGTGTCTTCTAGAAGCTTCAGGAGGTAGTCCTTTTCCTTACCTTTTTCAGCTGCTAGAGACTGCCTGCATTCATTCGTTCATGGTCCCTTCCTTGCCTTGCTTGAAGGATGAAACCTCTTGCTTCCATCATCTCATTTACTATTGGGAACTCTTACCCTCTCCTCACCCTCTTTAAGGACCAAGGTGATTACACTGGGACCACACAGATAATCCAGAATGATCTCTTCATTTCAAGATCCTTTACTTAATCACATCTGTAATGTCCTTTGACCAATTAAAATAATGTATTCACTGGTTCTGGTTGAGAATTAGGATGTGGATATCTTTGAGCAGCCCATTATTCAGTGTATCACACAATTTATTGATAAAAATCACATTTAAAAACTTGTATAGTCCCATTTCTTGAGGGACTTGAGCATTAATAAAGGAGAAAATAAATGGGCGATTCTAATGTTGCATGCTTACTGCATAGCAGGTAGCAGGATACTGTAGGATAGAAGTTCCATGTTTAGACAGATGTAGACTTGAATCTGAGCTGCGGCATTTTCTAATTGTGGGAGGTTGGGAACTTTATTAACCTCTCTGCATTTGCTTCTGCATATGTAAAATGGGAATATGAATTAATAATACCAATGTCAAAGGTTTTTTCAAATAATAAAATGAAATCATACATATGAGGTTTAGTGAAGTTTCCAGTAAATACTAAGAGCTCAACAAATGTTATCCAATATTATTTCTTATCATCTTCATTAATATAATTATTAGATTGGGGAAATGCAGGCCAACACTAGTGCACAAATGACGGACTTGTCAAAGGTTGAGCTGTCAAGTAATACTTTCTAGAAGAAATAAATCTGGAGTGGATGATCAGACATCCAAATATACTCTATATACAACCACACAGAAAATGTCAATTTCATCTTAGAAAAAAAAATAGAGTATTAAGAAAATAGAACAGGATGAAAATAAAAGAAAGGAAAGAAAATTAAGGAAAAATAAAAGAGGTTCCTTGAGTTGTTGGCAATTACTCTCTGAGGTAGATTGAATCGTTGGCCTGCATTCTTTTATCTTTTCTTGTTTCTATGCCCTTTTTTATGTTACTTTTCTTCCTTCCAGAAGCTGAGTGGACTTCCCTGTCCCTTTAGTCTGGGGCTCAGCTAAAGTGTGCTATCTGAATCCAGGTCCTAGTAAGCAACACATTTTTTTTTTCACCTGCTTTTTTTTTTTTTTTTTTTTTTTGGCCTCTGTTTCTAACATGAGAAGAATACACTCCAGGGATCCTCTTGGTCCAAATAGGAAGAGAAACACATGACACAAACACAGAAGCAACCTGCAGCATAGAGCCATCCAACTGAGCCCACTCTAAATTGAATAAATGCCCATTACTGTAGGGCACTGAGGTTTTTTGTATTGCTTGTTACACAGCAGTGAATCACTGATGCTTTTCATAAAGTCACAGTAAAGCACTTCTTACTCTTCCCGAAGCCTATTCTGACATGTTTGGATCAGGAGGATTAGGGCACAATTTACACAACTGTTTTATTAAGGAGTCAACACTCCCCTTCCCCAGTGACACACTCAAATAAGTTTGTATCTATTGTAGAACAAAACTATTTCAGAATGAAAGAATTGTAATGACTGAAGTTGACTTTACTGTCTTCCAGTATTACAAAACTGATAGTTACTAATTATCTGTCATAAACAAGTGGGTAAAAAAAGACTACTTTTCAGAAGTGAAAGGAATGAGAAACTCAAGACACAAAAATATAATAGAACCCACTTAATCAGCCCCCTGCTCAGCAGAACATGCCTTGCATTATGATAATTTCCAGCAAACACTTTTAGGATGGCTCAGTGCAGCTTCGTGGGAATAAATGGGGGCTAAGTAGGCACCTGGAGATGCCTGCAGCTGATTCACAGTGGTTCATAGATGTAAATTGGTGTGTGAAATTAAAAATATTTCCATATATTCAATGAAAGGTGTTTTATTTTATGTTGTATATAATAGGCAGGGTCTAGAGGGCCTTCAATAGTTGTCTAAAGATAAAGATTGAACTCTAAGTTACCATTACACATTTGAAGAAGTTGGAAGAGGAAAAAAAAAGTAACATATAACATAATGGTATTATTTCTTGTGTGTTTTAAAATGTAGTCTTCTCTAATGCTTTGTTTAAAATTTGCTTTAGATATAGCTGCTATGATTCAAAATGAGCTAGAATTAGTTAATAAGTTACTTATATATTTGAGTTGAGTGGGGCTCTAAGTTAGAGGAAGGGAAATAGGACGTGGAGAGAAAAATACCAGGTATTTAAATATTTTCTTCTCTGTGTTAGTGACGTTACTGGGCATATGTAATGTTGGTGATGATGATGATAATAATAGTAGGTAATGTTTTTTATATATGCCAAATACTGTGCCAAACACTGTACATGGACACTATATCAGTATAGTAATGCCCATAACAAAGAGGATCTACATTAATATATAAAGAAGCCAACATTTATTGAATACATACTATATTCCAAGGATTGGACTAGGTACATTAAATGCTTTATGTCTTCTAATTCTGGCAATAATTTTGAGAACTAGATATTAATGCTGTGTGTATGTGTATATGTATTTAAAGTGGACTTTAAGTTGGATGCAAAAACTATAAAATACATGATTGAAAAACCAAGTCTTCTTTTAAAAATGTTTATATATTTTGATATACTAAGTGAGCTAGCAGGAGAGGGGCAGAGAGAGAGAGAGGGAGAGAAAGGATCCCAAGCAGGCTCCGCACCATCAGTGCAGAGCCCAATTCTAGATCCCACAACTGTGAGTTCACGACCTGAGCTGAAACTAAGAGTCAGATGCTTAACCAACTGAGATACACAGGTGCTGCGAAAACCCAGTCTTGACTGAGGAAGGTTGGAAAGAAAAAAAAATAAAAATAAGGATAAAAGAAAAAAAACCCACAAAAGTTCTCAACCATTGGGGTATTAGTTTAGTAAAGAGTTATTGTGCTGTACAATGCTCATATCAGTATCTGTGTAAAGAAATTCATAAAGAACATACTGTACACATACTGATGAGACTAACATCAGAAATGGAAATTGATATTATCAATGATATAATGAAAGAGAGGGTGTTTTAATATGTTAAATGCTTCACTACTATTTTATTATCAATTAGTGCAATAGGTGGAAAATTGTAAGTATATATGGATTTTTGTTTAAATGTGGAAAAGAAAGCCCAGACAGCACGAATGATCATATGGTTAAGTAGGTATATGGGTTTGAGCACCCTAGGGCTGCTGACTGAAGACTGTTGCTTTGAGGATGACGTCTTCACCATCTTGTAACCTGAAATGAGAGCAACTGCTCTAATGTGCAAGACAGTCCATAATGGATGACTGTGGGATCAGGGATCTGGAAGAGATATCAGAGAAGTGAAACACATTTTGAGCATGTGTCCCAGTATATGTAAATGTATTTCTGAGAGTTATACTTATTGTATACAAAGATTACATACAAAGAGTTGAAATAGTGCAAAAAGAGTAGAATCTCTAGACCCAGGATACAGAGGTTTAAAGTAGACTCTGTGCCTTTGTTTTCTCACTTTTAAAATGGTTAAAAAATATGCCTCACTTGAAAATTTGGTATAAAAGTTAAATTAGCTATGTAGGTAAATAACCTAGAATAATGTTTATTGTATAGTTAATACCGAGTAAATACTGGATATTATTGTTATTATAAAGGATTCAAAATGAAAGTTTAAAATGTGACTATGTATATATATACATTCTATTATCTATTTTCTTCCGAAAACCCAGTGAACCTTCTTAAGAACCCCTTGGATTTATGTGCCTCAGTCTGAAAGCTACTGCCCTATTGCATGTAGTCAGAGCATCCAAGTATTTGTGGATTTAGTAAGGATAGGACTTCATGGTCCTAGAAGATTTATGGCTGGGGGGGGAAAATTCATGTAAGTCATCTAAGCCTTGTGGAAGCTAAGTTGTTGAATCAATAATCACAATTATTTGACATCATCCTGGAAGCACTAGGCAAATGGACAGGAATAAATAAAAGATATAAATATTGGCAGAAGTGAGATAAAATTTTCATTATTTACTGATAAGTTCATATGTTTGGATGTCAGAATCAACTGAAAGCATGAGAGGGGGAAGAAGCTTCTGTAGGTTGCTTGCAAAAGAAAATATAATAAAAATATCAGTAAATTTAACCTAGAACAGCAACAACAAGTTAAAAAACAAAATGTACAAAGAAAGTTCTGTTCACAGAAGCAACAAATACTTAAAATCACCAGGGACAATTTTTAGAAATCACATTACCTGTATAAAGAAAACATTTGAATTCTACTGACGGATATAGGAGCATTCAAAATAAATGTAATATGGGCTTGTTCTTGGAAAATTCAGTACTATTAAGATACGAATATTTACCAGATGGCTATTTCATCATATTGCCATCCCATTTGAAAACCTATTGGATATTTTAAACATTTTAGACCTGATTAAAACATTTGTATGATAACTATATGCAAAAGTATGAAATAATTATAGAAAATCTTAGAAAAGTAATGGGAGATTATTTCTGTACTGGACTAAAACATTTTATGAAGCAATGACAATTTAGACTGTGTTGTAATTATGCACAAAGGGACAGTTTAATGAAGTAGAATCAGTAGTTGAGAAATATACCCAGCATGTATGAACATTTAGTATCATATGAAAAAAGTTTATTTATATTGGTTAGGATAGGATAGGATAGGCTCAAAGACATTTATTTCTTTCTAATGGAAAAGTGCAAAGAAGGATTTTTTTTATCAGCAGAGGGGCTTTTACTATAGGCTGTTGTAGCCGTTGAATAGTGTCCCCTCAAATTTATGTCCACCTGGAACTTTAGAATGTGATTTTATTTGGAAAAGGTCTTTGCACATGCAATTTTTTAAAGATCTCAAGATGAAATTACTCTGGCTTTAGGATAAGCCTTAGTCCAATAACCGGTGTTCTTCTAAGAAGAGGAGAGCACCAAAAAGGAACACTAAAAAGAAATGTTGTGTGAGGAGTGAGGCAGAGATTGGATACCCCCACAAACCCAGCAATGCCAGGGATTGTGGAAACCACCAGAAGTTAGGAAGAAGCAAGAAGACAAGAAGAGATTATGTCTATAGCCTTCCCTGCCAGTGCCTTGATTTCAAACTTCTAACCTCCAGAACTGTGAGGAAATAGATTTCTCTTGTTTTATGCCACCAAATTTATGGTTATTTGTTATGGCAGCCCTAGTAAACTAATATAGCTATTAAAAATTCTGGCCCATGAATGGCATATATCACTTCCCCTTACAAGCCTTAGGCTAGAACTCAATCACATAATTTTACCCAACTGCGAGGAGACTAGAAAACATAGCATGGCTGTGTGTCCAGGATGAAGAGAACATAGCTGTTGGAGGATATTTGCCAGTCTGCCAAAAATATTTCAAATTACTGGAAAAAAATACATGATTGAATAAGTTCTGTTGAAAGAATTGGTAAGCTATTTAAATGCCCATAATAATAACAAACACTTCAATAGGGCTTAGAAGAACGCATGCCTGATTTACAAAAATTAAAATAAAAATGAAAAAACCTGGTATTTGTGAGAAATAAGCAAAACAAGAACCTTCACATTTTGTTGGTAGAAGTGTATACTCTTCTGGTGAGCAGTCTGGCAATTTATGTCAAAATGCTCACTAGCATATTCTTCTGAACAATCTCAGAAAGTGTTTACCCCAAGAAGATAAAATAAATAAGTGTAGGAATTGCTTGACCAAAATTAGTGTCAATCTAGGCTGTTTTGCTTGTTGAATCATAAATGTGAGTTATACACAGAGATTGAGAGTCCCCCAGGCTTTGGGCTACATGCGGGGGGTTATCTTAGGTTGGCCGTAGGCACTAACCCAGTCATATAGGCTGAATCCCTTCATCAGAAACTCTCAAAGTGCAAAATCAAACAACATCAGATCTAATGGCATGCCCTGAGAACTTCTTGTGAAGTTTTAGTCAGCACATGCTGTTCAAATACTATATGCTAAAAATAGTGAGGGAAGAATTTTATTTGTTATAGCCTTTTTTTGTTAAGAAGTCAACTGTAGAACACACTTTGGTGGAAAAGAGATCTATGGAGATATATCTGTTCCATTTTAGATATCCAAAGAGTAAAGGTAATCAGTAATCATCTCAAAGAAGGTTGGGCATGGGCTCTTGTTGAAGAAAGTTTAGAAGTTGACTCAAATGGCTGTCTTCTAATACATCAGATACATCTGTCCATTCTGTGTTTGACATGCCATTCTAGTGGTATGGAAGTCAGCTTCAAGGTGGCTTTGTAATGTTCTGCAAATTGGAACTTCATTAACTGTTTGATATATTTAATATGAAAAATTTCTATTGAATTTAAAATCAGTTTTCATTATCACAAGAACTTCTGACATTATATATATCCTGAAAGAAAAGGCAAGTCTGTTAGATTTTTAAATTTCTAATGATCTAAATATTTCAGAGATTATGAAAAGAGTATTAAATATTTTATCACCTTTCTGTTTGAGCAGAGTTTCTCCTTGATGGTAACTTTTAAGAAGTAGAAGAGATTATCATTAACACTTTTGATTAGGATTTTCTTGTGAACATTTTGAGTATAAAATCATATGTATAAATTTTATGTTAACAGAAGTATGCTCAAGTTTTGTATTTAAATATTTTTATAAGTTTTATGAAATACATGTTTTAGTATTTCCTAATACTTCATGATTATCTTCTTATCATAATTAATTGCTGTAACTGTAACTTATTTTTGCAAATCCCATATGAAAGCACATGTTTTTGGTTTTCCCTAGTATCTTTGCAAATATTATCAGTTTTTCTTTTTAATTTTTTTGTGTTTATTTATTTTTGAGAGAGAGCAAGAGAGACAGAGCACAAGCAGGAGAGGGGCAGAGAGAGAGGGAGACAAAGAATCCCAAGCAGGCTCCAGGCTCTGAGCTGTCAGCACAGAGCCTGATGCAGAGTTCAAACTCACAAGCTGTAAGATCATGACATGACTGAGCCACCCAGGTGCCCCACTATCAGTTTTTCTGAATGTTGTTGTGGTAGATAGACAGATACACCATGAAGTGATACCCAATGATCCTTACTTCTGGTATTCATGTTCTTGTATAATCCTATCCCCTTGGATGTATGTAGGAACTATGAGTTGCTTCTAATCAATCGAATATGGCAAAGGATGCCACTTTTGTAGTTATATTACATTATGTGGCAGAAGTGATGGGATGCCATTCCTGTGCTTACGCAAGATTCTATTTTGCTAGTGGACTTGCTCTAGAGATTTTTCTTTAATGACTTGATGAAGTAAGCAGTGATGTTGAGGAAGCTCATCAGACAAGTAACTGCAGGTAGCTTCTGGGCACTGTAAATAGTCTCTGAGAAATGCAGGTGTACTCTAGAAAATGCCTAGGAGCTGAGTGTGGCTTCTAGCAGATAGCCAGCAAGAATCCAGGCCTTCATTCCTGCAGACACAAGGAAATTAATTCCACCAGCAACACTGGAAGCAGATACTTCTACAGTTGAACCTCTAGATAAGAATGCAGTATGTGAGGGGAACCTGGGTGGCTCATTGGTTAAGTGTCCAACACTTGATTTGGCTCAGGTCATGATCTCATGGTCTTGAGATCAAGCCCCATGTTGGGCTCCCTGCTGGAGTGGAGTCTGCTTCAGATTCTCTTTCTCCCTCTCCTTCTGCCCCTTTCCTCCCTCTCTTAACCTCTCAGAAAAAAACAAAAACACGAAAACAAAACAAAACAATGCAGCGTGTGAGAACCCGAACAGGGTACCCGGATAAGCTGTGAAGTAAATGTATGTTGTTTTAAATGCTATGTTTGTGGTAAATTAAAAAAAAAATAATGTGTATGTATTTTTGATAGAGAGACAGAGTGTGAGCAGGGGAGGGGCAGAGAGAGAGAGAGAGGGAGACACAGAATCTGAAGCAGGTTCCAGGCTCTGAGCTGTCAGCATAGAGCCTGATGTGGAGCTCGAACTCATGAACTTTGAGATAATGACCTAAGCCAAAGTCGGACACTTAACCGACTGAGCCACCCAGGCACCCCTGTGGTAAATTTTTATATAGCAATAGAAAATGAATACAGTTATGGTGTGAATATGGTTAGGAAGGTTTTTGCTAGATGAATCTTAGTTTCCTATAGACTAATCATGTTCATCAGTATCAGTATTGAGTAGAATTACATTCACTAGTGTTCTGTCCTTTCTTCCTTATCATGTAAAAACTTCAGCAGTTTACAAAACAGTGTCTATCAAGTGGTATATGTTAACATCTCTTAGAATTGTGTCTCAATAGCATGTGTATAATCCTGGCTGTTCTTCTTCACTGATCCCTGTTGCCCAAAATTCTAACACTCTTGCTGTTCCCCAATCATCCTTCAGTCCGAATACTTCTTTGTCATCTCTGGTGATCTTTACTGATCTGAACAATCCAGTTCTATCACCACTGACCTTTGCTGTTCTAAAATGAATATCACTGAAGATTATGGCTCATCTTGATGCATATTTTCTAACTTGAGGTATAAAAAACAAGCAATCTCTTATTAACTATGAAGCAGGGTGACTCAGTGTTACCATATTAATTTAAGGAAATCCCACAAGCTAACTGCCTTGGCTATTTAGTTTCAAGTAATAATGCACACTTTAGCTTATGTCTATATACTTTTTGTTATTTGTGCACAGGCTACCGTTGGAATGGTTGGCATATGATCAGATTCTAGCTACCATGGTAGGTTCAGTCTACCAAACGTGTAGGTTGGGGACTATAGAGAATCCAGAAATCATTCCAGGGTCCACATGGCTACAACTATTTATATGATAATATTAAGGACTTGCTTACATTTTATTCTCGAATGAATTCACAATATTTTTGTGCTTTAATATTCCTCAGTTTAATTTCTAATATATAAAATACAGAGAACCATAACCAGTGATATGTCTGTGAGCTGGATCTCAAAAAAAGCCCCAAATTTTAACATTTTCAATTCAGTTTCCATGTGTGAACCTTACCATCATAGCTGATTTGAAGCTACCAAGTAGCATAACTGAATAAAATTTTAGAAGAGACACACAGCGATTGTCTCTTTGGGGTCAGTATTAGCCGGGTCCAGCATTGCACTGACCATGAACCTCATAAACGAAGGATCTCCGGGCCCTTCAGTAACTTTGAAGAGTCTAAAGTGGTCCGAGATGACAAAGTGTGAGCAGCACTGCTGTAGAGATTCTGTTGGAAGCAACGTAGCAGACTCCTTCATCTCTATTACTCTCAGAGAACTTTCCACTTATGTGAACTTCTCTACAGACTTCCAAATGTACTTATATCTGTTTTTTTCCTTAACTTTATTTAAATTCAAGTGAGTTAACATATAGTGTAATAATGGTTTCAGGAGTAGAAATCAGTGAATCATCACTTACATATAACACCCAGTGCTCATCCCAACAAGTGCCCTCCTTAATGCCCATCACCCATTTAGCCCATCCCCCCACCCAACACCCTGCCAGCAACCCTGAGTATGTTATGGTTTGCTTCCTTCTCTGTTTTTATCTTTCAATCCTACTTCTGGTTTGAATTATTTTTCCATTAAATACCCACAATAAAAGTCAGTGAATAGGAAATGTCAGAGGATGGGGATATTACCAAACCTCACTTCTAGGATATACTTAGATCTTACTTTCAGCTAAGAAACATCCCTGTAGGGGCACCTGGGTGTCTCAGTTGGTTAAGCATCTGCCTTTGGCTCAGGTGATGATCTCACAGGTTTGTGAGTTGGAGCCCCACATCGCGGTTCTGTGCTGACAACTCAGAGCCTGTTTCGGATTCTGTGTCTTTCCCTCTCTCTCTGCCCCTCCCACGCTTGTGCTCTCTCTCTCTCAAAAATAAATGAACATTAAAAAGATTAAAAAAAGAAAATCACTCTAAAATATTCTTGAATATGAAATTTTAATAAACTCATAATAAAAATTTGCAAATCTATGTAATAATTCCTTCTCATAGAATAGAAAAACAAACATATTAAAGTAATTTTTATTGAATGGTTACTATGGGATATGCGCTATATTCTTTTTTTTAAGCATTTTTTTAACGTTTATTTATTTTTGAGAGAGAAAGAGAGACAGAGTGCAAGTAATGGAGTGGCAGAGAGAGAGAGGGAAACACAGAATCGGAAGCAGTCTCCAGGTGCCCTGGCACTATATTCTGAAGACACAGCAGATGACAAAATATAAAAAGTCTATGACCTCTTTCAACTTACATTCTAGTGAGGGAAACAAATTGGATAAATACACACACTTACAGATAAAATAAGGAATATATCCAATAGTGATAAATGTCAAGCATGAAAATGCTGGATAAGGGGCTAGAGAATGAGGGTGACGAAGGGAGGACACAGGTAGAGTGACAGGTGAGCAGTGACCTGAAAGAAGTGATGGTGCAAACCATGTAGTTAATAGAAGAACAAACGCAAAAGCCCTGAGGTGGATTTAAGCTTGGTACACTGAAGAGTGCTCAAACAAGGAGATCATGTAAATCTAAGGGAGGGGTGGTTATGTTTAGGTATTTAGGACATTTATATGTGGATAGAAGGAAATTGGCCTTCAGAGAAGCAGAGAAATGGCTCCAGGGCCGCATGGTCTGAGGTGTGCATAGCACAAGTAGGCACTGATTGCCATAGCATTGCCAGGGCAAGGCATGATAATGGATTCCCATGTGCAAGCCTCTCCCAGGTGGCCCCATTGCATTGATCATATTCCAGGTTCCACTGGGATAATATAACTGTTGAAACTAGGATGCTAAAAGGCTGGGTGAGTTATTCCTGCTTATAATACCCCTAGAGCAATACAAATGAACTGGACATTGATTCTAATTCTGGGTATGAAATCCACATGTATGCTTCCATATCTGGCCTTTCTAGTACTGTTGCCTTGACTGGGATGCTCTATCCTCTTCAACTAGTTATTTCCTTTTTGTCCTCTTGGTCTCATTTCAGAACTTGCATCCTCCATGGCACTTTCTTTCCTGCTCCATGAAAAAGTTGTCTACGGTTTCTATTCACTTTCGTAACACTTTGTACTTATACTATTGTTATAAATATAAATATAATTACATGTTTACATTCTTTATCTCCCATCAAGTTGTAAAATATTTAGGTAGGTGCAAGGAAAGACATTTTAAAGATATGCTTAAAGAGTGGGTGCTTATAGGGGTGCCTGGGTGGCTCAGTCAGTTAAATGTCCAACTTCAGCTCAGGTCATGATCTCACAGCTTGTGTGTTTGAGCCCTGTATTGGGCTCTGTGCTGACAGCTCAGAGGCTGGAGCCTGCTTTTGATTCTGTGTCTCCCTCTCTCTCTGACCCTCCCCTGCTCACACTCTGTCTCCCAAAAATGAATTATCATTAAAAAAATTAAATAAAAAAAAGAATGGGTGCTTATTATATATTTAATCATTATGTATCATTATTTATGATTTTAGAGGTAAACAGACATTACATTTTATTGAATTTAACTTTATTTAATTTTGTTGAATCTTTGGAAATAGAGCTTTGAGAGATAAAGGGATTTTATCGTAGGTTGTTCCTTGAATTTGTTTAAAAAATTGGACAGTGACCAAGGTCATGGGGCCAAACTGTATCCAGTATTTTTCCACATTTTATCAGGCTGTTTCACATCAATAAAGACATAGTATAAACATAATTTAATCCTTTGGTACTGCCCTGTTTTTTTCAATATTGCAGATTAAACTATTTGAGAATAAAATAACAAATGTACCTTTTTATCATTATGCTTCTAACAGAAGAAAATGCAATATGCTTTCATAAAATGGTTTAAGATTTTTCATGAAAAATGCTATTGACACATTTATTTTAATTGCTTTATTTCTACTTATAAAGTACAGTAAGGAATACTTTTGAACATGTATTTTTCTGAAAATATTTTTCCTAGCTCATAAATTTTGATTTTTAACATACTCACTTTTCTTCTATTAGTTATCATCTCATCTCTTCAAAGTGTTCCCTTATTTACTACTCAATATCCTGGTCAAAGCTTTTTCATATCTGAATCACAAAACCCTACTTTGTATTCATAACTATGTAAAATCATTATCTGTCAAATTGATAAATTCACACACAATACCACGTTCTTCCATTAGCAGATATTTTCTAAAGACAACTCAAATATATATTTCAGCTAGGAGTTGTGAAATGTGTTAATTAGAACAGTTTTGTTACTTTTTTTCTGGTCAATTTTCAGTTATATTTTATTTTGACACAAAGGGATTGACTGTACTCCTTTAACTAATATATAAAACCATTAATTACATGTTGCCATTATATTAGAATATACAACTTCAATACAATCAGCATGGAGTCATTGACAGCTAATAATGTGATAGAATTTACACATTTCTTACCAGCTTGCTCAGTGATGGCCTTTCTTTGCTATCAAATAAATTAATTTTTTGCTTGAGATATGTGTAGAATTGATAATGTCAGTGATCGATATGGAGTTTGCCAATCATTAGACCACTGAATTGGTATTCAGGATTGACTCGGTAAGTCATTTTCCTCTTTTGAGATCTCAAACTACTCACAAACTTTGAATCTCATTACCAAATGAGGTAACATGTGCAAGGACATGAGCCAAAGTTGGGTGCTTAACTGAGACTGAGCCACCTAGGCGCCCCATCTCCTGGCCCTGTTTACTATACTTAGCAGCATTTGAAGTCTTAACTTTTAATGGGTATATAAGTGCTTAGATATGAGAATGGATCACCCCACCCTGGATGATTAGGTCAATTCTCAAGTAGTTGGTTTTTGATATATATAAAATATAGTATAATTAGATTACTACTGTGGTGATTGCAACTGCATTCTAACTAGGGTGTTTCCTTTATTCTAAGATACCATTGTTTTACAGTTCATCATATATGTAACAATAGTTTGTGAAAAGAAACAGTCACAATACATTTATTTATAAAAAGCACAATGATTTCAGAAAGTTTCAAATGCAGAAATACTATGTTTTAAAATATAGAAAGTAGTCATATGAATTTTAATTTCTCACACAAAACATTTTAGTTGCATTATATTTTTATGCATTTTTTTGAATCAATGTTAATTCATATGACTATTGAAGCAAATAAGGTGGGAAAAAAATAAATAGGCATATATTGCCTATATAAGCGAGGAGGTTTGCCTCCATTTGATTTTCACATTTATTTAAAGAGAACAGTGTCATTAATAATCTCACTTAACAGATGAAGTTGTAAATTTGGAGATGAGTCATTTGCCCAAGTTCATGTAACTTGTAAATGGTAGGACTGGGGTTTTAGCTTAGTTGAGCCTGATTCTCTAGACTGCTCTGGGATCTTTCCATTAACCAGGTGAAATGATGGCAATTTCCAAGAAATATCTTGTCTATGTTTTCCTGATATATATGGTAGTACCCCACAGACCACTGCCCTATATCTTAAGGACTGTGTGTGTGTGTGTGTGTGTGTGTGTGTGTGGTGTCTATATATTCAATCAGAATGGTAAGAATAATAACATTTTGTTCTTATTCAAACCAATTTGTTTGACAAAAGTTCTAGGGTGAAAATGTTAAAAACTGACAGTATCTTTAGGTCAAAGGATAATTATAGTGAGAGATTAGTTTAGTCACATCAGAGGGAGTTCACTTCAGACGTTTTTCTAATGTCAGCTACAATATTTTCTACTCACTAATGGGAATCTGAGCTTTCTTAAGAAATAAAGAGATACAAAATAACATTACATCAAAGGAAAGAACAATGTTCTTTTGGTTGGAATGGATTTATAATTTACTTCTTTCCATTGTCAGAGTAAAATCTAAAATGTTTTTTCTTTTTTCTTTAAAAAAATAATTTCTTCACTAACCGTGCTTATGAATTACCATGTAATTCAGACATGCCTACAGAAGTACTCCACTGGGTAGAGATGCCATCCAGACTGACAAAGTGGTCACATTTATTTTTTCTCTGGCTTTCTCATTAGGATAATGGTTCAAGAGCATTGCTAGTGTCATGATTATGGGTAATGATTATTATCCATACATTTCTCCACATTTCTTAGTTTCACCTTGGAGCAAGTTAAAATGACACAAACTATGTATTTGAACCACATTGTTTTGATGCTCATAGATATGAAAAACAGCGATGTTGCACCATTGTTTTACAATATAGTGTGTTGCAAGAAACATAGGCATTAAAATAATCCATGGAAAGAGATTTTTTACAGTATCTTTTAGTATCCTACTTACAAGGATCTGAGGGAGATATTTTCACATCACTGTGTGGAAGGAGAAACCTTTGCCTCAGATTGGTTTTCTATCTTTTGGATTCTATCCATAGGAAACATTTTAAATGATTTAATCTTATGAATTGATGTAGTTGATAAGGGTTCCTTCTCTTGGACCCATTCAAGTGTTACCTTGATGCTATGCTCAAGGGTGAACTCAGAAGAAACATATTTCCTGGTCACTCATATAAAGTAGTACCTGTACTCACTTTGTCCCAGACTATTTATTCCTCTTATACTACTATTTTTATCTTTATTGCATGTAATTAATTAAATGTTATATATGTATTTGTTATCTCTCTTCTTCCACTAAACCTAAGCTCCATGGAAGCGAGGACTTTATCTGTTTGCTCACTATGGGAAGCATAGTTCCTGGGATGTGGCAGCAGCTTACTGAATAAATGAATGCATGAACAAGCATGTATGATTTTTTTCTACCTGCCTGTAATCTCTAACCTAGCTCAGATCATACTTACTAACTCTACCACTGTCTTTTTATTTAAAACTTTTCATTCCACTATGCTGTTGCTCAGTACATTGGAGTATCCATACCACTGTTGAATCAAATTGGAGCTCTTCAGCCCTCTCCATTTCCTATATGTGGCATATTTTTGAACAGTTTCTTTTTCCCACTTACCAGGCAACTTCCCTCAAAGAGAAGGAGAAGCCTCAAAATGTATTCTCATACCACCTTTTTCTCATTCTGATTTCACTTTGAGTTGGTTTTCCTGCCTTGCTACCTACTCTTCTTGTCTCTATCTTCTGCTTCTCTTGGGGGTAGCTTTCCTTCTTAGCTCACTGCTTCTGAGTCTGATGGAGAAGGATGGATAGACAGAGGTCAGAAGGTTTTAGATCAGTGAAAACTCTGTATGGAGCCATAATGATGGATACATGTCATTCAGTATGCATTTGTCCATGAACTACAATGTAAACTACAGGTTTTGGATGACTTCAATGTGTCAGTGTAGGTTTATCAAATATACTAAATGTACCAATCTGATAGAAGCATGTTGATAATGGGGAAGGCTATACAGGTGTCAGGGTAGGGAAATCTCTATACCTTCCCCTCAATTATTCTGTGAACCTTAAACGTGTTTAAGAACGAAATTCTTTAAAAAAAATTCAGTTGGTGAATAATAGTAAAATTATTTACAGCAAAGCAGAGATATAAAGAAAAATAACACCCAGGATGTTTTCAGGAGACAGGTTGCTGATGAGGTTCAAAGTAATGATAAAAATGAGTTAGATAGAATAGGAAAATTAATGACAGGAAAGCAACTGTGAGAAGAAAAATACAGTGATCAGCATGAAATGCAGCACATTGAGAATTCAGCATTTCATAATCAAATTTGCCATATTTGTTGACCTGTGTGCTAGAACTTAAAATTTTTGAAATAAGGAGAAGAGGTGAGATATTAGGGATACAAGAAAGAAGGGTCATAAAGAGCAAATACCCACTAGAAACAATTCTCTAAGTTACATTACATGTATCATATTTAATGCTTTCAGTCACATAGTGTAACAATTTATTTTCCTGGTGGAAACTCTGTGTTAGTATAGTATACCCTTTCCATATTTGTCACCTTTCTGGAATCATTAAGATTACGCATCAACCTAGACATTTTAAATGTCTGTTAGGACAAGTTCATTCATGATTTGGCTCAAATGAGGGGGCACAGATTCATCATTCTGTCCTTGATTTTCTTCCTTTATTACTCTATGTGCATTTCTTGGGTGAGTTTGTCTACTCCCAAGTTTCTGAGAAGTATGTATATGCATATAAACTAACCTAGACCTCTCTCCTGAAATCTAGAAATCTGTGTATATCTACTGAACACGTCTTTTTGCTCCCAGGTATTGAAACCCAGTACTTCCTAATCCAGTGTCCTTTTCCCATTATGCTCTTCCCCGTTGTCTAAGTAAATGGAGCCACCATCATCTAAGTGTTCAAATTAGAAATGTGAACATTTTTCTTGATTATTCTCTCTGCCTTATAATTGAGTGTAATAAACTATAAACTTGTACCCATTTCCCACCCTGCATGTGTCTCAAACAACAAATTTCTCTCCACTTTCATTATCATTTCCCTTTTTTATGTCAATATCTACATAAAACCCTTAAAAATCCTCCTTGGAAATTCTAGTGTATCATATATTTCTCCCATTATTTTTGCTTGTTTGTTTTGTCTCTCCTTTACCTTACCTCCAAAAGAATCTTTCTAAAATAACAATCTGATCTTTTCATTTTCCTGTATAAAACCTACACATGGCCATCCATTTACCTCAGGATAAAGTGTATGGTTTTCTATGTCCATTTTTTAAAAAAATGTAAGGTAATTATAGATTCAGGGGCACCTGGGTGGCTCAGTTGGTTAAGGGTCCCATTCTTGATTTTGGTTCGGGTCATAATCTCACTATTCCTGAGTTAAAGGACGAGCCTTGGGCTCTGTGCTCACAATGAGGACCCTGCTAGGGACTCTCTCTCTCTGTCTCTCTCTCTGCCCCTCCCCCACTTGTGCTCTCTCTCTCTCTCTTAAAAGTAAGTAGACATTTTTTTTTAAAGGTAATTATAGATTCATCTACAGCCACAGGAAAGAATACAGAGGGATCCTGTGTACCCTTTACCCAGCTTACCCCAATGGCGACTTACTGTACAATGACAGCACACCATCACAATGAGGAAGTTGATATTGATGTGGTCCACCGGCCTTATACTTTTTTTTTATCATGATTTATCAAGCCCTTTATGATATGGCCTCTGCTTACACCTCCATAATTATCTTCCATGAAGACAACACTCAAATGTTTATTTGAGTATGACAAATAATAATGACACCCAACTTAGAGATTGTTTTATAACTTTCATAAAGCTTTCACATCTGTGATCTTATTAGACTCTTAAAGGAACCCTATTATGTAGGAAAGATATATATCCTCACAGACAGCATTTTATAGGTTGAGCTAACTATGCAAAATACAGTGTTTAATTTGAAATCATAAACCAAGTCAATGGCACCTGAGCAAAGTGGTAAAATACAGAGAATTGAATGTTTGCTATGTACTAGAACTGTATTTTATATCATCTAATCTGTAAAACTACTTGTCAAAGGAACCACCCTATTATATGAATTATATCATCTAATCTGCAAAACACGACAGTTATTTTATAGATGAGGTTCAGTGAAATTACACACTTTTACATAAAATCACAATGCTATTAATTAATGAATTCTACCTTGACTACCGTCTGCTTTCAAACTCTGTGAAAGCTTTAGCCCACCTATGGACTAGTTACAGAAGATTAGAATTATTCTTTCAAAGTTTCTGTAAGAAGTTAATTGTTATTACAAAATACTCATTTTAGAACATCTAAGAAAGTAATTAAGAACCTGAAATTTGAAGACGTTTGTTGTTTTCTGAGCCTATTTGGTGTTCTGCCCCAGCCCTTCACATGGTCATTTAGAATAAATACAAGTGCTTGAGACCAATTTAATTTTAAGTTCTCATTTTCACTCTCACGGAGAGATGATGCTGCTGAAGTCCCCATTTGCTTAGTAAGAAATTGTTTGAAGAAAGTAAGAATATACCAAAGCATCAGTTAAAAAGGTATGTCAAGATGTAAGCTGTGGATTCTTTCCTTTTAATGGCAGTTTTACTTCCACAGATTCCTACCACTGAGCTGTAAAACTGCTTACTTATGTTGGAAACTGTTGCCTTTTGTGTGGGAGGCAGATGGCATTTTCTTGGCACCGTGCAGAGTGGATTTGCAGAACTAGCAAAAAGGGGGAGGCAGCAGAGGAGGAGAGAGAAAATGTTTCCTTGTGATACTTCCTTCAGCAGCAGCTGCTATGGTGTGCAGTTGACTTGGCAAGGAGGGCTCTGGCCAGGTGGAGGTCTCTCGGGACTCCATTAAAACGTAGAGTTAAATCACAAACAGAGACACCGTCCAATCCCATCTGAAAACTGTATGGCATTCAGGCTTATTTAGAATATGGTAAAGGTCTGTTCTGCCTGCCATCCAGTGCTGAGGTGGGAATTAAATATAGCCACCTATGAAAGTATTAATAATACAGATCTCTTCTATTTTTGTATCATGCTTTCATCGTTTTCACCAAACGACCTGGAGGAGACTGGAAATCCTAGAATCACATCCAAGTTTTAGAATTTCTTTTGTTTGCTCCAGATAAAATTTCAAAATAAATTAGTGAGTTTTCAATATTTTAAAATAAGGAGGCTTCATATAAACATCTCAAAAAATCACGAAGCTTAGCCCCCTTCACTGTCAAGTACCATATGCTGGAGCAGAGGAGGAGGAGCAAATACTTCGTGGAGTCTCTCATTTGCCTTTTTTCCCTCATGTATTCAGACTAATTTTTCATCTTAAGTCTGCGAATATATAATCACTTATTTAAATTTTAAATAAAAAAAAAACACAAAACACCATGTAAGGTTAGACTAAGCTCATTTTTGTTTTGGAGAATACTAAAGAGTTTCTAGACTTCAATAAGGAGTTGTGTGGTTGTTTGGTATATTTTCTACAATTCAAAGTGACGTGAAGGATCCAGTGACTTGTAGAATGTGGCCTCCAGAATTGTTGGTATTTATGGAAATGGCCCTGTCACTTCCTAAACCTCTTTTCTAATCAGACCAATTTCAACTGTATGTGTGTTTTCTATGTGGCATGGGTTTACATATCTTAAAGATTTCACTCTTAGAAACAAGAAAATAATTTTAAGGGCTGTCTTAAGTATAATCAGCTTGCTTTGTAGAGAAGAACACATAAACCAAGAATATACATTTGTCCTAAATCATCTGGTTTATAAGGAATTTGTGTGGAGGGTCGGGATTCTGTCCTATAACCAGGAATCAAGAATGTTTTATATTCATTTGAAACAAATCCTCTGAAGCTATGTCCTCTAGCCAGACTTTAGGTGCTTGAGCTGATGGGTCAGTGGTTCTCAGCTGAAAGGACATTTATTGCATTGCTCTACCCCAGAATTATTCAGGAATATCAAGATTTGATGTGTGTGTGGGAGGGGGATACCCACCCATGCCCTGTCCCATGCCCAAAGCACACACATGCACATAAATGTCTCTGTTGGACATTCTTCTTCTTCCCACTTCATAAAGACTACTAAGGTTTCCCCTTTAATTAAAGACTATTCCAGGTTTTCTCCGTAACATTGCTTTTCAGCATTTCTTTTTTTAAAATACTTTTTTATTGTTTATTTACTTTTGAGAGAGGGAGAGAGGCAGAACGCAAGCAGGGGAGAGGCAGCAAGAGAGGGAGACCCAGAATCCAAAACAGGCTCCAGGCTCCAAGCTGTCAGCACAGAACCCGAAATGGGGCTCAAACTCACAAACCACAAGATCATGACCTGAGCCGAAGTCGGATGCTCAACGAACTGAGTCACCCAGAGGCCCCAGCTTTTCAGCATTTCTTAACGCCTGTAGCCCTGCTACCATTTGAACATCATGTTCCCACTCGTTTTTCCCAGGTATGCTGTGAGGGGGCAAAGTAGTGAAAAGATTAAGTGTTTGGACTTAAAATGACTTATGTTCCAATTAGTCTATTAACAGCACAAATTTGAGCACATTATTTAAGCTCACTGAGCCTCAGTTTTCTCATAGAATGGAAGCAATTTTGTGTACTCTGTATATAATCACTTGAATTAAAGAGGATGCCTTTGAAAGTTTCTAACTAACTGTATGACACCTAGAGGTCAATACATCTTCCCGCTTCCCAAGTGATTGGCTAATCAACTTAAAATATCCTTCTCAAATGACATTTAAATTTTAGCAATGGCCTTTCGTGCCTTAAGTCATGGGACTAAGTGTATGAGAATTTGAGTCACTGCCAAAGAATTAAATGAAGGAAGAAAGCACCTTGTTTTCTCTGAAATTG
Organism: Neofelis nebulosa; assembly: GCF_028018385.1. Taxonomy (NCBI): domain Eukaryota; kingdom Metazoa; phylum Chordata; class Mammalia; order Carnivora; family Felidae; genus Neofelis; species Neofelis nebulosa. Next base: position 91,258,371 of record NC_080791.1, read on the forward strand.
TACCTGAGCAGACCTTTGACTTGAGCTATTTAGCAAAATCTGCAAAAGAATAACTTCCCTCCCTGCTCCAAACTGAAATCAGACTATTTGCATCTGTCTGTAATTGTATATAGGGTATATTCCAAGCAATTTCCAAATACATCGATTCTTTCTTTCCTTCAATATACAATTACTTTTAGGAAACAGGTAGAGCCACCTAGGTAGCTTAGAGAAACTTACTGATATTCAGAAACACTGCTTTGTTTGGTTTTGTTTTCCCCAAGATCAACCCAGCTGGAAGAAGAATCTTAAAATTCCTTAGTGTCTTGCTCTATCCCTTTCCTGTGGGGTTCCAAGGAGCCCTAGTATCAGAGCTGCTGAAAAGACATGTGTCCCAGGGAGTAAATATGAACTAAATAAAAACACAGCTACAGGGAACCTGGATTCATTTGTGCTCTTTTGAAATGTAAAAATAACACCCAGCATAGTCGGGATCCCTGACTGCTGATCACAATGCATAAAATAAAGGCACCATCCAAATGAAAAGCATCTCATTCCCAGGGACATATTTCTTAAGGTTTGGTTTTGCAGTCTGAACAGTAACTAAATGTGGCGACTCCTACTTCCTTTTTTGCCTCTGTCCTCTAGGGGTAACAGAGTGCTCCAAATACAACTTTAATTGGCCTGCTCTGGCTTAACAGGGCCATCTGCTGTGGCTTCTAAGACTGTCTCTTGGGCCTCTGTTCTCTTCCCCAAGCATAGCAGGGGTCCTTCACTCTATTTTGCATTGGCTGCATGCTGAATTTCTATATGTGTTCGTTTCATTTTATAGACACTTTTTTCTAAGAGAAATAGTTTTTTGTTTGTTTGTTTGCTTGTTTGTTTTTAAAGTGATTTAGGTCTCCTTGAAGGCATTCTTGCTTAACTTTTCTATCGGCAATGTGGAACAAAATCATTTTTTAAAAAAGCAAACAGACAAGCAAAAAAATCAGGCGACAAACAAAAAGTCCTCTTTATATTTGTGAATAAAACAGGATACATAAGAACACATTTTGCTCAGAATAGAATTTGTATGCATTAGGGAAATGGGTTTATGATATGTTCATCTCCTTAGCAAACGCATTGTACTGCCAAAATGAATATTGTAACTATCAGTGCCTGGCTTCCACTACTGGAATCCGTATCTTACAGTAATCAGTTTCACTATATGTTATTTTGGCTGAGGTGTGCCTAATCTCGCTCTCCTTCCAAAGTCATTAATATTGTCAAAGTAATCATGGTGCATTCTGCAGAGTGCACCTACAAATATTCTTTTTGTGTTCTATAAAATGTTGAACACATGCAGATTATGGAGGGCAAGAACTCACTTTTTCATGAATTAAACCTGAATAAAACTGTAGTGTTATCTCTACATTGCTCTGGCATAAGGAGAATGATGGAATTATAGATAACACTTAGGAAGGTTTTACTCTATTATAGTCATTGTTCCAAGTGCTTTGTTTGAATTAATTCATTATGTCTTTTACTTTAACACTGCTTTTTAAATATTCATAGTTATGAAGAAAGAAACCACAATAGGATGTAGGTCAGACTCGGATAACTTTGAAAGCTACAGATTTGTTGTGGTTACATTTTTTATAACCTCTGAATAGCCAGAAGGTATCATCCCTTCTCTGTGTCATTTAAAAGATTGCCTTATGCCTAGCCCTTTGATGATAGGGATATCACTGTGATCAGCTAATTCTTGTTAATATATCCATATTCTAAGCAATAGTTTCTCTATAATCAGCTTACCATGAAGCTTTGCCCACATGGAGAGATTGTGCCTGCCCAGCATGTCTAGCCGAGACAGTGCACATCAGGCATATGTGATGTGAACACGGACGGTGTGACTTCATCCTCAGGAGACAGGAGCATACTCATTGAGTTGAGAACACAAGTCTGTGTGGTACTGAGCAATTTGAGAACCACCAAATCCCTCTCAAAGTCATGTAATGAGTGTATAATATTCTTCATGTTTTGATCAATAATAATACACAATTATGTATATTTTAAAGTTTCTACAAGATTCCTCTCAGGTTTTGGCCAGATTGTGCTTCCTCATTAGAAACGTGGTTTTATATTGTTTTTAGTGGCAAAATACAATGAAGTCTTCACATTTTGAAGAGGAAGTCTAATTGCTTTCAGTGTTTCAGTTGATAAACTTGTAGTTATACAATGAGAGCCACTTCTATTTTTATAGAAAGAGATAAAATGTAGAAATAGAGAAGTAGGAGGTAGTATTTAGGAGGATAATTTGAAATTTCCTATCACCATGCTTTTATTTTGTTACTCTTAGTCCTCTGATTGAAATTCAGTAAGTCATGCTCTTGTTTGGAGATATACAATTCCACACCTTCTTCCAAACAGTTTTTGAAATGCACACTTTCCACCACCAAGGGGAAAAATAACCCACTATATCCCACCTGCTCTTCCACATGCTGATTCATGTGAAAAAAAAAAATGTTGGTGTTCATTTATTCTTTTTGAGAAAATGTAATTAATGGCTAGATGAATTGTTTATTTGTTGCACGGGTAAATCAGAAAATTAGACTCATAATAATTTCACAAAGAAAAAACCTTAAGAGGAGAAAAGACTAACCCAGTCAAAATGCCAGGGGACTAAAACTCAAGCCTTTATATTTCTGTTCTTTTTTTTTTTCAAGTATTTTTTAAAATTTTTTTAACATTTATTTATTTTTGAGACAGAGAGAGACAGAGCATGAACGGGGGGAGGGTCAGAGAGAGAGGGAGACACAGAATCCAAAGCAGGCTCCAGGCTCTGAGCCGTCAGCCCAGAGCCCGACGCGGGGCTTGAACTCACGGACCGTGAGATCATGACCTGAGCCGAAGTCGGCCGCCCAACCGACTGAGCCACCCAGGCGCCCTTTATATTTCTGTTCTACTGAGAATTCCATAGAACATGAACATAGATTATAGATAGATAATCTATGGATAATCACAAGATTAAAAGAAAGAAAGAAAGAAAGAAAGAAAGAAAGAAAGAAAGAAAGAAAGAAAGAAAGAAAGAAAGAAAGAAAGAAAGAAAGGAAAGTAATTGGTCTATTGTGGTATAAAAGTCAAAGATCTTGTCAGTGGTGTTGTTTCAATTGTTTCATAAACCTTCCTACATTTGGAAGCTGTTTAGTAACTGTATTTCAGGTGACCAAATGATATTGAACAGTGGGTGATGTTTGCTTTGCCTACCATTAGGGATAGACTGGAGGCAATAAAAATACAAAGCTAATTGGTAGAAATCTATCATAGTGACATTTTAAAAAAGAAATCAAATAACTTTTTTTTAAAAAAATCACAAATTCACCTTGGAATACTCCATTTTATTTTTCATTAGTTTCAGGTCCCAGTTAAACCTCTCTCTTTAGGGGAACACTATTTATTACCTATCTTTCATATCTCTGTTTCTAACTGTGCCTGCGGAACTGATCACACCACAAATAACAAAGATCTGCAATTATTAGTGTTTTCCTTCCATAGTAGGTTTCAATTTGCTTTTTTTGTTAGCAAAAAATGATAGTTTTAAATATTAAATACCTATTTTAGAAACTTAGAGACTATTAGATTAATGTTTGAATCATCAATAAACCATCATGATTTCATTCTCTAGTATTTAATTTAATATTTACTCATAAATTATGTCTGTGATGCATGATGCTATATCACAGGCAGGGATAAAGACATGAGGCTTTGGATTTCTCATTTGTGTCTGTTCTTTGTTTATTTAGCAGGGGTTGCTCTTCACATTCTAAATGTTGTGGATAAGGAAGACAAGGAATGACTAAGTTAAAATCTAATTAAAATGAAAATATGGGGGTTCTATTACTTTTCACTTCATCATTAGCTATTTTTTGGTCAGTTACTCTAGGCAGTGACAAAGAGTTGATTTCAAATCTGTCAAATGCCACACAGTCTTGAGAAAGGATGCATCTAAATTTATACAAGAATAAGTTTTTATTCCATAGCCTTGAATAAATTTGGAAAGTAAAAACAGTAGTATTTCTTATGTTATTTTAAGTATTTCTTCACTAAATAATTTAAGCGAAGATTTGATTGGTTTATACATAGTATCCACACTACTTGGGTAAAAGTTTTAAAGCTGGGAATTACTGTTCCTTTACCATTGTAGTTGGGTCTCTGTCAAGGTTCATATACAGTTTTATTGTCATGTGATCAATGTAGTCTCATACTCTTGAGATTCAGTTAAGGATCTATATGCAGAGAGGGGCAGGTATTTACCTGAAGGCTGTCATTACAAACCTGCTATTTAGTTGCAGAAGAGTTTTCCTTAAAATAGCAAATTAGAACAGTTAGAACTAAGTAATCTATTGGCTACAATATAAGGTTGACATTGTGCCACAGGTACAAATGGGACCTGTAGAGACAGAGTCTCATGTTTGTTTGTTTTTAATTTGTGTTTTGATTTATTTTTTCCTTATAGAGAAAACTGTTACTATGAGAGTTCCAAAAGTTTTTAGGCAAATTTCAGGAAAATTAATAAAGTAATCATAGGGACATACTGGAGAAGAAGGTCTTTGTAATCTCCAGCTGCTCCTTGATACTCAGTCAAGATATATCAGCATCAAGATAATTAATATCATCAATAGCAAGGCATATTGAGGAATAGCTAGGAAATTTAATGAGACATATTAATTTAATCATATATCAAGGGAAGATTTGAGAGAGAGGGTTAGAGAGAGAAAGAAATGAGGCAGATATATAGAATAAAGTAGAGAAGATAACTGTTATCAACCTCCATAGAGAATGGGATATCGAAGAGTATCCAAGAGAAGGTTCCATATTTATTAATATGTCAGCTTATGCTTTATCAACATAATCTTAAATAATACAAATTGAATTTGTATTTCCATATAATTAAATGAGAAGTATTGACAATATGGTTTTCTGGTTATAACACCATTGTGTAGTTTTCCAATGTGATATTATTAGGGGAGGCTTTATAAAAGGTGTGCAGGAACTCATATTATTTTTGTATTTTTTGTGAGTCTATAAATACCTCAAAATTTTTTTTTAAAGTTTAAGAAATTATCTGTGACTCAGATCTTGGTTTCCAATACAATTCTCCAATAAAAAAGTCTGAACTCTTCAGATAAATGACTGATAAAAAAGTTTCACAAAGATAGGGATATGCCAAAAGGACACAGAAGCCACCTGAAAGAACTCCTAGTGCCCAAAACTGGGGGGAAAAATGAGCAACATGATAAATAAGGTAGTATTGGATTGGAACCCAAAGTATAAAATAAATATCCATGAATCTGGTATAAATAAATAATTGAATAAATAAGTAAGCAGGGAAGAAAATGCCCCATACCAAAGAGTTCCAAATAATACATATAGGCACTTTGCCTTCAGTGTGATGGAGAATAATTCCTTACTGCTCAAGTGAGGGCTGCTCATATTGATTTCCTTCAGAAGAGCATATAAAATGGAAAAGTAGAAAAAACAGTAAGTCTCCAGTGGAGAATTCTGACAAATACTATCTTAGGTGATTTGTGTTAACATCGAGAGTTGTAAGTCATGTTATAATAGTATGTGCCCTTGATATGACATGATCAAAAATGGCACTTTACCACTATGGTATTCCTCTCATAAAAGAAATATCAGATCAATGCAAATTGAAAGACACCAAAAAATATCTGACCAGTAATCTTCAAAAGTGTCAGGATCATTAAAGCAAAGAAAGTCTGAGGAAATTATCACAGCCAGGAGGAACCTAAAGTGTCAGGATGGCTGGATAGGATCTAGCCCTGGATAGGATCTTGGAAGATAAAAAGAACATTGGGTAAAAACTAGGAACTATGAATAAAGTATAGACTTTAGTTCATAATCATGTAATATTTGTTCATTAATTGTGATAAATGTACCACGCCAGTATAAGATGTTAAATTTAAAAATAACTGGGTGCAGAATATATGGGAAGTCTGTGTACTGCCTTCAAAATTTTCTGTAAATTTACAACTATTTTTAAATTAAAAGATTATTAAAAGATGTACTGATAATAGTTTTCACCCTGATTGGTGAGTTAAATTTATAGTTCTATTTTTAAAAAAAAACTATCTCCATTTAGACTTATGTCTCTCTCTCTTAAAATTTGTTTGAGTACAACCTTGGCTATTGTGATCTGTCTGAGCCAGTGTGATATTTTCATTTTTATAACTTTATATTTTATTATCTGATTGTATACCTGTTTTCTCATTTCTAACACCAGGATTTATCAACTCACTGGATGGCTGTAAAAATACAGTCAAATTATATTCAAAGGCACTCACTGACATTTATGGCCACAGAATAAATTTTACATGAACATCTAAATTTAACTTTATAAAGATGGACTGCATATCATGATTAGAATGCATCTTTTCTGGAAAAGTTTGTATTAAGTTGATACTATGCCTTTAAACTTAATCATCATAAAATCAAGGAAATAAATCCCCAGTGATTGCTAATATTATATTTAATTTGATTTCATGTTCAGAAACATTACATATCTGTAGGAGATTGTATTGTTTAAGGATAGCCCCAGCAATATCTCCCATACCACATTCTTCTGCAATTGACCTTATCCTTCCCCTTTCAAGAGGTGAAGCCATATTCCCCTCCTCTTGAATCTGGGCTGGACTTGGTGACCTGTCTGTATCAGATAGGATAAGTCAGATGTGAAATTGTGTGACTTCCTACTTTGGCTCAGAGAGGGCCCTCCAGCTTCCATCTTGGAACTCTTGTGCTCAGATGCAACCTCTCCTAACTCTTGGGACCCAGACACTGGGAAGCTCAGGTTACAGGGAACAAAAAAAAAAAAACAACAACAACAACAAAACATGTGGATGTTTTTTTGGTTGATAGTCCCAGATGAACCTAAACTTGAAGTCATTCCAGTGCAGGTACTAAACATATGGCAGACATATGAATGCATACACCTTCAGATGACTTGAGCCCCCCATCTTCCTGATAGCCCCCAACATTGGAGATTTTCTAGCTGAGGTTCCAGATATTGTGGACCAAAGACAAGCTAAAATCCTTACCCACAGAATCTGTGGTTATTGTTAAGCCACTAAATTTATTTATTTATTTATTTATTTATTTATTTATTTATTTATTTATTTTTCAATATATGAAATTCATTGTCAAATTGGTTTCCATACAACACCCAGTGCTCATCCCAAAAGGTGCCCTCCTCAATACCCATCACCCACCCTCCCCTCCCTCCCACCCCCCATCAACCCTCAGTTTGTTCTCAGTTTTTAACAGTTTCCTATGCTTTGGCTCTCTCCCACTCTAACCTCTTTTTTTTTTTTTCCTTCCCCTCCCCCATGGGTTTCTGTTAAGTTTCTCAGGATCCACATAAGAGTGAAACCATGTGGTATCTGTCTTTCTCTGTATTAAGCCACTAAATTTAAAGTGGTTTATTTTGCAGCAATTCATCACGTCAAACCTTTTATATTTATTTCTTATAAACTGGAAGAAGGGAGCAAATGCTTTTACCTCCTATAGTTTTCTTGGATGAAATAAAATTATAAGTTTTCTCCATAAATTCTTAAACATAAGAGGGTACATATCTGTCACCTAGACTTAATCTGTGAATCTCACTGTGCTTAGAATGGTCCTATATAGAATTTTTCTTAGGTATTTACCATTAGTGTGAGCATTAAATCATTTACTTGTCTGACTCTGAGCTCTGGCTGTCAGGTGCTGTAGGTATTGCTGACACTTCCCTCTGGTTGAGGTCACATAAAACCAGAGAGCCAATTTCTCATGACAGATATGGTCTGAGAAGAAGGTTCAACTGACCCAACTGACTCTGAGTAACTAAATCATTCCCCTCACCATCTCCATCTTTTAGTATAACCCCATCATCTCATTTCAATTCCAGGATGCAAGTTAACTTAGTGGCTTCTGGTTAGTTTCTGATATTTGCCAGTTCCAACTCACTGATTATCTCTGAGGAAAAAAAAAATCTGTGGAGGGGTGGAGGAAAGGAGAGGGAAAAGTAAACCCAAAATGCTATTGATGATTACTAGCATAATATTATATTTACATGCTTGTCTCTTAGAACCCGAAGTGAACCACAATATATCTCTGTAATCCTTCCTTCTTTTGTTAACAGTTACCTTAAAATTCTTATAATTCTTTTAAATATTAGTATTTTATTGACAAGACACTCCTAGATGTTATAGCAGAATTAAATAAGTAAGAAGGTTCTTCCATCATCAGTAAATACCAAAAAGTAAATACTTTGTGGATGGACAGGAACTGGGTAAAGCTTATAAGTATACACCTATTGATTGAAATTGAAATATTCTTAGAGTGGCACTCTCAGAGTTCGAGTTTCTTCTCCCTCCACTTTCTCATTCCTGCCTCTTTCTCTTTGCCAGGTAATGATACATTCTATACTATATTTGCCTTTTTTAAATCTGTTTTTTTTTGGGGGGGGGGCACCTGGGTGGCTCAGTTGGTTAAGCGTCCAACTTTGGTTCAGGTCATGATCTCACGGTTCACCCTGCATTGGGCTCTGTGCTGACAACATGGAGCCTGCTTCAGATCTTCTGTCTCCCTCTCTCTCTGCACCCCGCCCCCCAGATTGCTGTCTCAATCTCTCTCAAAAATAAACATTAAAAAATTGTTCAATCTTTTTTTTTTTTGAAAGGGAGAGAGAGAGAGAGAGCATGCACACACACACACACGAACAGGGGAGAGGCAGAGGGAGAGAGAGAGAATCTCTGCTCAACATGGAGCCAAACATGGGCTCAATCCCATGACCCTGAGATCATGTCCTGAGCTGAAATGAAGAGTTAGGATGCTCAACCAACTGAGCCACCCAGGCACCCCTGTCTTTTATAATCATTCTGTGTGTGTGTGTGTGTGTGTGTGTGTGTGTGTGCTTGTGTGAAGTTTTTTTCCGAGGAATTTCATTATTGCATTGCTATAAAAATGCTATTTTTAGTTTCTGATATTTTATATTTTATACCACATAAAAATTATTATGACTTTTTGTGTATTTTGTCACACACATATTGCTTACTACTCATAATAGATTTAAATCCATTTTCCTTAGATTTTCAGTTTGATAATAAGTATTCTACAAATAATGATGTTACTTTATATTATTTAAATCTTTAAATAATTTTTCTTATCTTATTGAATTGGCCAAAACTACCTCCATATTTGTGAAAAAGTTGTGATTATTATATGCAGTCTCTTCTTTTCCTTCACATCTGTGCAAATGCTTCTAGTTAATTCCACTGTTAAAAACAATACTGTTATTTGTTCAAAGTACTCTTTATATTAGCTTTTAACAATTTTGCATTCTTATAGTACTCTCGTACCTCCCAGCACTTCTTTAAATACCTCCACTTTTCTTTTTAAAACAACATTCTCTGATTTTCTCTGGATCTTTGAGTTCTATGAGAACAGATTCTACATCATTCCAGATAATCATAATTGTATCACCAAGTTGGTGTATATTTAATGACTGATGGAATTAAAAAAATAATTAAAAAATATTTTATTTATTCATTTTGCTCTTGCAAAGGATTGATCTTAACTGGGTTACAGACCGTATCTGTAGTGATCAGGGTAAAACATCCCAGATATGGGTAAATCTTTGCCAGCATTCCTAGTTTTCAAGGCTTTTGTGGTTAAAACTCTAGATAGTGTTTTCTTAGCCATTTCAAAAGGAAAATGTGAGAAGACAAGTGGGTGGGCACCACCACAAAGTACAAGAAAACTTTAAAATCTTATAACTAACTATGAAAGTTGATGGATGTAAACTGGACTTATCATGGTGGTCATTTTGCAATATATACAAGTTTCGAATTATTTTGTTGTACACCTGAAACTAATGTCATGTCCAGTATTACCTCAACTAAAAGAGCAAGAAAGCAAGAAAGAAAAGTTATCCATAGGAAAGTAACTATGAAAGAAAACAAAACCTGAAAAAAATATTTCTTTTTAATTCTCGTCATCTTACGAAAGATAAATTCATGTAATCATCTCTACTCCATGCTTAAAATCATTGATTCTTTCTTCCTCATGTATTTGAAATATATTCCAACTACTGACCAACTATTCTGTGCTTGTGACTAGGCTAAGTGCAATGTTATAATACGTAATTGAGTGACTTCTTGCCCTTCGTGTATGTCAGATAGAACAGACTTCTACAATGAGTCTTTAAAATAAAACTATGAGATAACCTGCATATGCATGCTGTTTTAGTCTCCAAAATATTAGAACTCTTAGACGATATTAGGGTTTGTGTTTCTTTTGTCTCGTTCCTGGTTTGATCCCCTTTGTTTGGTGATACTTGAAACTTGAGTTAGAACACATTGTTCATTGATCCTGAAACTTCATATCTCATTGACACTGTATTGTCCACCAGATCTAAATTAAATTGTAGTGTTTTAAACTGTTACTGTATAGTGACAAGCCCTACATCTTTCTTCTTGACCTTTGTGCAATAATAAAATATCCTGTCTCCCTGGCACTTTTACTTTATAGTTTTCTCTTCTTTTAGCTCCTGAGGGCACTTTTCCAGACCACCTCGAGTTTCCAAATAGAATTGCATGATTTGGGCATAATAGCACCTGACAGCAGTAGAGAAACAGTCTTTCTTAAAGAATTTATGGATTTTTCGGAATGCTATCTGGGATGCCACCTCTGCCCACATCACTGATTCATGAGTTCATCTTTAGCGAGACAGCCACAGAATTACTTTTCTGCAGAGAACTGATAACTTCTTGGGGGAGAAGAGGGTCAGCCCGTCACAGGGTGAATATCATACAACATAAAGCCCAAGTGCTATAACGCTATAAAAAGTCATCAAGTATTTTACAAAATGAGGTTCTTGCTGCTTGGATTCCATCAAGCAGCAATTTTTACTCTGATTACCTAAAGTTGCTTCATCTGTCTCTCAGTATTTCCCTGCCTGTAGCTTAGGACTTTTCCTCTAAAAGGGATTTGATGTTCTGTCAATTTCCCCGTTGTTTATGGCACTGTTTTGTGCAGACAGTATCTTAAAACAAACAAAAAAACTGAACAACAAAAACAATGTCAATCTGTCTTTGCCTCTGCAGAATATCCTAAGGTCTGTAAAACCTTCCAGCAATCGATGACATTAGAACAGATTCAGATCTCTGTGTTTGCATCTCATACTTTTGTAAACTCTATTTTTACTGAAGCTCTTAAAAAAATAAGTTTCTCTTTTGTTTAGAACTTGTGTCACAGGTACCAAAATTCTTCCTGACATTTGTATTTCTATTCTAGCTTTAATTCTTGACACAGGTCAGTTTGTCAGAGCTAAAATATACTACTGAGAGTAAGGAGCAACTTGTATAAAAATGGAGGAGTTTGTTGTTTGCTGTATATAATGAGAATATTTTGGTCTGTCCAGAAAGCAATTATTATAAAAGTAGAATGGATGCATTTCATGGGGACCTTCTAGGACATGGCTCATCAAAAGGCAGTTTGAATACTGTCAGGGAGCTTTTCAGGAATGCAGAATCTTGAGTCCCACCTTAGACCTACTGAATTAGAACCTACATTTTTCCAAAATTCACAGGTGGTTTGAATGCAGAATTAAAATTTAAATTTTGAGAAATACTGTTCTAGATATCATATGGACTTTAGCTATTTTGTTTTCTATAAGCCTCCATTTAGTATCTCAATGCACGTATTTTCAATCTCCTTGTTAAGATGAAAAATCTTGCTCAGAAATCTTAATTTCTCAAGATCCCACAGCAAATAAATTAAGAAAAAGCGTGGGAAGGATTTTTCAGAATTTGAACCCAGATATACCCGACCAAACCTGTGCAATAACCTGTTCTTCACTTTGTGTTTTTTTTAAGTACATTAACCTTTGTTAAATCTGATATAAGGGCTGTCAGCATTTTTGTGTGTCTTTGGGAGATTAGGCTGGGACTTAACGCAACTGGAAAAACTGAGGAACTTTCAACTTCCTGCAACGAGTTACAAGTTTGATAAGAACGTTGTATAATATACAACTAATGCCGCTAGCACTAAAAGGTGTAAAACAGAATTTAGAACTTGTGTTCTACAAACTTCATTTTAAGTGTGTAAATATGATTTCATGCTTTCATTTATGTGCTGCTCGAGGAAATACTAATGAAGGTAGTTTTTCTAAAATACCATGGTAGAGCCCAAGTTAGAATAAACAAGGGTTTCGGTAATCAAATTAAATAAGTAAAAGGGAGGAAAGTATGAAAAGATTAATGCTGAGCTGAAGCATCTCCTTGTTTCTTGGTAAAGATTATAGAAATGCTTTAAAATTTGCAAACTACTACTACGTGCTGAGCTGTGAAGCACTATAAATTCTTTTAAAATGAAATAAAATTGCATAAAATCCTTTGGAAATAGTCAAGAGAAATCTATGCTCATGACTAATGCAATAATTAGGCTGATTGCTCAGACATGGCAGAAAACTAAAGGCATGCTCAGCAGGTGCCACTCGACATAAGAGTGAAATATTAATGTAGGGAATGCACATTAGCAAATGAACAATCAGGTGACCTAACCAAGATTTTAGTAAGAGATTCAGATAGGTACTGTAATTTGAATGTGAACATATTTTAATTTCCAGGACACTTTGGAGTGGTTTATTAGGACAACAAAAGCACTCTCAAAAATAAGAGATACATGCTTCCTTTATTTGTTAGCTAGTTCTCATAACAAAAGTTCCAAGGCTAGTTATTAAAAACAAAACACACACACAGAGAAATAATGAGCTAAGGGGGATTCAGTAGAGATTCAATGATTTTCAATTTCTTAAGAGACACACAAAAAATATGAATCTTCAATTCTAAACATTTATCTTTCAGAGTCTTTTTGTTTGTAAAGTGTGGCCAAAAATGTTTATCTTTCTACATTAAAGTCATGGTTTCATCAGAGTATGTCATATATAAATAACGAGTTTTCATTCTTTTTCTTTTTGTGATAAATAGCATGATGTTTTGTTCTTTGATGGACAGTCTTTATCAGGGACTTATATTTCAAAGTCATTTCTAAGAACCCATTGAAGCTGATTATCAAGGAATCTATTGAGCTTGTGTGGGATATCTGCAAGAAGCATCCTTTTTAAATCATTTTTTAATGTGTGTTTATTATTGAGAGAAAGACAGAGTGTGAGTGGGGGAAGTTCAGAGAGAGAGGCCACACAGAATCTGAAGCAAGCTTCAGACTCTGAGCTGTCAGCACAGAGCCTGACGCAGGGCTTGGCTCATGAACTGTGAGATCATGATCTGAGTGAAGTCTGATGTGTCACCGACTGAGCCACCTAGGCACCCCTTCAAGAAACTTCCTTGTGTAACAGTGATGACATTGTATTATTCACATATTAATTGAATGTTAAAAAGAGGCTGTTTTGGGGCGCCTGGGTGGCTCAGTCGGTTAAGCGTCCGACTTCAGCTCAGGTCACAATCTCGCGGTCTGCGAGTTCGAGCCCCGCGTCGGGCTCTGGGCTGATGGCTCGGGGCCTGGAGCCTGCTTCCGATTCTGTGTCTCCCTCTCTCTCTGCCCCTCCCCCGTTCATGCTGTCTCTCTCTGTCTCAAAAATAAATAAACGTTAAAAAAAAAATTAAAAAAAAAAGAGGCTGTTTTGATATCTTGCTTTTGGGATCCAAATTAAATATAGTTAAGTATCAATAGGCCTTATTTTAGTTTTTTTTAATCTTTATTTGCTTTTGAGAGAGAGAGACAGAGCACAAGAAGGAGAGGGACAGAGAGAGAAAGAGACACAGAATCCGAAGCAGGGTCCAGGCTTTGAACTGTCAGTGCAGAGCCTGACGCGGGGCTCCAACCCACAAACTGTGAAATCGTGACCTGAGCTGACATCAGACACTTAACCAACTGAGCCACCCAGGTGGCTCTCAATAGGCCTTCTTTTAAAGTAGACATACTTGCTTACCTATGAAGGACTTGCTATCAGGGTGCCTCTTGGCTTTCTGGACCTCTGACCCTTCACCCAGACTTAAGCCTAAGATAGTAGTGGGACAGGAACAAGATTGATTATGAGGAAGGCCCATGGTGAGGATTTGTTGGGAGAGAGTTATTGAGTGATTGTCAAGTTCTCCCTTCTCTGTTAGGATGGGAATGGGTAGTGTCCGTCTTAAGCCATGGAATGGACCTTCACAATATCTATTAAATGTGAAATGATGTTAAATCAGCAGGAAAGATCTCTACTAGACTACATCAAAGATTCAGTCTTGATGCATCATTTAAGGAGAAAAAGAATTGTAAACCAGTAACTGTTTAAAACAAAAGAAAAGCTGTCTGGTTAAAGTCACTAGACTTGAATGACAATCACTTGATACTCATTGCCATTCCTAGGGGTCAATGAGTAACTAGTTCTCCAGAATAAGCCTTAATTCAAATAAAGTTCATCAGAAAATCACTGAAGCATTTTATCACAAGTAATAATTTATCCCAAAAAGTGGTATAGAATTAAATTTCTTCCCACATAACATTTGCATTTGGAAAAATTTTTTTTCCATCCAGAGATTGTATCCTCGAATACCCGAGAAGAGGGTAATGAGAAAGTCCACTGCAGGATTGAAGGTGTAAGAGAGTATTTTACTCAGTATGTAAGTAGGTATGGTGGCCGCAGGAGGTGGGGAAGGGTCTAAGTACCCCAAAAATGCAGCCCCTGAGAAAAATGGCCAGCATATAGGCATCTTTCAAAATGGAAAGGTGCCAACACCAGATTAGTCATATCTACCAGGGCCTGTTTGCATCTTCCATAATTTCAGCCCTTTGTGAGAAGGCAGAGCTGAGGACAAGCCTAGTGTGTGGGAAAGGAGCGGAGGGCTGATGTGATGTGAGGAAACTAATGGTGAAGAGAATCAAATTGTTCTTCTCATTTTGCACCCTTTTTAGTCCAGGCCTTAAAACCCAATAATTCAGTTATACGTATACAGAACAGAGCATGAAGGACCATAACACTTACAAGAAGAGGACCCAAATTATATAATTTTTATGAAATGTGGGAAACATGATTAATCAATCATGCTTTAAAAAGTATTTCTTTTCAGGTCACCTGGTGGCTCAGTCAGTTAGTTCAGTGTCTGACTTTGCCTCAGGTCATGATCTCATGGTTTGTGAGTTTGAGCCTTGCATCGGGCTCTATGCTGACAGTGCTAAACCTGCCTTGGATTCTCTCTCTCTCTCTCTTTCTCTCCCTCCCTCTCCCTCTCTCTGCCCCACCCCCACTTTCTCTTGTTCTCTCTAAAGAAATAATAAATAAACTTATAAAAAATGTATATCTTGGGGCGCCTGGGTGGCTCAGTCAGTTGAGCGTCCGACTTCGGCTCAGGTCATGATCTCATGGTTTGGTTTGTGAGTTCGAGCCCTGCATCTGGGCTCTGTGCTGACAGCTCAGAGCCTGGAGCCTACTTCAAATTCTGTGTCTCCCTCTCTCTGCCCCTCCCCCACTTGCTCTCTGTCTCTGCCTCTCAAAAATAAAGAAATGTAATAAAAAAATTAAAAAATGTATATCTTTTTTCTTTTTCTTTATTTTTTAACAGACATTTACATAGAATGTTTTATATGCCAGGCAATTTTCTAAGCATTTTACAAATGTTAACGCATTTAATGATTAGTAGATCTTTTTTGCGTGGCAGAATCAAATTCTGAGGGACTTATTATATCTAATTCTCTGTTTTTAAATTTGTTGAAAAGAAATTAGAATAAAATATTATACTAATAAACACAGATACACACACACAGACAGACATAGACACACACAGAAACTTGCCCTGTTACTGTCACTATTTGAATTTTGTATAACCACAGAAATACTTTTGTAAAACCACTGTACCTAATGCTTTAATGTGGGATAATTTCCAATTATACAAAAACCCAGGGAAATTTAACTTATAATAGAAATTCACTTCTCTAAGAATTAGGAATATGCAAATAGCACATTGTTGAGACAAAATTATACTTAAAATACTTATTGGACCCTTTTTAACACTTTTATGAAATGCTAATTAAATCTATGCATTGCTGGTGGCTGATGAGAATTAAACATCTATAAATTTTATGCCTTGATGATCCGTAAGAAGATCTTGTATAAAAATAGTGGAGTTGAAAGCAGTTTGTTAAGTTGTGTGGATTGTGAAAACATCTAAGCCTTGAAGCCCAGCCCCAAATAATTTGGAGAAGCTTAAGAAATAAACCTTTATCTGTGCACAAACTACTCTATATTTAAAGGATAGTGGATGATTCATGTGAGTAATACACAGTCCATTCTCATCACAAGATACACAAAATAAAACTTTTACTAAAATTGAAACATGAAAAATTTGTGAGTGGGCTCTTCAAATGACAATTACATGAACATTTTCTCTATTTATAACAGCTTGAGGTATAATTGTTACCTTGTGAACTTGATGTAGGTAAAATGTACAGTTTGATAAATTTTGATATGTATGCACATTAAATCAAATTATTAAATATACATTCATATGTAACTAATAAAGCTTATAAACACATAAATATATAACATATGTAAGATATATAACTAATATATATAATATATACTATAAAATATATAAATATATAAATAAATATAACATAAATACATGTAACTTATCAAATATGTGTATGTGTATTTTTAAAACCATTACCAAATCAACATAATGAACATGTGAAGCATCTGCAAAAATTTTCTCCTGCCCCTTTATAATCTCTCTTTCTCACATTTTCTACCAGGCTTTTTGTATCCAAGCAAAGTCTTTGTCTTACTATAGTTTAGATTGTATTTACTAGCAATTTATATAAACAGAATCATACACTGAATACTCTTATTCTTTGGTTCCTTGTACCCATAACCATTATTATTTTGAAATTCATCTGTGTTTTCATGTGTATTTGTAGCTTATGCTTTTTTACTTCAGAGTAATATTGTATTGAGTGGATGCACTAGAATTTGTTTATTCATCTATGACAATCATTTGGGTTATATTGCCTATTACAGAGAAAGCTGATGGGAGTATTTGTGTACGAGTCTTTGTATGAATATATAGATTTATTTTCATGTGCATATAACTAAGGGTAGAATGGCTGGATCATATGATCCATGTATTTTTCACTTTTTATTTTGAAATAACTTTAGATTTAAAAAAGAGTTACAAAGATGGAACAAAGGATTTTAGTACATCCATACCCCAGTGTTTCCTAATGTCAACATCTTACACAACTTATGCTTAACTGCTTGCTTTTTTTTTTTTACTTTAAATTGACTTTTTGTTTAGAACAGTTTATGTCACAGCAAAACTGAGCACAAAGTACAGAGAGGTCCCATATACTCCCTACCCCCAAACATGAACAGTCTTCCTAACTATCAATATCCCTTACTGGAGTGGTACTTTTGTTACAATTGATGGATCTACATGGACACATCATAATTACCCAAGGTTTATGGTTTATATTAGGGTTAACTTTTGGTGTTGTACATTCTGTGGGTTTGGACAGATGTATAATGACATATACTCACCATTTATATAGTATCATATACAAGAATTTCACTGTCCAAAAATCCTCTGTGTTTTGCCTGTTCATCCCTTCCTCCCCTCTAACTCCCAATCTTTTTATTGTCTTCATAATTTTGCCTTTTGTAGAATGTCATTTAGTTAGAATCTTAGAGTATACAGCCTTTTCATATTGGCTTCTTTCACTTAGCAATATGCATTTGAGATTCTACCATATATTTTCAAGGCTTATTAACTCATTTCTTTTTTGAGGTGAATAATATTCCATTGTCTTGATGCACCATAATTTATCCATTCACCTACTGAATATTCGTTACTTACAAGTTTAAGAACAGGGGCAGAGAAAACAAGAAAAGGGCTAGATTTCAAAAACTAGAAAAAGAAGTAATAAAGGGGATGAAATTTCCTATAAAAAAGAGATGTTCAAGCTGCACTTGTAGGACTCGTTTAATAGTGGTAGAGAATAAGAGGTGGTAATAATAGCTGACATCTCTGAGCACTTTATATATGCCAGCCTCTGTTCATAGTGCTTTACACATCTCATATAATCTTCACAGCATTCCTATGAAGAGGATGATGTCAGGAAAATATATTGACTCTACTGTGGGCCAGGCATTGAACTAATTGTTTTATATATTATCCATAATTCTTATAACAGCACTCATGGCAGTTAGATTATTATTCTCATTTTTAAAATGAGAAAAGTGAGACACAGAGAAGTTTAGTCACTTGCTCATTGGCATATGTCGAGTAAGATTGGAGCCAGGATTGACCAGCTATCATGAACCCCAAGCTCTAGCTCTTTATCACCCACTATACAAGCAGTCTGAATGCTTTTTCATTTTTGTAATGAGCTCCTTTTAAAATGTATTTGAAAACATTTGCTGAGTGATCTACCATGTGGAATGTAACTTCTGAGGATATAATACGTGTCTTCTGGAGAAGTCCAAAGCACATTTAATGTAACAAGTATGCAGGATCCCACCCTTAAAGAGACATCCTTAACTTTGTTTAATTCAATGTTTTTAATCTTTATTCTTTTAAGGATGCTACTTTGTTTACTATACCTATTAATATGATACAAATATAGGAGGTAAAATAGAGGAGGTACATATTTGAGGAAAAAGATGAGACTTAACACCTTTAGCTCAGGACAAGAGGCACTCCTCGCTGGGGCCCTATCTGCTCTTCAGAGTGCTTCCTTCAAAATATTTAAGTCCGCTGTGGTGCTGGGACTCACTGGGGCTGCAGTATAGTCTGGGCAGAGATAAGACTCCTTTAGCCCCTAGTGTCTCTTCAACCCCTTCAGGGTGCTTTTTGACCCCTTATGTCCCTTGCCGTAAGCCAGGTTGACCAAATGTGTTGAGGAAATAAAGAGCTTGTGCTATGAGGGTTGTCTCAGGATCTCTTGGATGGGCAAGGATCAAAAAGAGTGGCCTAGTGAGTCAGCACAGTAATGCTTCCGTGGGATCAAGTGAGGTTGGGCCTCTACAGTGGTGCCGATTTGCTGATGTGGGGTGATGCTCGCTTTCATCACACTTAGGGTGAGCTCAGGGTTCTGGCTATGATGGCACTGACTTGAGATGCATGCATGGGCCGTTGTATTAGGTTTCACCTACTTGTATTCTGATCAAAATGCCCTCTCTGGTTTACAAAATCAAAACACAGTGCAAGTGGTGGCAGGTGCCCTCCTGCTATGTGTCCCTTGCTGTGGTACACACCAACCCCTTGATAGTGTTCATATGTGAGAAAGTCCTGTGAGGTTGTCACACCTATCTGCTCTGAGGAGTTTCAAGAGTGATCATTGCACCAAGCGTCTTTTGAGATCTGTGTCTTTTCTCATGTTCCATCAATGTAGTGATGGTATTTTCTCTTAGACGAGTCTGAAGCCCAGCCTGAGGTGATAAAGACAGAATTTGTGCATGTGCACTGCTCTTTCTGCTCATGTCTAAAAGAACCTATCACGTTGTAGAATTGCAATGATGATGGCCTAAAGAGTTCAAGAAGGGACACTGTTGGAAGGTGTGCTGTTTTAGGTTTATATTGTAAAATTCCAAGCAGCAAATTTAACATGACTAGAAAATGAATTTTCATTCCCATTCTCTTGCATCCTCTGAGTGAGATACATATTTATGTTCAACCTCAAAAGCACAATTAGAAATATTGAGAGAGTTATCAGGAGTTCACACTCATGGACAAATGATGCCATGTCATGAGTATCAGCTTTAAATAAATGTGTACTTAGACAACTGCAGAGGCAAAAGATCTATATTGTTCCAATACAATGAAGTGCTAAGGAGTGATGGTATTGTGAGAAATGACAGCATTTCTGCCTTTTTTCCATGGTGACAGATTTACAATGTGCTAGGAATAATGCATATGATAATAAAAAGCACGAAGAGATAGTTCCTGGCCCTGAACAGAAAGAACTGATGCTTGGAAAATGTGAAGAATCTTCCATGCACTAAATAAGGCAATAAACAATTATGTTAGCATCTCTTCTTTACCCATTTTTCCAAATCTTCATTGATAAGTTACTAAACCTCATATGGGCCAGTGTATTTTGGAATAACTTTTTAAATCAAATTGTCTTTAGAGCACTTGGTCCCTGAAAAAATCCTTTGTCCAGGGTCCTGCATACTGTAGGGTTGACCCTGATAAAATTTCCAATGCTTTTAACTAATTGGGGAAGAATATTTCATGCCTATTAACTTCACATTGCTTATCTACAAGAAATATTAAGTGATGTATTACATTTAGCGATCTCTTCTTTGTTAAGACATCATGTCTAAGTTCAAATTTCAGATTTGCATTTATGCTTTGCTACGTATCTCCCACTGAACTATTATCTTTACCATTCAGTAACTCTTGGGAACCTTGTATCTTATAATTATGCAATATATCCTGCTTGTCTGCTCCCTGATATGCACATTTGATAGGTGGATGCACATTTATTATCATATTTTGCTTAAAGTCAGAAGTCAAATATGAAGAAATTTACATGGAGAACTTATGCTAAACAGAGAGCTTGTGCCCACTGGTTACTCATGTTTCATCAGGTCTGTGGCCAGACTCAGCCAGGAGCTTCCAGTCTGTGACTCCTGTAACCTAACACTTGTGCCACCTCCCTGGCCTGCTGGTCACTTCCTTTGAAACCAGTAGCATGTGCTCGCATTCTTTATTACAGCATTCATGGAATTGCAGCGAACATACTGGTTTTGGGCTTGCCTCCCTTTATTTACCCAGTTTTCTAAGAAACGGAAGTCTTCAAGTTTACTTTTTAGGATGAATACCTAATATAGTCCTTGGCTTATAAAAGTGCTCAGATAAATATATTGTTCTCTTTGCTTAACAAGAAACATGGTTCCAACTCTGACATTTTGTCCCACAAAGTTTTTCATGTGAGCTAACCATATGAACAAGTAAGATCCTTAAGAAGCGTCAGCCTTGGTAGTACAAAGAAGGAAAGTTAAGGCAGATTGAGATTTCTACATTCCTGGGGGAAAAAAAAATTAGGATAAAAACTACCAGGGAAGAAACCATTTGCTACCTGATATTTAGATACTAGGGAACATTGCCTTAAACTTGAGTCCATGAGTATATAATCTGTTCCCTAGAACAGTAATTGTCCAACAAGCCCACAAGACTTGATGTCTCCCAGGATGCCCAGCCTACTATGAGGATGTTGCTTTGATACTGAGAATATCTGGTTTATTGGAAACATTTCTACTTTACTCTCTTTTGTGCTTCTTAGATGATCCTGGACAGTGAAACATAAGAATACTAGTAAATATAATATCTAACATTTTTAGGCCTGCTTCATTGATTGATTGATTGATTGATTGATTGATTTTAGGGAGAGAGAGAGCATGCATGTGCAGGAAGGGACAGAGAGAGAGAGAGTTCAAGGGGAGGTAAAGAGAGAGAAGAGGACAGAGGATCCAAGGCAGACTCTGTGCTGACAGCAGAGAGTCCCATGTGGGGCTCGAACCCATGAACTGCGAGATCATGACCTGAGCCGAAGTCAGATGCTCAACAGTATGAGGCACCCAAGTGTCCCAGGCCTGCTTCTTAAGTGTCAGTAGTTACAGGAAGATGTGATGTCACTCAGTCCCCATGACAATCTTATGAAATAGGTGCTAGGAGAACCCTGGTTTAATCAGTCAGGAGACTGAGGCACAGAGCTATGTTACACTGCTGATTGATCATGGGTTGGGTAACTCAAGTTCTGGTGCCCTGGATTCAGGATTTAGGATCCCAAGTCCTGGATTTTAGTCTCAGCTCTAGCCTGACTTTTTTTTCTGTGAGTTTTAACAAGTTGTTTATACTTTCTGAACCTCCTATTTCTCCTGTTTCTATTTCTGATTGTTCTGTGAGAATCAAATGAGATTGTTTCTTTTGAGAGAGAGAGAGAGAGAGAGAGAGAGAGAGGAGAGTGCTCAAGGGGAAGGAGCAGAGGGAGAGAGATAGAGAGGAGAGAGAATCTTAAGCAGGCTCCATGCCCAGTGAGGAACCCGACTCGGGGCACGATCTCATGATCATGAGATCATGACCTGAAACAAGATCACGGCCTGAGCTGAAATCAAGAGTCAGGTGCTTAACTGACTTAGCCACCCAGGCACCCCGAAATGAGATTTAAGATGAAAAAGCTTTGTGAACTTTGTTATTATTTTTTTTTCATGTTTATTTACATTTTGAGAAAGAGAGAGCATGAGCAGGGGAGGAGCAGTGAGAGAGGGGGACAGAGGATCTGAAGCAGGCTCTGTGCTGAAAGTAGGGAGGCCAATGCGGGGCTCGAACTCATGAACTGTGAGATCATGATCTGAGCTGAAATGGGACGCTCAACCGACTAAACCACCCAGGTGTCCCAGCTACATAAACTTTAAGGCGCTGTACAGACTCATAGTGTTAATACCACATCAGACTCTCTTGAACCACCCACAGCTTTCTGAAGGTCTGTAAGGCCCATTACGTATGTAGTCTCAATCATTGTCTATGGAAAACATTATAATACTTTCATGTTAGAAATTTCTTTTCAAGCATTGCATACAATGTAATTTTTCAGAATGAGTATAAAACACCCTTCTCCTCTTCTCCCTGCCCCATGCTAATACTCTCCTTTTGGTTAGATTAATCTGTCTTGCATAATAGAACTAGATTATACAAATGTTCAGCTTAAACATACTGTAGAACTCAGTCGTTAACAGAATCCTAAAAAAGTAGAGAACAAAGTGATACTAGGCACCATTTAATTATTATTATTTAAATAGTAATATAATATTTTTAGAAAAAAGAAGTCATAAATTGCCTCTTGCCCTTTTTCCATGCTGGCACACTTTTAAAATAAGTTCTGCGAATCAAGAAGCAAAAAGCTTACAATTAGAACCCTGCTTCTCTAGGATATTGTTCTATGTAAAGCGAAATATTGCACACTTGTCAGTTTTACCAAATAATAATAACTCTGATTTACAGAGAATTGGTGCTGTGTTGAATGCTGTGTGTGAGACACTTCAGATTTATTTTCTCCTTGAATTGTCACCATAATGCTTCAAAGTGCGTGTTATCCTGATTTTAGTGATCAGGGAATGGAGCCTGAGAGAAGATAAGTGACGTTTCCAGCCTCACAGAGCTATTAATTATCCACTCTTCACACCTAGCTTTTTACTCTACAGTCAGTATTCACTTGCATCTTTGACTAAGGGGTCACATTTATTAATAATTAATAACTAATGTCTAATGTAGCTTTCCATAGGATAGGAGAGTGGGGGTTGTAGGATCCATCAAAATTCCCTTCCTTTTTGATGCCACATGATATTGCCACTGTATGTATATGGCAATTTGGCTTATCCATTCACCATCGGTAGGCACTTGGGCTGCTTCTTCATTTTAGCTATTGTGAGCGTGGGTGTACACATATCTTTTTGACACCTTGCTTTCACTTCTTTTGGGTATATACCTAGTGGAATTGCTGAATCATATGGTAATTCTGTTTTTAACTTTTTGAGGAACTGTACTTCTGATCAGAAGCAACAATTGGCTCTCAGAGCACAGACCTCTGAAATTTGGAGGACAGGCTCTCTTTGGGCCACCCTAGCTCTTTCAACTGCTCTAAGAACTGGTACACGCTGCCTTCCATGGGGCTGAGGGATAAGAGGTAGCTAGCTGCTACTCTGCTGAGAGCTGAAGTTGACTAAAATTAACTGCAATTTACCATGTAATTCTTCCCCTGGATGTTGCAGGCCTGCAGTAGACTCCAGAGTTACAAAATAGTTACACCAGATTGTGCTCCTGTACTTGTGTGGGCAAAGAGAAATTTCTGGCTTCTACTCCACCATCTCCCCCACCCTAATTCCTTTTTAAGGTGAATTCCTTCTCCACTGGGTCATCAATCCGAGGTTTAATCTAATTTGTCAGCAGATGTGCCTCTGGATGACCTTGCCCAGCTGTCAACGTTTTCTCTCCATTTCATTTGCATGTACTCTTATAATGAGAAAAAAAATTCTAATTCTGCAGCCTTCAAATCAATAAGAAGCCCTGTCTTAGCAATAGGTTTCTTACATGTCATGTGCATACAAGTCATAAAATAACCTATATCGGTGACCAACTGATTCTTTCTATCCAAGTATTAGAAGAAAACAACTCAACTTGCTTGCCTATACAGGCCAGTTCATTGGTTATGAATAAACAACTTAAATTAATTTGACTATATTGGGTAAGTCTAAATATAAAACAGTTTCTTTTATAAGAGATTTTGCTCTTTTGGGACATAAGAATATAAACTACTTCTGAATATCATCTATCCTCACACCTGAAGGGTCTATAGTGCTTTTCCCAGAATGTTATTAAATAATTCATTTTCAAAAATACCCCAAATACTTGATGTTTATGAACAGATATTTTGAAATATTTTATTTCACTGTTATATGAATCTACTTCCAATGCAATATTTTTGAGCAATTTTGAGAACATTCGCCTTCTGAAGTCTTCTATGTAGAAACCATTTTATTGATTTTAAATTGTTATGTGTCTGAAATGCTTTCCCTCAAGTATTTTGCCCATGAAATGCAATAATGATATGTCTGTGTTTTACCACTGTGTAAATTTTCATATCTCAGAACTCCAATTGGAACATTATTTCTCTTGGAATAAAACCCATCATATTGAATGCTACAGAAACTAATTGGTTTCTAAATGAATTATGGTGTTAAAGTGCCTCTTTATGTAGAATATCAAGATAAGCAAAAATTTAATTAACATTAGAGCAATTTAATTATAAACTTATAAATATCGGTATGTATACATATGCACACACATATAAGCAAGTGTGTATATATACCAAAATGATCTACCTGAGCATTCACAAATTCTTAGTATATTAATAGAGTACCTATACACCTGCCATAATGTCACTGAATACAGACCATCTTGAGGTTTTCTCTTTGGCTCATTTCTGACAGAAGCTTTAAGGATATGATCTTAGGATCATTCTTAGGATATGATCTTTCTGAATTAGGCTCTTTGAGTCTAAGAACCAGACATCTACATTGATAAATAAACCAGATGATCCTCCCATCTCAATAATTCTGACATTTAAACAAAAGTTAGCCGGTTTTTTAAGTAAGGTTTTTATGATGTTTATATTTAAGGAGCAAAAAACTATGGCATTTCTTTTTCATCTCAATAAGGTAAATAACTATGATATGATTGATGTTCATATTTCTGTCTTTATCAATTACATTATTGATAGAAAATAAAATTTTGTTCTGAAAATAAAAGCAAAGAGAAATATGTTGAGGTTTATAATCCTCCTCCACACAGCTGACTCAGAATAGAAATAGGCATCTCACAGGAATAGTTTGAGACGAGGAGTTTTGGAAATGCTGAAATAATTTTCAACATGTATTTTGGTCTCTTTCCAGTGCATTCTAAATTTCATACAAATTTCCCTTCAACTAAATTCCCAAATGAGCCCACAGTTTTAAGAGAAAAGAAGTTGGATTTGTTTGGGTGTGAAATAATGGGTATTTCACATCTACTCTAAGTCATTTTATTTACTACACTGAAACAAATGTTACCTTTGCACGCCCCTCATCAGAAAGGCAAGATAAAAGCCCGAAAAAAGAGGACAGCACGGTTTTACAGACAGGAGTCATATCAAAGTTAAAAATCTATAACTTGTTAACCAAAATGTCTGAAGGTATATCTGGAAGGATTCTCACAGAGGTAAAATGAATTTTGGACAGTGTTTGAGTAGAGAGGGATTGGCGATATGTGACAGAGACAACTGGCTTAAGGAGAGAAACACATTTTCATGGTTAATATAGAAGGAGAAAAATGAATGGCAACAAACCTGTGAATTGAAAGTAGGTGAACAGCTGTTTACAGAACAAATGACTTTGTTATCATTTGAATTGGTCTCTTTAAAAAGTAACGGTTTTATTAGAGAAAAATAATATGTAGCAGAAATTCTACCCGCCCTTGAATGTGAGAGATCATACCTTTATTCATTCATTTGTTCTGTTACACACTTTATGAACATATAGAGTATGTGAAATGTGCCACTCACTGCTCTCAGCGTACCAGAGACAAAGTTGAATAAGAACCCGTCTTTATCCTCAGGAGAATACAGATGCATAAACAGAAAAGTATGATGCATTGGTTAGATGTGGGGATACAAAAATGTGCAGATAATTAAGAAAGTAGTTAATTTATGAGGTGAGTGTCTATGTGTTGGAAGAAAATAATCCTGGAAGAAGTGAGACCTGAATTTCTCTGAGCTAAGAGAGAACAGAAGCACATTTCATAAGAAAAGAGCAGTAATTACACACATAAGGGTATAACCACATGGATTGTGGAGAACTGCACAAAATTTGTGGTTTTAGAACCTGGAATGAGGTGGAGCCCGTGAAATGTTAACCGAGAGAGAGAAACATACCCATAGGGGGCACTGTAGGACATGTTACAGGATATAGAATCTCTCCTGTATGTGTGAAGTCCTAACAGGGATTTAAGTGGATTCAAGTTTATTTTAACTAGAACCCGTTAGGAAGACTGTATTTGAAGATGGCAGGACTAAACACAGATTTGTCAGGAAACTACTGTTATTCCAAGAAAGACATAATAAAGGTCTGAATTATGGCAGCAAGCAGTAACAGTAGTAAATATTGAGGGAAGTCAGATTAGAAGTTATTTAAGAGATACAATGCCAGACAAGAGGTGAGTGGGGGCCAGTGAAATTAATAAATGTGATTACAAGGTACAGACTTCCAGTTATAAAATAAATAAGTCATGAAGGTGAAAAGTACAGCCTAGGAGATATAGTCAATGATAATATATTAAGGTTGTATGGTGATGACACTTATCATTGTGAATATTGAGTAATGCATAGACTTGTCATATCAATATGTTGTACACTTAAAACTAATATAGCATTGTATGTTGATTATATTTAAATTAAATGAAACGTGTATGACAGAATTAACGTAATCCAAGCCAAAATCCCAGCAAACTGTTTTATGGATGTTGACACACCAATTCTGATGTTTACAGTGGAGAGGCTAAAGACCCAGAATAGCCAGCAAAATACTGAAGAAGAACAAAGCTGAAAGACTGGCACTTCCTGACTTTAAGACTGAACATAACGTTAAAGCCATCGAATCAAGGTAGTGGTGGTGAAAGAATTTACACACAGTTCAGTGGAACAGAATATACCCCAAAGTAGACCCATCCAAATGCAGTCAACTAATCTTTCACAAAGGAACAAAAATAATTCAGTGGGAAAAGGATAGTTCATTCCCTACTTCTTCTATAATAAGAGAACTTTGAGCTTGGTGATATGGACATGCAATTAAATTATATTTCCCATGGGGTGCCTGGGTGGCTCAGTCGGTTGAGCATCTGACTTTGGCTCAGGTCATGATCTCACAGCTCGTGAGTTCAAGCCCCGCCTCAGGCTCTGTGCTGACAGCTCAGAGCCTGGAGCCTGCTTCGGATTCTGTGTCTCCCTCTCTCTCTCTCTGTCTGCCCCACCCCCCACTTACACTCTGTCTCCCTCTCTCAGAAATAAATAAACGTTAAAAAAAATTTTTTTTAAATTACATTTCCCAGCTCTCCTAGGTGTAATTTTGGTTATGTGATTGGGTCCTGGTGAAAACAACAGTAAGGAAAGTGCTGCATTTAACTTCTTCATAAGCACCTTAAAAATAAAAGACGTTTGCTTTCACCTTCTACTTTCTGTCTTACCACCAGCTGAAGTAGGGATGTGCCTCAGGATGACACAATAGTCATCTTCGGTGCATTGTTGAAAGCCCTATGTTTAGGAATATAAAACAGTGAGAACAAATGGTCTAGTAACCCTGCAGCATGGAACTAGCATGCTGTTTCTCCAGGGCTTAAACTTAGACTTTCAAAAGAGAGACAAGTACACTTCTATTTCACTCAAGCAACTGTTAGAATCTGGTCCTTATTATAGCAGGTGGAATTTCCATCCTAACTTTATATCCTGCAAAGCTGACATGATCTTTATGTCTCCACAGCTCTGAACTGAGCTCATCCTGTTCTCCTCCTTGCTCACTCCACCTCACTCCACCTCAGCCACACTGGTCTCCTTGCTATTTCTAGGATACATCAAGCATACTTTCAACTTGAGCTTTTTAAGTTGCTGTTCCCTTCATCTAAAATGTTCTTTCCTTAGAAAATAGCTGGTCACTTTCTTTATTTTACTCATGTTATTGTCGGAATGTCACCATATCAGATGGTGTGTTCTATCAGTCTTAATCCCCCTGCACTGCTTTTTTCTTCAATTTGGCTCAGCCAGTTGGGCGACCAACTGTTGATTTTGGCTCAGGTTCTGATCTTGGTTCATGAGATTGAATCCTGTGTCAGTTTCTGTGCGGAGAGCACAGATCCTGCTTGGGATTCTCTCTCTCTCTCTCTCTCTCTCTCTCTCTCTCTCTCTCTCTCCCTGTCTCTCTGCCCCTCCCCTGCTTGTGCTCTCTCCTCTCCCTCAAAATAAATAAACATTAAAAAAAATCACACCTGGCAAAGTATTTTTAACTATTTGTACATTGTCTGTATGTACCGACTAGAACCTTAGCACAATGGAGGCAGAAATTTTGTTCAGAAATGGAGGCAGAAATTTTGTTCAGTTCTCCATTCTATAACCAGAATCTGGAGTACTGCCAAGTACATAATGAGAACTCCATAAATATTGGTTGAATAAATGATTGACTGAGGGAATGAAGTACTGCAAGAATATAGCCCTGTTGATGGAGGTTGTGTAGAGTGAGAGCCAAGGGCTGTGAGGGCTGAGGAAAGGAAGAGTAAGTGGGCTCACAAAGAGGCAGTCCTAGACAAATAGGTAACCAAGAGAGAGCATACCTTGACAAGCACAGAGATGAGAGCTTCCTGAAGAGTGACTTGTAAATACACCGGAGAGATTCAGAAGGATATTGGCTTCCAATATGGTGTCCTTCCAAGGACACCATTACTGAGCTTGATGAGGATGGTTATGACCCAGTAGTGAAAGCAGAGGGCATAATGCAGTGGTTTGAGGAGGGGTTGGATTGAAATTTTTGAAAAAAAAAAAAAGTATAAGCTACTCCTTTCAGGATTAAAAAAAGAAAGAGTAAGAGAGACAGAGAGAGGGAGAGAAAAGAAACAATTGATGGAACAATGGCCTAGAAGGAGGACAGGAGATGGTGTCAAGGTAACATTTACTAGTTTCATGGTGAAAAGAGCCACATATCATCCTCTGCAACCCCCAGGAAGTAAGTGTAGGGATGAGTGTAATGTAAATATATACTGGCAAGATGAGAAGAGCCTGAAGGATTTCAAGATTGAAAATGCAGACTAGAACGTTGTTTGGAGGGAAGGCTCAAGGAAATGAGGAAAATTTCCGAGAGTCACTGAGGTAAATGAATGAAGTGTTTGGCCAAGAATAAATAAAAAGTTTTCAGTTGGCACGAAATACCTCTATGAAATTAGAACCGTAACTATTATTTATTCTCCAAAAGGAAGATTCTGGTGCTTTCTGATTTGGATCAGCCCTACTGAAATGCTGGTGGCACCTTAGCAAACCCTGCCTTAAAACCCAGATTCCACTCCCTACCTCCTCTACTTATGTTTTGTTTTGGGGGTGGGGTGGAGTGGGGGCAGAGCTATTTAACTTTCTGATCTCTGATCTGCCATCTTCTAAAACAAAGATACCCAACAAAGTCCTACCTAACTCAGAAGGATATTATATAATTTAACCTTTCAATATTTTGAGTAGTGGAACTAAATGCATTATTAAAAGGGACTTGGAGGGGCACCTGGGTTGCTCAGTCGGTTAAGCATCAGACTTCGGCTCAGGTCATGATCTCAGGGTTCGTGAGTTCGAGCTTAGCATCAGGGTCTATGCTGACAGCTCAGAGCCTGGAGCCTGCTTCTGAGTCTGTATCTCCCTCTCTCTCTGCCTTTTCCCTGCTCATGCTTTGTCTCTCTCTCTCCTTCAAAAATAAATAAACATCAAAAAAAAAAAAATTAAAAGGAATTTGGATCTCTGAACTCTGGGTCATCATCCTGGAGATGAACAGATATTTTGAAATCCCCAGATGCTCTGAGTTTTAGTGGAGCTCAAGGGCTTGGGGAGGCAAAATGAGAAATGACTAAAATAGAAATGACCTCTTATTATTATTTGTACTGTGTCATAAAAAGATGTGTTTTACACAGAAATGTGGTATAGAAGACAGAACACGGCTTTGTGGTTTGCCAGACCTGGGTTCAAATAAAACTGTGACAAATACAAGCTGCATCACGTTGGGACAGTGTATTTAATTGTACTAAATGTTTTTCATGGAATAAACTAGTTAAATCAGTGCTTTGCTCATGGTCCATCTCAGTAAACGCAGGCAGCATAGCGTTGTGTTGGATGCATCGTGTTTAGCTTAAAGATTGTGGTTTCCACGCAAGCTCTTTCACTTTCTAGCTCAATGAACCTAGACAAGTTTTTTAACCTCTCTGTAAACCTCATTTAGGCATTAACAGTGCAACCTAACTTGGTTGTGAGACTTTAATAGGAATGAGCACTTAGCTCAGTGTTTGACACATAGAAGATGCTTACTAAGAGTTAGCTGCTGTTGTTATTACCATAGGGTAATTATTATTATCATCATCAATGAAGGCAGGAAGAACAGCCATTTTTTTTTCACACATGCAAAGCCCAAAGTGGTAACACTATGTATTAATATGGTATAAGGTTGCTGGGATAAACTCAAATTATAAATCCCCACCCCCACCACTTAAAACTTAGTAATGGCAGTTCCTTTCACTCTATAACCCCCAATTCAGGCCAGCCAGCATTTATGGGTCATTTACTGTGGGTAGGCCTCTCACACTACTTTGCAGAGAAAGAGGAGAGATGTGGTGGATTTCTTTCCAAGCTCTCAAGAGCTACAAAGGCTTGTTAGTAGGAAGCTTTATCCATGCTCTGATCCATTTCATACACATTATTTCCTCTCATATTAACTTTAGTGTACCATCATTACCCTGGGTATACTGTCCACTCATCTAGTAAACAGATATTAAGATGCTAATTAGGTAGCCGTCTCACTGATGTCCAAGACCAGCTTCATTATCTCAATTAGGGTTTGATTTATCAATTAGCTGTGCAACTGATAGTTCCAGAGTCACTCTGCATGGCAATGTGGTAAAATTTAATTACAGCAGAAGCTATTAAAAGCATTTGGAAAAATGCTATGGGGTTAAATAATAATAAAATATCTTGAAATTTAACTATTGTGAAGCTTCTAGTATTACTTTTTAAGTGTTAAAGCAGCAGAATTGTTTATAGTTAGGAAGAATGGGCCAATTAATGCAAATCATCTCCCAACTCTTTTACAATCAATTCCTGGGCCATTGTTGAGTTGCTTCTGATGATAAATACATAAAGAGAAAGTACAGAACAAAGGCATGTTCTCCACGTGGAGTTCTGAGTTATTGTTACACCTCAAACACCTGAAAAAGCCATTCTATGAAAACCTTAATTTATCTTTGAAAAAAATGATCCGATGAAAAAAAAGGGAAATCTGCATTGCAGGTAAACAGATGGACCATGCCTTCCTCTGCAAGTGATGCCGTAGGGTAGGAACCACGCTTGCTTTTTACAGCAGAATGCTGTAAACATTGTTTCTCTTAAACTCAGAAGAGTAAATCAACTTGGTTCCTTATACCAGTGGGTTATCACTTACAGGTATAAATAAGTACAGATTTAGACATAGATGCAGATAATTCTAGGGAGTGTCCCTCAATGCTGGGAAAGGATGGCCTAAGAGAGAAGGCTTGTTGTACTTCTGTAACATTTGTCCTCTCGCAGGAGCTCCGGATATCAGTGTTTCCATGCTGAACAAGGACCTAAGCTGTGGTGACTTCCACAAAGTGGAGGCTGATCTGAGTTGTTCTGTTATGCTTCCTATCAAATAATACAGTCAACATCATAATTTGTGACCCATTTGTCTTTAGGTAACAAACTTACAAGTTATAAAGCGGTTAATTAAATGAAGACAGGCTTTAGAAGACAAAATATTTCATCAGGCTGCCTAGTACCACAGTCACTTCCTCCTACAACCCTGTAAGTGAAACATTAAGAGTTTCCTCAACGGTTTCACACTGGATCTATCCAGTGTGGCAAGACTGGCCCACTTGATTTCTACAATTACCTGGAAGCCTCATAAGTAAATGACTCTAAAGGCAATCTTTGAGGAAGTATGAGAAACTCAGGAATGGGTGACTGACTGAAATTATTATTTTATGTTTTCTGCTCATTGTACCTTTAAAACTATAGTTTCGGGACACTAAAAAATGCTGCACTATATTGTTCACACGAAGCAGCTATAGTTCTGATGTCTTTTCATCATAAACAGGCAAGTTGCCATTTGTGAGCATTTCACAGTCCCTTTATGTCTTTATATTTCTTATTCCCATACTTAATTGGTTATTAGGCTTTGTTAATTCTATTCCTAAAATGTTGCTTAATGTCAGCTTTGCCCCTTCGTTCTTGCTTTTATCCCCCTAAACCAAATATCATCTTTTGATTGTACTATTGTATATCTCCTACCCATGTGTTTCCAACTATTAGGTTAGTAAGATATAGACTCTGACTTCAGAAACTTAGACAAAATAATAAAATTGGTGAAAAATAATCTTATATGAAGGAAAACCTATGAAGTAAACCACAGTTTACAAAGAGAGACATTGGGGAAACAGCTATCTGGCCTTCAAGTGTTTTCTTACAACATAGTATCAGTATGATGTCTTCTTTCTTGATGTCTTGGTACACATAGATTTTAACTTATGAACTCTTGTAGTTATACCACTCCTATATCACTGCTCCACATACAGGATGTTATAGATTGAATGTGTCCCCCCCGCCAAATCATATCTTGAAACCCCAATGTGATAGAATTTAGAGCTAGAACTTTTGGAGGTCAGTAGCTTTGGATAAGGTCATGAGGGTGGAGTTCTCATCATACTCTTAGTGTTCTTATAAGAAGAGGAAGAGACCAGAGTGCACTCTCTCTTTCACTCTCTTTCTCTCCCTGTCTCCCATTAGGACACAGTGAGAAAATGGCCATCTGCAAACTTGAGTGTCTGCACCAGAGCCCCACCATGCTGACACCCTGGTTTTGGACTTTCAGCTTCTGTATCTGTGAGAAATGAAGTCTCTGTTGTTTAAATGACCTAGTCTATGGTATTTTGTCAGCCTGAGTTAACTAAGACAAATGACATTTATAAATATATTTATTGTATAATTTATCTTATGAATGAATATACATTATGCCGTGCCTTTCCATCTCCAGAGCTTTGAAAAGAGAGACTCTATAAAATACCCATCCTATTTATGGAACATATTGGAGATTTGATTATTATGAATAATTGATAGAAAGTATTTTTTCCTGTATTGGACTCTATGTGGGTATTCAGGCTTAATAGTCAACTGCAGAGTAGTGTATGACTGTGTATTATTGGGTGGCAGTGGGAGCTAAGAGAAGTTATTGGAGACTCTTGTAAGTGAATGATAGCTACATTAATTGCAGTAGCATGGGCAAGAGCTTCACAGTTTGTAGAGGTGGGTCAAAAAAGCATCCTATGTGAAGAAAATGGAATTTGTGCAAGTCCTGACTTGATACAGAAACAGCCGATTTTTTTTTAGTTGAACTTCAAGATTGGTGTGGCCAGGGGCTCTATCATGAGGAAAAAGTATACCAATGATGAGATCAAAGAATAGGTAAGTTAAGGACCTGGTGCAAGAGCAGATTATCATGATTTCAAAAATAATTTATGTCCTTTGTAATGTCTGTCACTGAGGTTAGCCTATAAGATCTCTGAAGGAATAACAACATTTGCTCTGTACTTACCATCTCCTATATACAATGCTCATGCATATTTGATGAATGAATGAATATGTAATTGAATGATAATGAGTAGGATTGCAAATAGATTACACTAAAGTTCAAATCCTATAGCGGTTGTTAGAGTCAAAGCCCATACATGGAATCCAACACAAGTTATCAGTGAAGATGGTCTAAATTAGTGTTACTTACTATGTGCTGCATATTAGAGACACCTGAGGAGCTTTTAAAAATTTCCACACCCAGGTCCACCCTGCAATAAGTAAATCAGAAGTTCAGGGGTGAGACTCAGGCATCAGGATTTCACTGCATATCCAAGATTGAGGGCCAGACAGATGAGCAACAAAGAAACAAGGAGCACATTCAAATGAAGGTGTCAGAGAAAGCAGAGAAACCAAAATGAAGGACAGTTGGATTAGGTGCACGAAAAGTCATCTGAATTAATGCTCCTGCATTTAATCTGGATCTCGCAGAAGAGATTAGCTGAACTTACCACTCTGTTGTCCCCTCCGTTAACCACCGAGGAAGACATATTAGGCATTGTCTCATCTAGGTCTTCTTATTTTATATTAGAGAATGGTATATTTTAGTGTGAGAATCAAGCCTCCATGTTTAATGATGCAAAGATGGAGAGCAAGTCCAATATGTGCTCTTTTACAAGAAATTAAATTCCAATTTTATAAAATTTCTCAGAAGCATACTCTATCACAGTAGAAAAAATGAGCCCCATTCATCTTGATAATTAATAGGGATGAACTGTTTGGAACTGGGTTGACAAGGGAAACATACCAAAAAAAAAAAAAAAGGTGGTTGTGAATTCATACTTCTCTGACTCTAATTATTAGCTTTTTTTCTTAAAGTAAGAAAATAATATTATGGGCAGTTTTGTATGACTGTTTTATTCAAGTAAAAGAAAAAAGAAAAATTGCTGAGGCTTGTATCCAATGCATAATACCATTAATGAGAATAGTTTATACTCTTCCAGTTTTATATTGGTTTTCTGAGATTTAAGAGAAGTGACCCTGGAACATCAATCCACCTTATTCTCACCTTGACATTAGAATTCCAACAGAGATCAGCAGTAAGAGTTATTTCCCTGCAGATCTCTAATTGTTTGTCCAGGTTTCTCTTCTCTTTAACAAAACTATAATAAGTCAGCAGTTCATATTTGGACATTGCCTTTTGCCTCAAAATAGAGTCAAAGTATTCTGTCCATATTGCTCTCTAGTTTTCTTCATGTGCAATTTGAAATACCAGTGTTCAAGAGAACAACCTAAAATAATCAGCTATACAATTATATATCAGGCATTAAATATGTTTTGTTTCTTTCTCTCACTGCTTTGCAGAGAGGCTGCTCTCATGGTCCCTTCTGTGGGGATACTGGATCATGAGACTGGGCTTCTCTGGCCCAAAATTGTTGAATGAAAGTTATTGCCACACCATAATGAACCCAGCTAGGTTTTCTACTTAGAGAGAGAAAGCTTGTTCTAGTGCATCTCTGTTGGGCTCTTGAATTAAGAAATCATGTTAAATGTGGGCTGAGGCAGTCAATTTTGGCCCATTCATACATGATGCAGTCAAAGCTGTTCTATAAAGGAGCAGGAGAAGGAAGTACATGGTGACAGTCCATGTGTCTCAGAGAATATGAGATGGAGAGACTCTCTCTGTGAATCATTTATTGATTCCAGTCTTTGATATGGTCATGATACACTTCCCTGCTGAGTTCTAGGAGATGCTCTTGAGTGTTCCCAATACATTTACTTTTGTCAAAAAGTCATTTATATTGGTTGACCGGGTCACAAGCCAAATTTTATTTCAGAATTTGGTGTCTTTGCCATGAAGATTTTAATTATGCTACTGGAAGGGAACTAAATAATCTGGATCATGTTTAGTTAAGTTGTCTTCAACAATTCTTTTAAAACCGTTGATTTAGGAAGCTCTGCCCTTTCTATAGACGAATGAAGACACATTTGAATACCTATAAAAGCCCCATAGTGGGATGTCGATTAATTAAGCCACTGGATTGAATGCCATGCAGCATTAGGAGATATGACTCTGAGAGCTACATTGTAACATTAAAAATGTTTGAAATAACATTTATTAAATGCATAGTTCATTAAAATGGATAGAAAAAAAATCCTTGAAAATAAATTCATTGAAGTGAACACACACACACAAAAGCATTGATTTATGTGTTTTACTTAATG
The DNA here is from genome assembly GCF_028018385.1 of Neofelis nebulosa. Lineage (NCBI taxonomy): Eukaryota > Metazoa > Chordata > Mammalia > Carnivora > Felidae > Neofelis > Neofelis nebulosa. The sequence continues at coordinate 91,294,518 of NC_080791.1, forward strand.
GTAGTCAACTACCGTTTTGATAAAAACCCACACAATCTCCAGTGAACAGAAGAGGAAACTGAGGTCAGAGAGGATAAATATTTTCTCATGGGTAGAGCCTGTAAGTAGTTCTCCCAGCAAAAATAATTTTGAATAAAAGATAATGAGAAACACACTAGACAAAAATGGTGATTTGAATAAAAAAGTAAAATTTGGGAATCATGATTTCTCTATTTTAAAAAAGAATTTCACTGCAATTTTATTTTATCACTATCATAAAAAAGCATAGTAAAAATTAAAAATGTTTCCAACTATGCAGATTCTTTCCTAGATTTGAAAGTGAAAATAGAGTTCATAACTTAAGAAATCATGAAAGATTTAGAATAAAATGTTAAGACTTTGAAGGTTAAAAATATGCATAGTTTATCATTTATGCAAATGAAAGAGTGGTCGCAGCCATTGTTTCTGTCTAGTGCCATTCCCACTGCATGAAGTTTATGGCTGTACAAGTTAGGGGGGCCCCACCAGTCTCCCCTAAACTCCCTTCTCAGATGCTGGAGCACTCTCTGCTGGAAGGGCTAGCTCCCTTCTGGGTGGCTGCATCCTGCTGCTGCTCCCTAAGCTGCATAATCAGGAGTCAATTTAACTTAACCTTCTCTGATCAAAGATGGACCCCTGGGAGGATTATTGATGCCCTTTAAGGAAGTTTAAGTAAATGGCTAGTCAATTATCTGGTCTTCAGAAACGAAATGATTAGATTTAGCCTGGGAGAAAAGTAAGGTTAAATCCAAAGAGAGAGAATCCATCTTCCTCTCAGTTTCCTTCTGCTGTTAGCAAGTCTTCATAAGCTGATTAATCATAAATTATTAATGTCAGTGGGACTGAGATACATTCTGTCTCCGTTTATTGAAATGTATCTCCCAGGCATCCTGGCGGTGGGTTTGACTGCTAAGCCAATAGGGCTGGTATTTGCATAATCACGTTGGCACCTTGCTGCCAAGCTAACTTGCTATATTGTTGACAGAGTAGCTCGTGATGTATTTGCACTTGGCGTAATCTTGATGGCCCAATCAGTATCTTTGGCTGAGAAGAGTATAAGTAAATCATTTTTAAGTTGTAATTTTGCATCTGGTTAATGCATATGTCTAATGATAAACACTTTGGGGAGAAAATAATCTGTCTCTAGGTGGTGGAACTGTGGACTGGACAGAGCTTTCCTTTAAAATAGAGAAGGTTGGGTTGTAGTGTTTTTGGAAACTGCTAGGTATCTTGAATAAACTGGGGTCACTCATTGGAGACAGTTCCTACAGTACATGAAATTTAAGATTGTATTTCCTGGAATATTACCCCCTTTCAGAGCCCAGATAATTTTATAAAATTCAATGTGTAGTATGCAATGCTTAATCAGTAAGCAAAAATAAATAAATAAAAAGAAAGAAAGAAAAGAGCCAAGTTTCACTGGGTCACAGCAACCTAAAACTCCTCTAGAGTTAGATGGAATTTTCCTTGACCTGGTGGCATTTGAGGGACAGTCTGACATGAAGTAACTAGAACTTTCAATGAGCTAATGGACTGCAAGTTAAAGTAGACTTAATGGATCTACCAGTGTTCACTGATATTATTAATTTCAGAGATTATTTAAATAAAACACAACTGAAATAAACTGGGAGATCTATGTCTTATTTTATTTTTAGAATACCTAATTCGTATGGAATACCTAAAATGGTATATTTGGCCCTCATCGTTTTAAAAATACCCAAAAAGGCTAACTGCTCAAGATTTCATAGTTGGTTAATCCTGGGGCTAGGAAAGATCTGGGCAAAGATCAGACAACTCTGGTTCTTTTATAAATATCAGAAGTTGAAAGTCTAATATAGGCCTTGGAACTATATGTGTCCCAAATTGAATTATCAATATCACTCCTGGGAAATCTGATTCTTCACATTTCCCCATATTATTTAATATCACTAGACTCCACCAGGATAAGTTATGCTTATCTTCACCTCCAGCCTCACACCCAACACATCAAAAGTTAGAACTTTTCTGACCACTCCATCTAAAATAGTATCTGTCATCAGTCTTTACCTACCTGCTTTATTTTGTGTGACACTTATTGGTATAAAAATCATATTATAGATCTCCTTACTCTTTTTTTTTTCTATCTTTTCCAACTGAAAGTTAGTTAGTACCGTTCAACCCCTGAGGGCAGAAAATTTGGTTTTGTTTTGTTTACTGTTTTACTTGCATTGCCTGGGATCACACCTGGTTAAGAGATTTTCAATAAATAGTTCTTGGGTCAATCAATCAGTCAATAATTAAGCAGTAAATAAGTGAATGCTATACCTCACTTCATCTTCACATCATCTTCAGAAACATAATTTTCCTTTACTCTAATAATATCTCAAACTAGTATTATTTATAGTATGTTTTACAGATTTTAAAGTGATTTTGAATATATTACTTAGCTGAAAACTCGTGATAGAGCCTTTTATTCTGGCTGACTCCTTGTCCCTTTGGCCTCAGCTTGAATGTCAACTTTTCCATGGCCGACCTAACTGAAGTGTTTGCTCCAACATTATTCCTTTTCTATGAGCCATGTTTATATTTTATCCTTCCTAATAATCATCACCACATATTGTTTATTAGAACTACATATCTGTTTCTTTGTTTGTTTCCCTTCTGATTCCTGATGCCATAAATTAGATTTTTCATATTCAATGCTTTTTACCCCGTGTCCATAGTAGACGCTCAACACTTATTTATAACATATAATCATGAATATGCTCTGAAAGAGATAACAGGGTGAGGCATCAGTTCCCAATGGGTGATAGCCCATTTGTAGGGGTTATGAGCAATGTGGTTATAGAAAGGGTCTTCAGAAGAGATTGAGTGTGAGGTGGCTTGAGTTCAATTCAGAAAAAGTGAAATAGGGCATCATGTTCAGGAAGCATGTGTTCTGATAAGCAAAGGCATGCCAGTTGGAGATCATGGCTGGGTGACCAAATCCTAAGGGGTAGGTCTGGAAATATTTAACTTACTCCATGCCAAAAGTGCTGTGTCTTTGGTAACCTCCTGCTATACCTTACCAAGGTTTCAATGTATGTGTATGAAATAGTTGAGAATTAGCAATACAACCAAAGTGCTAGCTCTCTTGCTAAGTTGTACAAATCACTGAGCCAAGCCGCTTATCATGTTGGGACCTATTTCCTCAAATTTAAAATGACAATAATAATACCCACTCTAACTCAAGAGACTTGTGTAAGAAATGAATTAACTTTTTAATTCTTGCAGGTAACAAATATTTACCTAAAGTAAGGCACTATCCTGGGCGGATGAAAAAAAGCAAAAGCCTCTAATCACATGGAGTTTACATTCTACTCAGGGCAGACCCAGATAGGCAAACAAATAGGGTAAACAAGTGTGGTGTTATTTTCGTCAGGGTTATTGGGAGAAACAAAATAAATACGGTGTGTGTGTATGTGTGTGTGTGTGTGTGTGTGTGTGCGTGTGCGCACGCCCGCCCGCACATATGAAGGGGAGGTTATTTTAAGGAACTAGGTCATGTGATTGTGGAGGCTGATGAGTCCAAAATCTACAGGATAGGTTATCAGGCTGGATCCCAGGGAAGAGTTGCAGTTTGGGCCCAAGGTCAATCTGCTGACAGAATTCCCTCTCACTCTGGGAGGTGACAAAGATCCTTTGCTTGACCAAAGTTTAGTCATGCTCCCTTTGAACTGTCCCATAAATAAGGCCTATCTGTGCATTTATTTAAAGAGTTCAGTTTTAACAAGAATCCTGCTATGTCAGTTTGGTGAGAATTCTTCATTCTTGATATCTGATCAAATTCTTCATACCTGCTGTTTCTCTAGGAGCTATCTGATCATGCTAGCCTGTCTTCAGCAAAACTCTTTTTAGGTTGGCTCAATCAGAACCCTCCAGGCTTGCTGTCTCCTCTTAGTAAATTTTCATTCATGAATGCCCCTTCCCCTAAACTTGCTCCTTGGCTATAAATCCCCACTTGTTCTGGTTGTATCTGGGATTGAGCCCAATCTATATTGGATTGGAATCTCTCTTCCTCTATTGCAGTAGTTTTTTCTTTGAAGAAATATTAATATCATCTAAAAAAAAAAAGACATGGAGTACCTGGGTGGCTCAGTTGGTTAAGTGTCTGACTTCAGCCTAGGTCATGATCTCACAGTTCATGAGTTCGAGCCTGGCATTGGGCTCTGTGCTGACAGTTAAGAGTCTGGAGCTTGCTTCAAATTCTGTGTCTCCCTCTCTCTCTGACCCTCCTTTCTCTCTCTCTCTCTCTCTCTCTCTCTCTCTCTCTCTCTCTCTCTCTCTCTCTCTTTCTCTCTCAAAAAGAAACATTTAAAAAAATTAAAATAAAGATAAAATAAAAATAAAACTTCACATAAATATCTAGAATAATGTTTAACTAAACCTCTGGGTATTCTGGACCAACCAAGCTGACACATAAAATGAATCATCATAGATGTTTATTTTCCTAGATGGAGATAAATGCTAAGGATATCCATAAGTCAGGGAAGGGAAAGAGCAATTAATAGGGAATAGACTTAAGTCATTAGGTACAATCACCAGATTTCACTAAAGCAGTGATATTAAATAATGGCTGAAAGGAGGTGAAAGAACAAACCATGGGACTATATGCTGGAAGAGCCAGTAGAAGGACCACCAGGTACAAAAATTATACAGCAGGAGCCTGCCTACTGTATGCCAGGATAACAAGGAGATCAGAGCTTTTGGAACAAAGTGAATGGGGTAAACTGGATAGGGACTGTGAAAGTGGAAGAGAGGCCAAGACCCTTGGGCACATGTAGATCTTTGTGAGGACTTTACTCTTTATTCTAATGGGCTACAAAGCAGAGGACTGCCATGATCTAACATATTTTTAAGTTCAGCAAAAGTGCTGAAGTTAAACTGAAGGTTAACAAAGCTGGAGACCTACTAGGAGGCCACTGTAAGAATCCATTTAGGAAATAACAGTAGTTGTGAGAAGTGTGAAAATGGTAGCAATGGTGAAAGAAATCATTGTACTGTGGACATATTTTTGAAAATAGAATTTAAATTTGTAGTTTTCTACAAATTGATTGTGTAGTGAGAGAGAAAAAAAGTAATTAAACCAAATTTGAGCCTATGCAATTGGAAGAATAGAGTTGCCATTAACTGGCATAAAGAAGTCTGAAGGAGAATATGTTGTCTTGTTGGGAGGAGCCATAGAGTATTTGTCAACATGTGAAGTTTGAGAGATTTATTAACATTTAATAATACATAAACAATATCTAATTAATTTATGGAATATGCTTGGTAATCTATCAAGTGCAGTATCAGTTTAGAAGAATGGACTTATGGACTTATCCCCTTGAAACTCTACATTATACCATAGACCATTTGGAATAGATACCTAGTTTTACATATTATTTTGACATTTCTATTTCATTAAGTTTTTTTTGTTTGTTTGTTTAGTAGATACAATTTCATCTGTATTTACCCCTCATTCACATTTTCTTTTCAGATAGTAAATTGATTAACTTGCATAATTTAGTATAGGTATATATGGTTCATCTTTATGGGTTTTGGTCATTATGATCCAAGAAGTCAATCATGGCAGCCAATTAAGTCAATCATGGCAGCATTTTTTGCAATAATTAAGTTTAAATTTATTGTAATTTAAAAGGAAAAATTGCTTTCTAAAATTCTCGGTGCCAGAGAAGAAACAGAAACAATTTTTTTTTTAATATTTTTTCAACGTTTTTTATTTATTTTTGGGACAGAGAGAGACAGAGCATGAACGGGGGAGGGGCAGAGAGAGAGGGAGACACAGAATCGGAAACAGGCTCCAGACTCCGAGCCATTGGCCCAGAGCCTGACGCGGGGCTCGAACTCACGGACCGCGAGATCGTGACCTGGCTGAAGTCGGACGCTTAACCGACTGCGCCACCCAGGCGCCCCGACAGAAACAATTTTTAAGCTCAGTAATCTGTTTTGATGTTTTCAATATGGGAAAACTCACAAACATTCAACTTAGAAAAAGCACAGTCTAGCCAATGAAATTACTGTAGATCAGATAAAGTTCATTATCAAGTAACTTATTTATTTAAATTTTTGTTTGAGTATAGTTGACACACAGTGTTACATTAGTTTCAGATTTTCAACTAATGATTCAATTTCTTTAACATTATGCTATGCTCACTGCAATTGTAGCTACCATCTGTCACCATACATTATTACAATGTCATTGACTATATTCTCTATGTTGTCTTTATTCCTGTGACTATTCATTCCATAACTGGAAACCTGTATCTCCTACTCCCCTTCACTCATTTTGCCCATCTCTCTACCCCCTTTCCTCTGGCTACATGCAAAAGAATGAAACAAGGCCACTCTCTAACACTATACACAATAATAAACTCAAAATGAATTCAAGACCGAAATGCGAGACCTGAAACCATAAAAATCCTATAAGAGAGCACAGGCAGTAATTTCTCTGACATCTGCCGTAGCAACTTTTCCTTGATATGTCTCCTCAGACAAGAGAAACAAAAGCCAAAAAAAATAAACTATTGGGATTACATAAAAATAAAAAACTTTTGTGCAGCAAAGGAAACCATCCACAAAATGATAACATCAACCTATTGAATGGAAGGAGATATTTGTAAATGATATATATGGTAAGGGGTTAATATCCAAAACATATAAAGATACTTGTACAACTCAACACCAAGAAAACAAGCAATCTGATTTAAAAACGGGCAGAGGATCTGAATAGACTGAGCAGTTTATATCAAAATAAACTGATTGTAGGAGGTGAAAGAAGAGGACTGTATACCTGAGAACGTTGAAAAACACAGACTGGGTATTTAAACTGATGACGATGATTAGTGGGACGAACAATTCACACAAGCTTTGGGGTACTTCGGAGCAATATAAGGAGTCGTTGTCTAACCAATACAAGTCAGTAGAATGCATTCTGGTCTTTGTAGGAGAAATAACATCAAAAAGAATTATTTTAGGATTCTAAGGAAACAGATGGGGACCAATATATGCATCTCATAATGAAAAGGCAGTAGAACTTCAACTGAGTAGTTTTTAAGTGATTCTCATTGATTAAAATTATCCGCCATTCTTCTCTTCCTTTTTGAGTGACTTTTCCCTTGGCTTTTTGTCATTAACACAGAGTAATAAAGAATTAATATGCATTTAAATCATTGCTAAGGGAAATTTTTTGTCCGTGTATACAATCTTCATTGGCCATGGCAATGAGGCTTCTTGGCTACAAGTTTCAGGCTAAGTCATATATCATTCCTATTAGATATTTCAAAATTGAATAATTGACCACATTTTTAAAAAATATTTTTTAATGTTTACTTTTGAGAGAAAGAGAGAGACAGACAGACAGAACATGAGTGGGGGAGGGGCAGAGAAAGAGCAGGCTTCAGGCTCCGTGCTGCCAGTACAGAGCCCAATGTGGGACTCACACTCACAGACCGTGAGATGACCTGAGCCGAAGTCGGATGCTTAACCGACTGAGCCACTCAGGTGTTCCAGCACATTTTTGTGTGTGTGTGTGTGTGTGTAGAGCTTATTTAAATTTTTCAGAAAGTGGAATTTTTAAATATTATTAAGTGCATTCCCTTCCTATTTTATATTTTCACAATAATGCAAAATAATTTTAATAATGTAATGTTATGTAATGCAAATGATATTAAAAGCAGTATATTCAGGGGCGCCTGGGTGGCGCAGTCGGTTAAGCGTCCGACTTCAGCCAGGTCACGATCTCGCGGTCCGTGAGTTCGAGCCCCGCGTCAGGCTCTGGGCTGATGGCTCGGAGCCTGGAGCCTGTTTCCGATTCTGTGTCTCCCTCTCTCTCTGCCCCTCCCCCGTTCATGCTCTGTCTCTCTCTGTCCCAAAAATAAATAAAAAACGTTGAAAAAAAATTTAAAAAAAAAAAAAAAAAAAAAAAAAAAAAAAAAAAAAAGCAGTATATTCAACTGAAGATCTTCGAATGAGGGCAATGATTCCCATATTTTAGCATGCATTACAATCACTTAAGGGACTTGTTAAAAGTCAGTATTACTGGCCTCATCCTCCAGAATTTCCTATTTAGTAAGGCTGAAGCAGAGCCTGGAAATTAGCATTTCTAACAAGATGATACCCATGCTGCTGGTCTGGGGATGGCAACTTGAGAACCACTGAACTAGAGGAAGAAAGGAATTTGGCAGAAGTCTATAGTTGTCCAGATATCTCATTAAACATATTTATCATATATGAGCTATCATTTTTATTGTTCTATATATACATGCATAAAGAGCTAGCTGCTCTTGAGTAGCCAGCGTTTGTATAAGTGGTAGCTTGTGTCAATGCCTGATTTAAAGCCACATGGATAAATTTTAAAGAAGGACTTAAGTATCTTAAAGTTGCAAGTTAAATATTTATAAATTGCAATTTTAATCTCTCGTAGCTTGGTGTGGTGGCCCCATAGTTAGGAGGAATTCTAGTCATGGAAGTGAGAAGGGAATGCCTGCTTTTGTACAGCATGGACTGGTTGACAGTGGACTCACTGAATAGCAAGGAGTCATCCCACCCAGAGGCATCTCATAGATCATTGAGAGGTCAAGATTAGCTGATTATGAATGAATCATTTCTGGAGATGTGAAGGACATAAATCTCATGTCTGTGGTAGACCCTGGAAGACTTGGGACCTTCAGGAAGGCTCTGCTGCCCTGTTGGGAGCATTAGTTTTATAAGAAACTTTTTCTTCTGCTACTGCAGAAAAGCAGCTGGGACAGAGCCCAACCCAAGCTCCCAACCATTTATTTAGTGTTTATTTTTCTTTAGCTATAAAGTTGTCATTCAACCTACCCACAATGTGTAGTCATACACTTAAATTATCATAATAATTATTGCTAATATTTAACTGTTATGTGAAAAATGCAAACATATATTATAATTGATATATCTTGACTCTTAATATCTCATGGGTTTCTCTTAGATATGAGTGTAAACAAAATACCTTCTATATGCTGTCATTCCTGTATGTGAACTGAGTAAGTGATAAATAAGCTGTTTCACAGGAAAAATCAGGATCTGGACCCACACTGTAACATATTTATCACAAAAGCATAATCTTTATAAGCCACATTTTCTAAATATGTATTTTATTACAATGAGGAAGCCACTTTCTAGGTATAAGGAAACATATTTGGTACAAATAGGTAGATAATTTTGTCATGGATCTGCATGTTATGTTTATAACCTCAGACAGTTACAGCACTCAGATTTTATAAACAAATTATACACTTCCAGAGAGATATATTGTTGCAAAGAAATACAGAGTCATAGAACTTTACAATTAAAATACAAATAATAACAAAAAAACCCCAGATTCCACTTTTATAAATTAGCTTATTTTAGAGCTTCCAGGTGATTAGTCTGTGGCTGAGTTTTCTGCTGTCAATCTTAATCGTACTTCAACTCACTGTGTTTCATGCCTTCTAATAAATGTGATGACAGCATTCATTTCATGAAGATATATGTATATAATTTAATTCCTAATGTAATGGATTAAGAAACCTGAAAAAGAAAATACAGACTTCCATTTTAGTCAACATGGCACACTAGATAAGATGTGAACAGCCCTCCTGATTTAACAGCTAAAAGTCTGGATTAAACAACAATTTTTAAAAAAATTTTTTTTAACGTTTATTTATTTTTGAGACAGAGGGAGACAGAGCATGAATGGGGGAGGGTCAGAGAGAGGGAGACACAGAATCCGAAACAGGTTCCAGGCTCCAAGCTGTCAGCACAGAGGCCGACGCGGGACTCGAACTCACGGACTGCGAGATCATGACCTGAGCCGAAGTCGGCCGCTCAACCGACTGAGCCACCCAGGCGCCCCAAACAGCAATTTTAAAAATTGCTTGTAGGGGCACCTGGGTGGCTCAGTCGGTTGAGCATCTGACTTCGGCTCAGTTCATGATCTAACAGTTCGTGAGTTTGAGCCCTGCTTTGTACTCTGTGCTGACAGCTCAGAGCCTGGAGCCTTCTTTGGATTCTGTTTCTCCCTGTCTCTCTGCCCCTCTCTCACTCACTCTCTGTCTCTGTCTCTGTCTCTCAATCTCTTTCTCTCAAAAATAATAGAAACATTAAAAAAAAGTAAAAATTGCTTATAAATGTTGAGCTGGTACACAAAAAAGGGAGAAATCTGCCCAGGAAATAAAGATAGTCAGGTAAAACCAGTCTTTGCCCCTAGGATTTCCACTGTTCAGGGTAAGTCAAGTTGTGTTTCACTGAGTGCATGGGGTTTAGGGACCAGGAGAAAAAGTCAGAACCCGATGAATGTGGGCGTCCAATAAGAAGCCTGTGCAAGAATTAGTAGGGCTACATGATTGCCTTTGTTGTAAAGACGAGATAGAAATAAATTATCTAGGAAAAAAGGGACTGCAAGGAAACTTCTCTATCTTTAAATGAGGCTGGGGTTGGCCGACTTTTTCTGTGGAGGGACAGAGAATGAATATTTTAGGTTTGGTGTCTCATAATTACTTAACTCTGCTATTGTAGTGCTAAGGCAGCCATAGGCAATATGGAAGTGATTGGGCTTGCTGTGTTCTAATAAAACTGTATTGATAGACCCTAAAATTTAAATGTTATATAATTTTACTTGCAATGAAATATTATCATTGCTTTGAATTTTTGACCATTTGAAAATATAAAAACCATTATAAGCTCACAGGTTGAACAAGAACAGATGTCCTGTGTTTGACCCGCCAGCCATAGTTTGCCAAAACCTAATTTCAACAGTGTGATATTGGTATACAGATACAGGAATTAACAAATGAAATAGTGTAAAAAGCCCATTAATGGACCCACGCATAATGAAAGCTATTTAAAATAAAGTGGCCTTTGCATATCTGTGAAGAAAGATGGGCTATTTAACAGGAGAACTGTTAATTTATACAGAAAAAAATTACAAACACTTTAAATTAAATCTGTACCTTACATTATGAGGAAGAAAATAAATTCTGTATAGGTGAAAAGATTATCAGGGAAAATGAGACATTTCAGAATTAATGTAAGAATGTATTATTTTATAGCTTTAGGTTAGGGAACAGTCTTTTTTGGGGAGGGGACTCTTAAACAGGACATAAAATGTGCAACTGTAAAGCTGAACATCAATACATTTGGTGATGAATACCTTACTATGAATAACTTCTGTACATAAAACATTGAAAAGAGAGTTAAATATGTCATAAATGGATGAAGATATCATGTGTTTTCAGCAAAAAGTTAATGTCCTAAAGATGTAATCTGCAATTTAATAGAAAAGAAAAAACAACCAACAGAAAAATGGGAAAAATAATAGGAATTTCATAGGAACATGGAAAAGATGTTAAACCACTTTCATAATGAGGCAAATGCAAATTAAAGTCCATGAGATACCATTTGGCAACTGCCGTGTTCACAACATATAAAGGTCTGTTGGCACAATAAATTGGTATCTTCAGTCACTACCTGGGTAAATGAAATGTGTGCACAAGCTATAAGCCCATCAGTTCTACTCTCAGTTGTTCCAAAATTGTCAACAAGCCTATTCATGGAGCTTTATAAATAAACACTCAGACACGCACTCTCACACAAGCAAACATATACTTAAGCCTCAAAAACAATTGTTGAAAATCTGGAACTCCCTCAAACATACACTGATTATAAATTATGATTCATTCATACACTGAGATAGAAATCAGTGGCCGGTGGGGCACCTGGGTGGCTCAGTGAGTTAAGCATCCTACTTCAGCTCAGGTCATGATCTCGCGGTCCGTGAGTTCGAGCCCCATGTCGGGCTCTGTGCTGACAGCTCGGAGCCTGGAGCCTGCTTTGGCTTCTGTGTCTGCCTCTCTCTCTGTCCCTCCCCTGCTCACGCGCTGTCTCTTTCTCTCAAAAATAAATAAAGATTAAAAAATTAAAAAAAAAATCAGTGGCGAGTGATAAATGAGCAAACACTTCATCAATCAATATGGATGTGACTCTAAAACATATTTTTGAGAAAATTAAGCATGTTACAATAAAATATATAGATTCCAGGTTTATAAAGTTTAAAGGCATGCAAAAATCACAATGCATATTATTCAGGATGTATATAGTAAAAGTGTAAAGAGAAACAAAGAAGTGGTTTTCATGAAATGAAGTAGTTACTTTGTGTGACTAAGAGAAAGAGATGTAATCCAGGGGCAATATTTAGGCCTTTTGTAGCTGAGTGATAAATATATGGGATTTTCTTACAGTATTTATTTCATTTTTAGTACTGTTTTGTATGTACACCAAGTCCATAGTAAAAATGACATACTGTTATATTTAGTCAGTGATATTAAAATTATTTATTTATTCTTCTATTATAGAACCCAAAACTTGAGTTCAGAACACAAAGACCAAGAATTACAAACGCTGTTCTGCCTGTTAATGATGAGCAGGTCTTCAGATAAAAGTTGTCTATGTAGGGGTGCCTGGGTGACTCAGTCGGTTGAGTGTCCGACTTCAGCTCGGGTCATAATCTCACAGTTCGTGAGATCGAGCCCCGCGTTGGGCTCTGTTGTGACAGCTCAGAGCCTGGAGCCTGTTTGGATTCAGTGTCTCCCTTTCTCTCTGCCCCTCCCCTGCTTATGCTGTTTCTCTCTCTTTCTCTCTCTCTCTCTCTCAAAAATAATTAAACATTAAAAAATTTTTAAAAAAATTTAAAAAAAGTTGTCTATGTAGAAACTTGATTATTACTTGTTAGGCATTTTTATGTGTTCCTGCTTTGTTTTTCATTTTAAATTTCAAATTCTTAATTTCCTCATGCACATAATATTAAAGGCAAATCTCTAAACTTGTGTTTCTTATAAAAGTCCAATATCTTATGTTTATCCACTTCTCCACTTTATTTTTAGAGATGTATTTTCAGAGCCCCTAGACATTTGTTCAAACAGTTCAATGTCCTCCAGATTCAATAAATATACTACTATTGGTTCCAAGTGTATTTTAAACAATTTGGATCTTATACATTACAAAAGTTGGCTGGATGAAAGGTAACAGGGTTCATATCCAAAAAGCAATGAGTTAGATCAGGACAACTATAAAATAGACTGACCATCTAGACATGAAACATTTTGAAAGGACATTTGCTATCAGTCAGCAGCACCTGCACACCAGCAAACACAGACCCTCAGAACCACACACACACAACAACACACAAAAAATTAAATGAGCTAATGATTGAAGATGCTTTAAATGATGCTTACTACTTAGTATATACTCTGAATTCTTGCTAAATAAATAAATCTGCATTTGAAAAGCATATTCGGTATCCAAGATCCAAATCCCAAAGGTCATATAGGAGGGTATACCAGCAGTTTGCACTTCAGGGAGAAACTATACTTCAAACAACTTCATGACCAACTTTCTACATTGTTCTTTCCTCAAGTCCAGAGAAAAGAGGAATACTGATACTTTACTTTTCAACCAACAGGAGCAGCAGTTTAGTAAAATGATTTACACATACGTAAAGAGAACCCTTGTGATGAACGTGTTAGAATATTGTTCAAGATACTAAAATGCAGTGGCATATTTCAGAACTCATCTTATTACCTTGACAGCTTTTGAGAATATAAAAAATTGGGCGAATTGTTCATATGCAAAAGTGCAGGCCACGTTTTACAAAGATGGATGAAAAAACTGGAGGGTATTATGCTAAGTGAAATTAGAGAAAGACAAAAATTATGTGATGAATTTGATCAATGTACTCTTAAAATTAAGAAAGGTCATGCCAAACCTTGCCTTTTTATGTTCCTGCTGCCTACATCTACTCCCCCCATAATTTTCACTGCCAGCAGAAACAAAAATAAAAGACAAGTGAATTTATGCCTAAGTTACTGAGATAAGTTATTTCAGTTTTCCCTGCACAATCAGGTAGTTTGGGAGAAAATAAAAATGGTTTAATGCACATTGGAAAGAATTCAACACTTGACTCCCTTCCCTTGTCTTTCCAAATATGACTGCACCCATTGAATTCAGGTTGTCTCCTGGGGGAAGCAGTTCAAAAACATAATTTAAATGTGTTAGATTGTTTCCTTCTGAAATAATTTTATTACTTGATAAATACTTGTGTGTTACTACACCCCAACTACACCAAAAAATAAGATAACTTGACATAATTTTGTTATTCTGCCTGGAAAGTAAATCATTTCAAATAAAGAAGTTGAAAAATATATACTGATGAAATCTCCTGGAAATCTATAAAAAAGAGTCTTTTTTGTTATTGTTAGAAAAAGGAGAAAGCACTAATAATTATCATAAGGAAGACCTATTGATGGATTCTAAAATTAGTAGGCATTAAGGAGAAAGAAGATATGTGTGGAGCTTCAAAGCATCTCCCCCCACCCCCAATTACTAATTATTCTGGTGGTTTTTAGATAAAGCCACACATTCTTTACCCCTTCTTCCTCCAGGAAATATAGTTTAATGCACTTCTTAAGTGGGGCTGGATTATGTGAGTGGCTTCAAATGAACACGTTGTAGAAGAGGAAAAACGATAACTTTACAGGCAGAAAACTGTCAGGTACCACCTTAATCAAGGTGAATACCATCAGTAATAAGTCATTCTGAGGCCATATGCCTTCTGATGTAAAAAGTGAGGCTTCTCATCTCTGGAGTAAACTTCCCCAAATCTGTAACCTCCAGCTATTATGAGAAAACAGAAGACAAATTTTGAGAGACTTTATAGAAAATACCCAACCACTGTTATACAAATTGTTAAGATCAGGAAAAGCAAATTCCTTGACCGAGAACTGTCACAGATTGGAGAAGACCAAGGAGGAATAATGCCGTGTACTATCCTGGATTGGATACTGGAACAGATGAATAGCAGATTTGGGGGGGGGGGTGGAAGAAGGACTGGGGAAAGTGGAATAAATTCTCTCGTTTAATTAATAGTAATATAACAATGTTGGGATGCCTAGATGGCTCAATCAGTTCAGCATCAGACATTGGCTCAGGTCATGTTCTCAGGGTTTGTGAGTTCTAGCCCCTCATCAGGCCCTCTGCTGTCAGCACAGAGCCCACTTCGGATCCTCGGTCTCCCTCTTTCTCTGGGTCTACCATACTCTCATGCTGTCTCTCAAAAATAAATAGACATTAAAAAATGTATTAGTATAACAATGTTAATTTCTTGGTTTTGATAAACAACCACGGTTACATAAGAAGTTAACATTAGAAAGTGTTGGGTGAGGGGAATATAAGAACTCTTTACAAAGTTTCTATAAATCTTGGGGCGCCTGGGTGGCTCAGTCGGTTAGGCAGCCGACTTCGGCTCAGGTCATGATCTCATAGTCCGTGAGTTCGAGCCCCGCGTCAGGCTCTGTGCTGACAGCTCAGAGCCTGGAGCCTGTTTCAGATTCTGTGTCTCCCTCTCTCTCTGCCCCTCCCCTGCTCATGCTCTGTCTCTCTCTGTCTCAAAAATAAATAAACGTTAAAAAAAAATTAAAAAAAAAAGTTTCTATAAATCTAAAATTGTTTCACATAAAAGATTGCTTAAAAACTTTAAAGAACACTCAATGATGTACACCAAAACTAATATATGTCAATTATACTTCAATAAACAAAACAAAACACAACAAAACAAACAAAACAAAACACTCGTTGTGTCAGTTGGCTTGGTTGCTATAACAAAATGCCATTGACTGAGTAGCTTAAACAACGAAAATTTATTTCTCAGAATTCTAGAGGCTGGGAAGTCCAAGGTCAGAGTGCCAGCTCATTGAGTTCTTCGTGAAGATTCTCTTCCCGGCTTGCAGATGACCACAGTCTTTGTATCCTCACATCATGGTGGAGAGAGGACAATCTCTCCTTCTTCTTTTTTTTATAAAGCCATTCATTCAAGCAGGCGCCTCACTAATTCAATCATGAGGCCCTACCCTGAAGACCTCTTCTAACTCTAAATACCTCCTCAAAGCCCTGTCTCCAAATACCATCACACTGGGGGTAGGGCTTCAAGATATAAACATAGGGGAGGGGAACACAATTCAGTCCACAGCATTTCTGCCTTCCAAATTTCTTAGAGTAGAAGTGTTCTTTTTTAATTGAAAATGAGGACTTGTCTCTAAGAAACCTTATGAACTGACTGCCTGTTCTCTCTTTTGTTTTGTTTTGTTTTTGTTTTGTTTTGTTTTCTGTTTTGTTTATTCAGCATCCATTACCTCCTCAGGCCCTCTTTCCAAACCCAGATATCCCTCTGAAGAGTCTCCCCTCTATAGCACTACTCCTTACGCATGTTGTGCAAGTTGAGTGGCTAAGAGGAACGAGAGCCCACCTAGGTTTAGTAATTTGAGGATGATGTTCACATCACTCCACCAGAACCAGTGAAACGAAATGAGACTTCTGAGATTTGTGATGGATAAGTGCTCTTTCCTTCTGGACTCGAATTTGTTAGGATGTGTGGAACTGCTGTAACCGACATGTAGCAAGAGGAACAGAGAGACAAAGAGATCCTAGTGACATCATGTGTGTGTCTGATCAAGCTGTACTTTATGTTCAGTCTACTTCTAGACTTTTCAGTCAAATAAACCAAATGAGTCACTTTCTTTCTTTATTTTTTTTAAGTTTATGTATTTCAAGAGAGAGTGCGAGCAGGGGAGGGGCAGAGAGAGATGGAGAAAGAGAGAATCCCAAGCAAGCTCCATGTTATTAGAGCAGAGCCCGATGCTGGGCTCAAACTCATGAACCGTGAGATCGTGACCTGAGCCAACATTCCGACCTGAGTCAGAGGCTTAACTGACTGAGCCACCCAGGTGCCCCAGTCACTTTCTTATTTAAGCCATACTGGATCTGTTTTGCTGACATGTGCAACCAGTGAACACAAATGCTGAATGTAAATGACATGAATACAAATTCACAAGATATTTATTTGAGCAAAAGGAAGCAGTCGAATGTATTCATGGCATTTACAACTAATCAGACAGACCTAAACTTTTACATAATGTTAATTGTCATCATTTTTATTTTTTATTTTTTATTAAAACTACTATTAATGGGAATTTGATTATAACAAACTATATGTGCCCTGAGAAGTAATGCTCTTCTGTTACTACAGATTCCTCATCTGTCAAATGGGCATTAACAGAGAATTAATCCCCAAGTGTTCTTGTGAATATTATTTGAGATTATATAAATACATATACATGCTGGAGTTAAGAAAAACATATATATATGGTTCAATACATGTCATAAAAACAATAAGTAAACAATAAATAGCGTCTTATTCTTCTTTTCATGGAAAAACTAAAGTATTTTATTTTCTTTCTGCTATTGACACATTTCCTTGCAGTTTTTTTCCTTCCAGAATGCCTATTTCTTGAGGGTTAGTCAACTTTCATAGAGGCACATGTAAAAGATAATATTGTACAAAACAATTATTTATATTACAAGTTTCTCCTGTCTCAAAGTAGCCATATATATATAGGTAAGTTAGAGTGGTAATACCCAATTTGGTAGCTGCTAGCCTATATGAATAGTTGTGTTAGGTTAAAATTAAACAGTATTAAAATTTCCATCCTCAGTCACACTAGCCACATTTTAAATACTGAGTAGCCACACAATTCTAGTAGCTGCCACATTGGACAGCGTGTTTGTAACATTCTAACAACATAGAGAGTTCTGTTGGAAAGTACTATGCTGGAGTTAAAAAAAAAGAAAAACAAAAGTGAAAAGCAAACAGGCATACTCCAAAGGTCCAAAGGTCAAAATTAGTTCAGTTTTTTTTTTTTTTTAATTTTTTTTTTCAACGTTTTTTATTTATTTTTGGGACAGAGAGAGACATAGCATGAACGGGGGAGGGGCAGAGAGAGAGGGAGACACAGAATCGGAAACAGGCTCCAGGCTCCGAGCCATCAGCCCAGAGCCTGACGCGGGGCTCGAACTCACGGACCGCGAGATCGTGACCTGGCTGAAGTCGGACGCTTAACCGACTGCGCCACCCAGGCGCCCCAAAATTAGTTCAGTTTTAAGAAATGATTGCATAATGACTGCCAACATAATAAATCTTCTGTAAGAAATTCCCTGAGGCTAATTTCTGGAGAATTCCCCGTAATGTCCAGAGCTGAGATTTATTGCTCTGCAGAGAAACATCTAATCATCAGATTTCATGCGCAGTGATTCCATATTCTGATAAAATCTAAGACCTTAATGTCATACTCATTGTCCACTAAAGGTCAATATTTCTACTGTAGCCATCTGCAAAGTAATATGCATCAGATACTAATTAAATTTTTATAGGTGTCCAATATCTCTAACTATTTTCTTTGGTGTTTCCCTGTCCCAGTTCACTGTCTGTAGCACTGGAAAAGTTATCTTTCTAAAAGCAGTTTTGATGACATCATTTCCCTGCTTAAAAAGCTTCAATAATTCTTACTTCCTAGGCAGTCTATATACCTTAGCAGATTTACAAAGCCCTTCTCAATATTTGCTTAGCCTATTTGTTTAGTTTCATTAGCCATTTCCTTCCTGTCTTCCCTCTGGCAACATAAGCATTCTTCATTGTGCATTTACTTCTTTTTCGCTCTCTAATCTTTTCCTAGAATGATTTTCCATCTCTTCTCTGCTCAGGATCTCCTCTTTTCTTTCCAGACACAGCTGAGACACCCCATTTGCCATTATATCCCTAGCACCTATTAAGCACTTCACTGTAATGGTCCCTAGGATTTATTACACACTTCCATAAGAGGACTGTTCCCTTCTAGTCTAAGTATTTCTGTGTGCTGCTGTCTTTCTCACTAGACTCTGAACCCTTAAAGGACAGATATCATGTGTTATCCCAGGAAGTACCTCCCCTGCTATATATCCAGCACATATAGGTATTCAGTAAATATTTATTGGCTAAATATCCTTTAATACTTGCACTATAAATTTGTCTAAATTTTACTCAGTTTAGAATATTTAGTTTAACCTAATTATTTTACAGATGGGGAAACTGACACTGAAAGACTATAGTTTTCCTCAAGGTCACATTACTAGTGGAGCTGAAGTAGCTAAGGGAAATTAGATAAGTTTCATGATGATTAAACATTTAATGTAGATAATGCTTCACTAGCTCCAGCTAAAGAAATGAAATAGAAGGGAATGATGTCTTCTAACTTATAAAGGGAAGAAAAAAGAAAATGATGTTGGATTTTGATGCACAAATCCAGGATTTTGCAGTCTGAGAGACTGCTGCAATATCTGTTACTTTTCAATAGTCTGTATGAAGGGGTAGAGGTGGTAGGAAGTGGAAGCTGCTGGAAAAAGTGATGAATGCAGGAATGGTGACTAATTACTATGTAGATACCATTTTTCCAACTCATTTCTTTTTGAAACTCTTTTTAGGGTAAAGTTTTTAAAACATGGGACTAAGAATACCATCAGCCTTCGAGTGTACTACAAACCATAAAAACATAAAAGGATCAGAAAACTGGCAGTGATGACATCAGTCCATTGTTCTCCGCCAAATTATATGGGAAGGTAAGTGCACGCTTAAATAATAATTAGTATTATGTTGACTCAGGAGTTTATAATAAGGACTGTGACCATCCTGAAAACATTAATTTAAAGAGCACTTAGAGTTCATGTGAGCCAACATTTTTTTTTTCACATGAGAAAAATGAGATTTAAGAGAAAGTGAGTAACCACTTGATTCATCACATGGAATATTGATATCCAATATTTTAATATTATAATTATTTGCCATTTGATATTTTGTCAAAGAACAGTGTTTTTTAATTTTTAAACATTTTTAATATTTATTAAGTATTATTTATTTAATAATGTCAAAGAACAGTGTTTTTATAATTTTTAAAAATTTTTAATATTTATTAAATATTATTTATTTGGGGGGGGAGGGGCAGAGAGAGAGGGAAACAAAGCATCCAAAGCAGGCTTCAGGCTCTGAGCTGTCAGTACAGAACCCGACACAGGGCTTGAACCCACAAACCATGAGATCATGACCTGAGCTAAAGTCGGACGTTTAACTGACTGAGCCACCCAGGTGCCCCAAAGTACAGTGTTAAATACATCATGGTAGAATTCCAAGTTATTTGCATCCTCTGGGACATTAGTTTCTGCATTTTTCAAACTGCTGTCCATTTTGGCAATATTCCCTAAAAATAGGCCAAATACAAAATCTTCTGGGGAAAAATACAAAACAGGAAAGTCTTCATTAAGATTTACAAAAGAATGTTGAAATTATGAATTTATGAGTTATATAAATATTGAATCACATAAAGTAATTTTGTGATGTAATGTCAGAAAAGAAAATCCAGATATTGTCATAGGGTATCTACCTGTAAGTCCCATCATAATGTGCACTGCACATTATAAGATCTCTGTTATAGTCTGTTTCTTCTTCAGTACAAATAAGAGCTATATACTACAGAATGATACATACTATATTTCGATTCATAGGTTATTTTTATTATTATAGTTTTTAATTGTTAGGGAAAAGTGTTAACATATACTCAGTTGACTTGGTGTTTGATTTGACTGTGCCTCTAATAAGATAAACGAGCTCATTTCACATCAAGATGTTTCTAATCATGATTTTGATTATCATTTCCTTAAGAATGTATTAATCTATTCAATATATACATGTTGAATGCAATCTAGGTAGGTAGTAAAAAATAGAAGGACCATGAAATTTGTAATCTAATAGATCTGAGTTTTATAGCTTATTCTGCAATTTATTGGCTCTGTAACCTTTAACAAGTCATAGAAGATTTTCTTAACTATAGTTGTTTTATTTGAAAGAACTTTTTTTCACAAGATTGTGGCGAGATTTAAATAATATGTTGGGTATAAAGATAATACTAGTAAATTTTCTTATTTGTCATTGCATTTCAAAGATGATCAGGAAGACATTCTGTGAACTTAAAAACTCAGTCATTAGGGGTGAGAATAAAATAATGTAAATCAGAATTCAGTATCAACTCAGTACAGGCACAAGAAGTGAGCCAAATTCTAAATTATCATTGTGAAAGTTGAAAACTTTACTTGGGGATTTTCCAGCCTGGGATCTGATCTTCTATCTGGTTACAAACCCTGAAACGCTGTCTGCAGCTGGTATGCATTTTAAGACCAAACAGCTTTTATTTGTATTTGTACCTCTGGAATTCACAGATAAATAAAACATAATTATTATTAAAGAAATGGCTTATTACAGAATTTAGAAGGGACAGATAGAAATGTGTTTAGGCTGGTATTACTCCCTAGACAAGAAGATAAAGTTCAAAAAAATTAGTTTGTCTATATTTTAGTACAAGAATCCATGGCTATTTTTTTAGTTTTAGACCAGCCAAATGTTAATTTAAAATTATATGATATTTGTTTTTCATGAGTCATGTAGTTTATTTCCACAGCTGGACGCTAACAATGCAATGAGGATAAATATAACCTAAATAAAAGGCCCCATTTTTGGCCATGATGCCTGAGTTAGCACTTGAAAATCCTCAGAAACTTCTTTTCTAAATTTTAAGAAAAAAAACCACAATGGGGGCGCCTGGGTGGCTCAGTCGGTTAAGCGTCCGACTTCGGCTCAGTTCACGATCTCACAGTCTGTGAGTTCGAGCCCCGCGTCGGGCTCTGGGCTGATGGCTCAGAGCCTGGAGCCTGCTTCCGATTCTGTGTCTCCCTTTCTCTCTGCCCCTCCCCCATTCATGCTCTGTCTCTCTCTGTCTCAAAAATAAATAAAAACATTAAAAAAAAAATTAAAAAAAAAACCAAAACACACAATGATTGAGAATTGTTTTATCTGCATTTTAACACAAATATAAACCTCAGACTTACTGTGAGATTACAGTCCATTTATATGAACAATAAGGCAATATTTGAAGAAAAAACAAAATATACTTGAGTTGACCTTGAATAACAAATGACTACAAATCAAGAACATTTCTTTATAAATTTGTATCACAATATTCATATATGTGGATTTTCCAGGGACGCATTCACACCAAGTTAGAAATAACACCTAATCTCTTTGGAATGTGTAACCCATATGTACTATTACAAACAGCAGATTGTGGCTTTTAGTTGAACTGACCAGAAATATGTTTACCATATGATCATCTTTTTCTTCTTAAACCTCATTATTATGAGGAGACATATATTGCATACATAAATATTATGCACATCGCCTATTTCTCTTTGTAACCACAGTGTAAGAGGGAGACTATTTTGTATCCTCTAATTTAAAATAAGGTCAAGTAACTTCCCCATATCATATTAGTAGATGTCAGATCTGGGATTTGAACTCAAACATAGTGGCTGAAATATCTGTGTTCTACTCTTACATATATATATGCATATATATATGAGTATATATTACTATATATATAGTAGTAACTGTATATAACTATATATATATAGTAACTACTACATATGTGTGTGTGTGTGTGTGTGTGTGTAGTAACTACTATATGGTATACTATATGTATATATGGTATATACTTATATATATTAGCTCCTTATTATAAGTTGGAGTAAATTACTTGACTTCTCTACATGTCAGTTGTGTCATTAATAAAAATGAGAAATTAATAAAAATGGGAATCAATAAAATTGGGAAGTAGTACCTTCTTCATAGGGTTCTGTCTGGCATATAATAAAACTATAAGTATGAGTGTTAGTTATTATTATGTTCTGTGTAATACCCAAAGTGAGACCTTTAACAACTCAGTTATGTGTCTTTAATATCTCTAATTCTACTCTAAATATATGTGTATGGGGGGAGGGATCTGGGAACAGCTCTAAGTAGCTAATACTGCCATATCCTTCTCTGCTATAGATGTAAGACATACAGAAAAAGTACAGAACAGATTCTCCTACCATTAATTATTCTGTCAGCCACTCTAAGTCAATATAAGGGTAGTTGAAGAGGCTATTAATGAGGGTTTCTTTCAAGAATTTTCTGTGAGCTGTGCCCTGTATTCCCTGGGATTCGAGACTTGCAGGTCTGACATTTGTTGGAGGTAATGGTTAATTTTATGTGCCATTTTGAGTGGCCACTTGGTACCCAGATTGAACATTATGTCTGGATGTGTCTGTGAGGGTGCTTCCAGATAAAATTAGCATTTGAATCAGTAGACTCAGTAAAGTAGATTGCCCTCCCTGATATGGGTGGGCATTTTTCAATTCCTTGAGGGCCTGAATAAAACAAAAGGTGGGAGAAGGGGAAAAATTTACCCCTTTTTCCTGCCTCACTGATTGATCTGGAACATCTTCGCCTCTTATTCTCCTGCCCCTCAACTGGGATTTGTACCATGAGCCCCCCTGGTTCTGGAGTCTTTGAACTTAGACTAAATTACACCACTGCTTTTTCTGGGTCTCTAGTTTGCAGCTTCTCAGCCTCCATTGTCCCATGAGCCAGTGCCTCATGCAGATTTTGATGCTGACAGTGGTTCTAGAGGAATAAAATGTTAAGGATGAGTTTTCTGAAGTGGTTCTGGGGTATCTGAAATTGGCTCGCCACGCTGATTAGATTTAAGGACTCTGGTAACTCCATTTACAGTATTAAAGGGAGCACTGATAGTCCATGTTATGATCTGTTTGTAGAGATACACAAACTATCTGTATTGGATATTTCCTTCTTTCTTTTTTTTTTAAGTTTATTTATTTATTTGGGAGAGAGAGAGCAAGCATGGGGGAGGGGAAGAGAGAGAGAGAGTGAGAGAGAGAACCCCAAGCAGGCTCTGCACTGTTAGCACAAAGCTCCACGTGGTGCCCAATCTCACAAATTGCCACATCATGACCTGAGCTGAAATCAAGAGTCAGACGCTTAACTGACTGAGCAACCCAGGTGCCCTAGATTGGATATTTCTTTAAAAAAAAAATTTTTTTTTTACGTTTATTTATTTTTGAGACAGAGAGAGACAGAGCATGAACGGGGGAGGGTCAGAGAGAGAGGGCAACACAGAATCTGAAACAGGCTTCAGGCTCTGAGCACAGAGACTGATGCGGGGCTCGAACCTACGGACTGCGAGATCATGACCTGAGCTGAAGTTGGACACCCAACCGACTGAGCCACCCCGGCGCCCCTAGATTGGATATTTCTAATCGACTTCTTAGAAACCAGGAGCTAGCTGACTCTCTATTTCTATATGATACTTTCAAACATTTTTTGAAAACTAATGAATATAATTACATTAGCTGGTTGCTCCTAATGTCACTGGACAAAGTGGTGAAAAGAGGATGAATTCAGTGATTCGAATTCCCAGCTCTAATGCAGTAAATGACCCAGGAGCTTTTAGGTGTTCCTGAAGGAGATCCTTACGTCCTGTAGCCACTGGGCTGAAATTGCTGACAGTCCATATAGAACCTCATCTTTTGGCGGAATTACAGCACAACTTGAACTCTCAGCCTCACAGGATATCTACTGTTAAGGTGAGGGCACTGACTGGGAAAGAATGAGATCTTGCAAGTTGGGATGGTGAAGTTTGGGAAGATCTGATGAAGCTGGGGACACTGGGCCTGTAAACTCTGATGAGTCTTCTTTACCAGTGGAAGAGGCTTTTCTATCCCTGATGGAAGCATCCATTGGAAAAAATATATATAAGTAAAAGGGTGGCTCTACTTGGTAGAGCCAAAAGAGAAAAAGAGAGAAGGGGTTGAGGAGGGGAAAAGAGTGAAGAGAAAGAGAGAGAGAGAAATAAATAGGTTGGAAGAACAGTCTACATCTCTATAAAGCATGAAACAAGAGTATCATTTTTTCTTAATTTTTTTTAACGTTTATTTATTTTTGAGACAGAGAGAGACAGAGCATGAACAGGGGAGGGGCAGAGAGAGAGGGAGACACAGATTCTGAAACAGGCTCCAGGCTCTGAGCTGTCAGCACAGAGCCCTACGCGGGGCTCGAACTCACGGACCGTGAGATCATGACCTGAGCCGAAGTCGGACGCTTAACCGACCGAGCCACCCAGGCGCCCAAAGAGTATCATTTTTTTGTAGTAAGACATGGATTTTATAAAAGGGGATCAGCCTGGAGTCATTTTAAAAAGAAATCCACCCCAAAAGACCACTTAAAATGATGTGGTGATAAGTTGATTCTTTGAAAAATAAGAAAAAGAATACTAATTTCTATTATTTTCCAATCTCTGTGGTCTAAATAATCCCACCATAGCCAATTTTAAGATACCAATATATGTCATATATATTGGGGGACATAGCATAGGGGAGGTAAGCATACACTCAGCTCTCTAGCCAATATGAGCTAGATCCACCACAGCCCTGAAAGAGCCAACCATCGCAAATGTGAAGGCAGATTTGAACAGCAGCCCACCAGTGAAGACATTACCTTCGTCAAAGGAATTGCTATTGGAGACCACTCCTGGGGACCTCAGACAAACTATGAAAAGACCCCCAATTATGCATCCACCTTATACAGATGGCACCAAAACTAGGCTACAATTGTAGTCTAATCAAGGATCTCCCTTCCTCACCCATCTTCTTGTTCAACTGGAACTCTGATGGGTCACAAACAGTGACTGGGGTGTAGGTAGAGGAGATCCAGAGAGGACATGAAAATTGACTATTACCTCTGACCCCCTCCCCACCTGTTGATTTTCCATCCTGTAGAAAGGACACAATGTTGGAGGCACGGCGGGAAAACTCTGTGTTGGATAGAGAATCAAGTTTTATTTTCTACCAGGAGTGGACATTTTAATTACTAACCAACTAAGCAGTGACAAGAAAAGCTATGAGAACTGTCTGGGATTTCATCTAGGGAAGTTATAAGACAAAATAAAGTTTGTTTTTGATTGCACCTGCCAAATCAGTTATATCTCCACTGTATCTTCTGTGCCTGATCAATGCCACATGAGATTACGTTCAGAGTTCTGGCTTGTTTCTGCTCCCATTTGTAGATAATATGATTCCTTTTAATAATGAAGAATTACAGAGAGGGAGGCAAATCAAATTAGGACTGTGATTTATGTAAATGTGTCAAATGAAGAGAGCTTGTCTTTGGGAAAGAAGGGACATCTATATGAATGTATGTAATCATATTTGCTCCCAAATTGCTCTGTAAAGCTTCTATCCTATTTGTATACCTCCATCCCAGTTTGCGTGAGAAATTACAGATACCTACCTGTTTATAGAATAAACTATTTTCTAGAAAAATTTTGCATGTATTCTATTTGATGACACTATATTCAGAAGACATAGAAAGGGATTTGATTGGATGACAAGAGTGTCTTGTGAAACCTCGGGTATTTATACATAAAATCACATGCACATGAAGATTCTCAGCAGACCAGCATGTCTGTAATACTATCCCTTCAAGGTGTAAAAATCCAAGCTATATTCCCAGTTCTGCCACAGCTGCCACATGATTTAGGCAGCTCTCTTAACCGCTCTGAGCTCTCTACATAAAATGTTCCCTACTTTGAGAATTTCAGTTTATACACCAGTGCTCTCTAAAGGCCTTCTACAAATGTTGCTGTAAATCGTTTCATCATATCTAGTCTTATCATTAGAACCTATCCCAAATGATCATAGGTTTAATTCTTCGATCAGCTGGATACCTGCTCACCTTCAAACATAATTAGAATACTTGTATTCTTAGGTCTCCAATAATTGACTTGCAGTATTTATTATTTATTTATTTATTTATTTATTTATTTATTTATTTTTTACACTTTACTTATTTACTTTGAGGGAGACAGAGAGAGCATAAGCAGGGAAGGCAGAGAGAATAGGAGAGAGGGAGAATCTCAAGCAGGCTCCCTGAGGTCAGTGCACAGAGCCCGATGCAGGTCTCAAACTCATGAAACCATGAGATCATGACATTAGCCGAAATCAAGAGTTTGACGCTTAACCCACTGAGCCACCAATGTGTCCCTGACTTGCAGCATTTAGTGCTTATATTTATATAACTGGAAAGGGACTATAATATGCATAAAAATAATTATATTTGAGTCTTAAAAAAAAGTAACCAACTTTGAAAGTGTTAAAGGCAATGAGGTGTTTGTATCTCTACAGTTGCACCCAACCAGTTTGATTTCTTTGTTTCTTCCTTATTTTTTTTGTCACTGAAATTATTGTTTTCAAATATTGATCATCAGAATTGACCTGTTGTTTTGATGTTATAAAAGTACAATCTATGTTACTCTAAGGGGGACTGTTTCCTATTAAGGACCATTGATCCACAGAAAATAAATCAACTGAAGGCTGCACAAGTATAAATATAGCTTATAAATAATCCATTTCTCTTCTTCTAAATTAAAAAAAAATAAATGAAATGGTTATTTATAACCAAAACATATATCATCTCTAAAATATGTTATTTTAATAGCATGACAGTTAAAAGAAAGAAGTGTAAAAGAAAATAACTAGAGACAGAAAAAGAAAAATAAATTAACATATATGCCAAAGAACCCTACACAAAGGTCAGATGAGGGAATCCTGTATCTATACATAAATGTGAAGGGAAAAAAGAGAATTGCAGATACCAACATGCACACGCAGTTTGGTGTGTGTGTGTGGGGGGGGGGGTGTGTGTACCCACATTATGAGAGAGTATAAGAAAGGAGAAATAGATTTCTATATAGCAACATCATTTCCTAGAATAATAGCTCTTTACTACAGTTCTTATTAAATGCATGTTTTATTCTCATTCTTACAGGAATAATAATAATAATAATAATATAATAATAATAATAATAATAATAATAATAATAATAATAAAAGACTATTTCTTTACCCATGTGTTGTATTGTGGACTTTATTAAATTAAATTTTAGGCTAACATCCCCTAGCTGTCACCTGCACTTGAGAAGTAAGCCAAATTTGAATTCTGTTATCAAATGTGCCTCTTCATGCCTTTAAAGCAGTTCCGGGAGCAACAGTATAACAATTGAAAACATTTCTTAAGTAAAAATGCTTTCACACATATTTTCTTTTGGATAGTTGGTTTCTCCCAATTACCATGTTTAAGAAACTATACTGGTACATGATCATTACACACTGACATTTTCTGTGGACAAGCATCTAAAGTTACAAGTTTACAAGTCAAATTTATTTACAGAGACAGGAAAGAATTTGAAGTTTGGGTTTAGGCACATACAGCCTAAAACTCAAGCTCTGTCACTTACTAAACATTTAATTTTAAATAGACTTCTTAAGTAATCTGATTTATTTTCCTGTCTTTAAACTGAAGATAATGACATAATTTCAAGTGGGTCATTGTGAGGATTAGAGCTGATATATGTAAAATTCCTGCAATTTACAGGTGCTCTCTAAAAGGTAGTAGTAACACTTTACATTGTTATAGTTTGCATAAAATGGAACACAGGAATATTTTTTTCATTTTCATCTTTTGAAAATTATTAATATGAGTGCTTTTCTATTTATCTCTAGTTTATATTTAATTGTATGTGAATACATATGTATATGTTATATAACTAACACATATATGTTCCAATTATATGTAAGTAGAATATGTAATATACTCACTATATTACTTAGCAACTACTGGTAAGAGACATTTTTAAGATATTATAAGTATTAGTTTACTATTCTTTTCTAGGGGTGCCTGGGTGGCTCAGTCGGTTGAGCGTCCGACTTCGACTCAGGTCATGATCTCACTGTTAGTGAGTTTGAGCCCTGCGTCGGGCTCTGTGCTGACAGCTCAGAGCCTGAAGCCTGCTTCGGATTCTGTGTCTCTCTCTCTCTGCCCCTCCCCAACTCATGCTCTGTCTCTCTCTCAAAAATAAATAAACATTAAAAAAATACTATTCCTTTCTAAACATTATATACAATTAAATTTCTGGGTATTGGATGATACTTCATGAATTTATTATTGGTCTTTGACTAGAATGTATCATCAGAATCTCTAGCAAGACAAAACCACATATTATATTTTAGTTTTATTTTTTAATTATCTTAGTAATTTGTTCTATCTGTTCTTAAATTTCCAAACTATATATTACGTATATTTTCCTCTATGTAAGTTAAGCAATAATATAATTTCATGTTTCATTCAAGTGGATTTTATTGCATTTATATTTCTTATTTTTAGAGAAAATGTTTTCATGTAAAATAGGAATATCTAAATATCTTACCAGGTTTCTTACTGCTTTCTTTTCACCTGTGTAAGAGGACACTTGGTTGCAATTAAATGCTGTCTATACTCTTTCTCAGCTTTATATTTATCCTGTTTCAAGAAAAGAAACATCACTTTATTTGAACCTGATGTAAGGAGAGTATTGTCACTGTGGTGTTTGCACTACAGTGGCAGGAAATCTAATTCAATCATTTATGTCTAAACTAAGTATGAATATTCAGTCATACTTATGTATGTACACAAATTTATAAATAGTCCACTCTTCAGCCATGGTACCAAGAATAGTTGGGCAGGAGCAAAGGTTTATGAAATCTGAGTTTAATTAATTTTATAATCTATTCAATTATGTTTATTTTTTAGTGGGAAAGCTTCCCTGAAATCTCCTGTTAAGTTAATGTTAAAATGCACTTACTCTCAGGGTGCCTGGCTTAGTTCGTTAAGTGTCAGACTCTTGATTTCAGCTCAGGTCATGATCTCAGAGTGTGTGAGTTCAAGCCCCACATAGGGCTCTGCACTGAGAGTGTGGAGCCTACTTGGGATTCTCTGTCTCTTTGCCCCTCTCCCACTCATGCTCTCTCAAAATACAAATAAATAAACTTAAAAAAAAAACAAACCTAAAATAGGGGTGCTTGGGTGACTCAGTTGGTTAAGCATCTGACTCTTGATTTCAGCTCAGGTCATGATCGCTCCCTTCATGAGATTGATCCTCATGTCACGCTGTGCACTGCCATTCTCTCTCTCTCTCCCCCCCCCACCCGTCTCTGCTCCTCCCCTGTACTCTCTCTCTCTCTCAAAAACATAAAAAAAATAAAATATAAAATAAAATAAAATAAAATGTACCTATTCCCCCCAAAGACATACCTGCTGATGGAAGAATTAATTTTCCATATGTAATTGGAAATGTACTGTGTTTATGCATGGTTAATTCCATACATAAAGAAATGTCCCCAGCAAAACATGCCTCTTCTCCTTTTATCTTAAATATTTGGGCAGTTTGGCACCATTTATTTTATACTAATGGGGATTTGCAAATTTCACTACAGTAACATTTTGAAACCATTGTAATATCCATTTTCCCAGCCTCTAGCACCAAATTTTGATTCAGTCTGCTTGTTCAAATAAAACAAGCTATAGATCTTTTGAAACAGATGGTGCAGATTCTTATTCTGAAACAAGAAAGCAAAATTGCTGCATTTCAGAAATAATGCAATGTTTTTACATTAGATAAAACAAAGATGCAAATGTTTCTTAATGGGATGTACTATTCAATAAAAAGCTAATCCAGATACCAAGTATTGTACTTTGTGTCATACAGGGAAACTTACCATCACCTTCAAAAATCTCAAAATGTTAGTTCTCAATTTTGAGTATTAAATTCATAGCTATTTTTTTGCTAAATAAAACAGTATTTATAGTATTTATTATTTCCATATTATATATCAGGAATTATGCTCCTTGTAAATATACTATCTTAGTTTGCTCAAGTTGCCATAACAAAATATCACAGAGTAAGTAGCCTAAGCAACAGAAGTGTACTTTCTTGCCATTCTGGAGACTGGAAAGTTCAAGATCAAGGTCCAGAAGGATTTGGTTTCTAAGGAAAGCGGTCTTCTCAGCTTATAGACGACCACCTTCTGCAGTGTAGTCAAATGGGCTTTTCTCATGCATTGGCATAGAGTAGAGACAGAGAGAAGACGAGTTGGAAGAGAGTTTGCTAGCTCTCTGGTGTCTCTTTTTACAAGGACAGCAATCTTATCTGATTAGGGCCCCACCCTTATGACCTCATTTCGCCTTAATTACTTCCTAAAGGCTCTGTCTCCGTATCCAGTAAGATTAAAGGTTAAGGCTTCAACATAGTTATTTTAAGGGGACACAAACCGTGTCTATAACATAAACCAGATGATATAGAACCAAGTAGTGTAGCTAAAAGCAAAAGCTTTCAAATCAGAAAAACAGTTCAAATCATGGCGCTTCCACTGGTCTATGACTTTGGCAAAGGTACCATTATTATCTTCTATGTCGTTATCTTATCTGAATCACAGAATTGTTCTAGGTGATTAACAAAATTCATGGAAACATAACTCCACAAGACTTCCATTTTCTGATTCCACAAGTAAGGAGCTTGGACATTTCCACTCTTTCCTAACAAGTAAAACATCAAAGAGAATGAAAAATCAACAATCCTTCTTAAATTTGTAAGAGAGGGAAGGATACAAGGCAGTTTCCCTCAAGATTGAAAGGACAAACAGGCAAATACAGGGAGTCATGGCTTATAGGAGCAGAGACTCAAAAGCAAAAACCTCTATGAAAACCAGTGACAAATTAGGAAAACCTGATATGTAAAAGTTACTAGGCTTATTTGGATAAGTCTGAGAGTTAAAAACTCCAGAGGGACATAGTTAAGGGCGTGGGGTGGTTATCTCTAGGAGTTTGGGCAAGTTCTGGCAGTAAATATTGGAGAAAAATCCCCTCCTGCTTCCATAGGGGGGGAGGGAAAAGGAATCATTATGAAATACACTAGAGAACTCTGTTCTTCTCAATAAACCTGCTCTAAGGGGGGGGGGGGCCTGGGTGGCTCAGTCAGTTAAGCGGCCGACTTCAGCTCAGGTCATGATCTCGCAGTCTGTGGGTTCGAGCCCCGCGTCAGGCTCCGTGCTGACAGCTCAGAGCCTGGAGCCTGTTTCGGATTCTGTGTCTCCCTCTCTCTGCCCCTCCCCTGTTCATGCTCTGTCTCTCTCTGTCTCAAAAAAATAAATAAACGTTAAAAAAAAATTAAAAAAAAAAAACCTGCTCTAAGGGAAAACTACTTAACAAGAGCTTAACCTGTGGGGATGTAATGAGGACCTAACTGACCTGGGGGAAAGGCAGTACCAAACTCAAGCCAGTTTTAGCTTTTCACATGAGAGAAGGGAAAAATCCAACTCTATCCCACTCTATCATACTGTCCCAGAAAAGAACTGAGGAACACCTGTGAGGTTCACAGTCCAGAAGCATAAGCTCTCTAATAGAGATTTGACCACAGGACCACAGAACACTTCTACTCCCCTTACACTTCACCACCACATTACTAACAGCCTATTTACAGTGGTTCTTTTTATTAAGTGTGTCATATCTGGCTATTGAGAAAATAATTCATTAATTAAAAATAAAAATCCCACAAGAAACAGAAGGCATACCAAAAGGCAGAAAACACAATTTGAAGGGACAGAGTAAGTATCTGATCCAGACATGACAGAGATGTTGAAATGTTCAGACGGGGAATTTAAAACAAATACTATTAATGTCTAAATATTCTAAAGGATAAGGTAGCATGCAAAAACAGATGGACAGTTTAAGCAGAGAAATGGAAATCCAAAAATAGAACAACAAATGGTGGAGATGAAAAACTCTGCAACAGAAGTGAATGCTTTCAATGGGCTTATAAGCTGAAGACACAGCTAACGAAAGAATTTCTGAGATAGAGGATGTTTCAATATGAACCTCAAAAACTGAAAAACAAAAAAACAAAGACTGAAAAAGGAATACAGAACAAAATATCCAAGGACTGTGAGACAACCATGAAAGGTTAATTTAACACATAGTTGGAATACTAGAAGGAGAAGAAAGAGAGGAAAAAAAGGATCAGAAGAAATAATAATGACTGAGAATTTCTCCAAATTAATGTCAGACACCAAATTATAGATCCAGGAAGCTCAAAAATCACCAAACAGGCAAATGCAAACAAAACAAAACAAAACAAAACAAAACAAAACAAACAAACCAACACCTACGCATATCATTTTCAAAATACAACTAAATCAAAGATAAAGAAGCCCTGAAAGGAGCCAGAGCGAAAAACACCTTACCTATCTATAGAGGATCAAATAGAAGAATTGCATCAGCTTCTCCTCAGAAACCATGCAAGCAAGAAGAGAGTGGAGTGAAATGTTTAAAATGTAAAGAGAAAAACTACACACGCTTAGAATTTTGAATCTTGTGAAAATTTCCTTCAAACATGAAGCAGAAATAAAGACTTTCCCAGCCAAACAAAAACTGAGGTAATTTGTTGCCAGTAGACCTGCCTTGCAGGAAATGGTAAAAGAAGTTCTTCAGTGAGAAGAAAAACAAAAATAAAAACAAAAAACCAAAAAATTGGTCAGCAACTCAGATCTATATAGGGGCCCCTGTGTGGCTTAGTCAGTTAAGCACTGGACTCTTAATTTTGGCCCAGATCATGATCTCATGATTGTGAGATCAAGCCTCACATCAGGCTCTGTGGTACATATGGAACTTACTATAGATTTTCTCTCTCCCTCTCCCCACCCAACTCACGCACATGCATGTGTGCTCTCTCTCTCTCTCAAAAAGAAATAAACAAACAAACAAACAAACAAAAAAGTAAAATACCCTCAGACCTTCATAAATAAGAGTATCAAAGAAAGAATAAGTGAAGGTAAAATAAAAACTTTTTTTTTTCTTAATTAAACTACAGGTAACAGTTCACCCAGCAATGATACAGGGAACAGGCAGGAGGAATTAGGATAGTTTGTTATTACAACATACACTAAGTGGTATTGTTTGCAAGTGGACTTTGATTAGCTGTAGATGTATATTGCAAACTCTAGAGCAACAAGTAAAAAAATGTGAAAAAAAAGTATAACTAATATACTAAGAAAAAATGGAATCACATAAAATGTTCAGCTAAAATCACAAAAGACAGAAAAAGTGGAAGACAAAGATAACAAAGACAAGAAACTTAAAAAAATAATAAATATGGTAGATATTCAACTAAATAATCCAACCAAAATGATAACCATGATTATTATGATTCATTAATATAATCATCAAGAGATTTGCAGATGCTTTAAAAGATAAGTCAACAAACTCTCATGTCTACATAGAAGTTAAATGATGAGCTTTTATAATAAGCAGGAAAAAATAATATAGAAAAAGGAAACTGAAATACATTAAGAGACAAGTATGTTTTTGGAGTAGTACTTTATATTTTAAGTAGTATCCATATAGCAAATTAAGTGTAGGCTCCCAATGGTAAAGAACAGACTTTGTTATATTCATTTAAAACCTATAATCAGGGCACCTGGGTGGCCCAGTCAGTTAAGCATCTGACCTTTGGTTTTGGCTCAGATCATGATCCATCGTTCATGAGATCGAGCCCCGCATCAGGCTCTGTGCTGACAGCACGGAGCCTGCTTGGGATTATCTCTCCCTGTCTCTCTCTTTTCCCCTCCCCTGGTCAAAATAAATAAATAAACCTTATTTATTTATCTCTCTCTCAAAATAAATAAACTTTTAAAATAAATAAATAAAACTTATAATCAAATTATGCTGTCTCAGTCCTCCATTCGTTGTATTGGTAGGAAATAAAATCCTATTAATGTTGAAGTATCCTTGTGACCCACATGATCATATAATATTTCAAGCTTATATGGGTTTGAAGATGCCTCTGGTGCCCCATGTCACATTGCTCCAGCTCACCTGTTATTACAGCCACAGATGTGGTGGATAGTTATGTGGAATTTCAGATGAGTGTTAATGCTGACAGTATCCCACAGGATACGTATGCTATGTCTCTATCCAGTTTTCTACCCAGGACCTAGGAGTTTCTCCCACATCTCAGAAGTCCATTTATAATGAGATACTAAATACAGAAAGCAACAAGTTACTGAAAGAGTATTTTACCATTCATACACATACACACATGCTCACATGTATATATATATATGTATACATATATATATATATATACATGTATATATATATATACATGTATACATATATATATATATATGTATACATAAAGTAATTTCTTATTTTTGGGGTTAGTCATTGTTATGGGTTGAATATATACTCCAAAATTCACATGTTAAAATCCTCCAAAACCACAGAAAAAGGGAGATAATAAAGATTAGAGCAGAAATCAATGATATCAAAAACAAAACCAAAAAAAACAAAATGGATCAATGAAACTAGAAGCTGATTCTTTGAAAGAATTAATAAAATTGATAACCCCCTAGCCATATTAATCAAAATGAAAAAGGAAATGACCCACATAAATAAAATCTCAAACGGTAAAGGAGGGATCACAACCAACACTGCAGAAATACAAACAATAATAAAAGAATATTTTGAGCAATTATATGTCAACAAATTGGGCAATCTGGAAGAAATGGATTAATTCCTAGAAACATATAAACTCCCAAAACTGAAACATGAAGAAGTACAAAATTTGAACAGACCCATAACAAGTAAAGAAATTAAATCAGGGGTTTGCCTGGGTGGCTCAGTTGGTTAACCTTCCAACTTTGGGTCAGGTCATGATCTCAGGGTTTGTGGGTTCAAGTCCCACTTCAGGGATCTGTGATGACAGCTTGGAGCCTGGAACCTGTTTTGGATTCTGTGTCTTCCTCTCTCTCTTCCCCTCCCCTGCTCACTCTCTGTCTCTCAAAAATAAATAAACATTAAAAAATTAAATCAGTAATCAAAAATTTTCCAACAAACAAGAAGTCAGGACTGGGTGTCTTCCCAGGGGAATTCTATCAAACTATAAAGAGTTAATACTTATTCTTTTGAAGCTGTTCCAAAAAATAGAAATGGAAGGAAAAATTCCAAACTCATTCTTTAAGGCCAACATTATCCTGATTCCAAAAATAGACAACGACCCCACTAAAAAGGAGAATTACAGACAAATATCTCTGATGAACATGGATGCAAAAATTCTCCACAAGATACTAACAAATCAAATCCAACAGTACATTGAAAGAATTATTCACCATGACCAAGTGGGATTTATTCCTGGGCTTCAGAGTTGGTTCAATATCCACAAATCAATCAATGTGATGTATGACATTAATACAAGAAAAGAACCACATTATTCTTTCAATAGACTCAGAAAAAGCATTTGACAGAACACAGCATTCCTTCTTGATAAAAATCCTCGAGAAAATAGAGACAGAAGGACATCTCTCAACATTATAATGTCCATATATGAAAAACCCACAGCTAATATCATTCTCAATAGGGAAAAACTGAGAGCTTTTCCCCTAAGGTCAGGGACACAACAGAGATGTCCACTCTCACTACTGTTGTTCAACAGGTACTGGAAGTCCTGGCCTCAGCAATCAGACAACAAAAATATATAAAAGACATCCACATAAGAAAGGGAGAAGTCCAACTTTCACTGTTTACAGACAACACGATACTTTATGTGGAGAACACAAAATATTCCATCAAAAAACTGCTGGAACTGACCCATGAATTCAGCAATGTCTCAGGATATAAAATCAATATGCAGAAATCAGCTGCATATCTATACACCAATAATGAAGCATCAGCAGGAGAAATCGAGGAATGGATCCCATTTACAATTGCACCAAAACCACAAAATACCTAGGAATAAACCTAACCAAAGAAGTAAAAGATCTGTGTGCTGAAAACTATAGAAACTTAATGAAATATATTGAAGACACAAAGAAATGGAAAAATATTTCACGCTCATGGATTGAAAGAACAAACCTTGTTAAAATGTCTATACTAACTAAAGCAGTCTATACATTCAGTTCAATCCCTGTCAACATTACACCTGCGTTTTTCTCAGAGCTAGAACAAGTAATTTTAAAATTTGAATGGAACCAGAAAGGACCCTGAATAGCCAAAATAATGGTGGATAGTCATAGCTAAAGGCATCACAATTCTGGACTTCAAGCTGGATTACACAGCTGTAATTATGAAGACAGTATGGTACTGGCACAAAAACAGACACATAGATCAATGGAACAGAATAGAGAACCTAGATATGGACTCACAAATGTATGGCCAACTAATCTTTGACAAAGCAGAAGAAAATATCTAATGGA
Source organism: Neofelis nebulosa (assembly GCF_028018385.1). Classification (NCBI taxonomy): domain Eukaryota; kingdom Metazoa; phylum Chordata; class Mammalia; order Carnivora; family Felidae; genus Neofelis; species Neofelis nebulosa. The sequence continues at coordinate 91,331,481 of NC_080791.1, forward strand.
AAAAAAAAATGTTTCTCCAGCAAATGGTATCGGGAAAACTGGACAGAGACACACAAAAGAAACTGGACAATTTTTTTATACCATACACAAAAGTCAGCTCAAAATGGATGAAAGACCTAAATGTAAGATAAACAAACGAACAAAAACCCATCAAAATCCTAGAGGAGAAAACAGGCAACAACCACTTTGACCATGGCCACACCAACTTCTTACTCAACATGTCTCCAGAGGAAAGGGAAACAAAGCAAAATTGAACTATCAGAACCTCATAAAGTTAAAAAGCTTCTGCATAGCAAAGGAAACAATCAACAAAACTAAAAGGCAACTGACAGTATGGGAGAAGATATTTGCAAATGACATTGGCTAAAGGGTTAGTATCCAAAATCTATGAAGAACTTACCAAACTCAACACCCAAACAACAAATAATCCAGTGAAGAAATGGGCACAAAACATGAACAGACGCTTTTACAAAGACACATGCAGATGGCTAACAGACACATGAACAGATGCTCAACATCACTCATCATCAAGGAAATACAAATCAAAACCATGACCAGGTACCACCTTACCCCCTGTCAGAATGGTTAAAACCAACAACTCAGGAAACAACAGATGTTGGCAAGGATGTGCAGAAAGGGGAAACCTTTTATGCTCTTTGTGGGAATGCAAACTAGTGCAGCCACTCGAGAAAACAGTAAGGAGGTTCTTCAAAAAATTAAAAATAGATCTACCCTATGACCCAGCAATTGCACCACTAGGTATTTATCCAAAGGATACAAAAATGCTAATTGAATGGGCACATGCACTCAATGTTTCTAGTAGCACTATTAACAATAGCCAAATTATGGAAAGAACCCAAATGTCCATTGACTAATGAATAGGCAAAGAACATGTGGTATATATATACAATGGAATATTACCGGTGATCAAAAAAGAAATCTTGCCATTTGCAACAATGTGGGTGGAACTAGAATGTATTATGCTAAGTGAAATAAGTCAGTCAGAGAAAGACAAATATGTTATTTCGCTGATGTGAAATTTAAGAAAAAAAAATAGGTGAACATAGGGAAGGGAAAGAAAAGATAAAAACAGAGAGGAGGCAAACCATAAAAGACTAAAATACAGAGAACAACTGAGGGTTGCCGGAGGGGTATTGGGTTGGGGAATAGGCTAAATGAGTGATGGGCATTAATGAGGGCACTTACTGGGATGAGCATAGGATGTTATATATAAACTATGAATCACTAAATTCTACTCCTGAAATCATTATTACACTATATGTTAACAACTTCAATTTAAATTAAAAAAATAAAATAAACCCTATCCCCCAATGTATTAGGACTTCCAGCCTCCAGAACTATGAGAAATAAACCTTAGCTGGGAATATGTGCATGGTGCAGTTAAATTTGCAGGGGGGGGGGGGTATGTACATGCATATGTCCATGAATGACCTCAAAAGCACCGCAAATATTAATTTTCTAGCAGGTGAAATTTGAAAATGTGGAATTCATGAATAATGAGCAATTATATGGTCATATTTAGACATATTTTAACTTATAACTATAATAAATGAGTTTCTCTATCCACAGATATTATTCCATCCTCTCAATATATGTCATTCAGATCAATTGGGAAAAAAAAAACAAATAATTGACCTCTTTATGTCATAGAAATAAATTGAAAATAGCTATCTTTGTTCCTTGTGGAATTATACTATATGGGGAAATGATTTTTCAACTGCCATGTACTATATATCTAAACAATCAGAGGAATGTTAGAATCCTAGGTAGGTTTTATAGTGGTTCACTCTAAAACATCATTGCCTTTTATAAAAAGCAATTATGAATAGATTTTGTTGCTATACTAGTGTCTCCTTTAACACAATCTGATTTTAAGATATATGAACCTTTTTTTATTTGTACTTAATTTAGCCACTATGTGAAACCAAAGTTTGTGTAACAAGATCTTACTGTGTTGGTAAGACATCTTCAAAGCATTTTTACATCAATGTATCTCTTTCTTCCTTTTCACTCCCACATTCCTTTGACAATCTACTGTCCACTGAGATTAAAGTCTCTAGACAAGTTTACTTAGAAGAGCAAAGGATGAATAGAAATAGTAACTTCATATAGAGATCATTTGCAGGCTCACCAACTCCATTTCTTCTATTTTCTCATGCAGGAAATATATTTGAATTGTTAGACTATGAAGGCCCTGATTTTTTTAACTTTAATATGGAAATGAATTTCTGATCGAGAAAATGCTGTCAATTTTTAAATTTATTTGGCTTCTTCCATATACATTCCTGTGAATCCTTCATATTTCTGTTTAGTCCCTTGTGGAAATATATTATTTATATTGAACTAGGAACTGACACTATACTACAACTCTTTCTCCAAATCACTTAATTTTAGAAGATGGAGTAAAGGAAAGACATGTTTACTTGAAAGACCGGTTTTTTGAGCTAAGCATTTACCTTTTGCCTGTGTATATTTTCTTTGCTTTCACCCCTGAAGCAAAATGAGAAAGAAAAAAAAGTACTACAGAAAAGACTTATTGCTCTATCTGGCATTTTTGCTGCAATTTAGACAAATAGTGGAAACTTAAAATTATAAAGATCAAAATATCTAAGTTCCTGTCTGAAGAGGCTCCATGAACTATTTAGTGCAGTGAGCTTAGAGGAAATGAAGAATTGCTTAATATTCCCTTTCGTATTAGAGAATGCCATGGCCCTATAGAGAAAATTGTTCCATAGACTGAAATTTTTCTATCACTATTTATTATCAGTATCTCCCTGGGGAAAAAAATTCTGATCAGCTATAAAATAAAGGTGGATGACTGGTGAGGTTAGATAATGTAAGGTGTTAGAACGGCCAAGACTTTACCCATTATCTCATTTCCCCAAATCTGTCTACAAATAATGACCTATTCTTCACAGAGCAGAGTAACTAAATTCTGAAATTCTTCCATACTTTTTTGTGGTATAATAATCATAAAAAAACTACTAAGAATCAGTATTTTGTACCAGTATTTTGCACTATTAAATTTTATACCTAGAACTTAATAGCTGTTTGACTTTGGTCAAGTCATTTTCCTTCTCTGGCCCCAGTTTCCTTAACTGCTTTAATGGATACAGTAATACTTTCTCTTTTTATGGCATAGAATTTTGGTATTAAATAAATGGTGCTCCATAAAGTTCAAGCTGTTCGACAGGTATAGTTCTCTAGAATATTTGGGCAATATGATTTGAATAATTCACACCTGAGAAATAAAAATGTGTAACCAAATTTTAACTGAAAAAATTTTAAGTTTACTTATTTATTTTGAGAGAGAGAGAGAGAGAGAGAGAGAGAGAGAGAGAGAGAGAGAGGAACAGACTGAGATTGGGAGAGAGAGAATCTCAAGCAGGCTCCAGACTGTCAGCATAGAGCCTGATGTGGGACTTAAACCTATCAGCTGTGAGATCATGACCTGAACCTAAATCAAGAGTTGGATGCTTAACAGAATGAGCCACCCTGGCATCCCTAAATTGAAATTTGGAACAACAAATCTGCAAAAGAACCCCCTGCCCTAAAATCACCATATGTAAAATTTACAAAGGAAGTCAATCAAAAATGGTGTCATGACTTTTGGAACCTTGGATAAAACGAGGCAATAAAAATGGTTTGGAGCTGAAGATATCCTTCTGGGAAGAGTGATAGGCTTTAAGTCCTCATTTTACTTCATGTGGAAAGTAAAGGAGGAGGCTGACTCTTGCTTCTGTTGTAGGGATGGAAGCTTCTTATGGTTCCTATTTCCTGCAGCTGAGCACAATAGATTCTTGTTACCTGACCCATTCTTACAAAGCCAGGTAGGTTACAGAAAAGGGAGAAGTGATAGGGTGAGCTTGCATTTCCAGAATTTGTTGGGGACAAAGGATGTATTAGTGTGTATCATGCTGAAAAAAAAAAAAAAAGAATCACCTTACAGACATTTTTCTCCCTTTATAAGTGGGCTGCCTAGAGAGGTGGACAAACCCAGAATCAAGAAGCTGGAAATGAATATAGAATTCTTTGGGACTAAAAGAATAGGAATTGATCTATTGGAATAGATGCTATTCTGCCCAGGAAAGAGGACCCAGTAATTATGCCCAGTGAAAGTCATAGTTAAATATTAGCCATTCCCAGAGGATAAACTGAATTTTGAGATGAAACAGTTTAAGAAAACCTTATCTGTGTTCTTATTACTCTTTCTTCCTTTGCTACCATATTTGACCCAGAAGGGTTCACATTTGGTAGCAAGCCAAAAGGGAGGAGAAAAAGAGAAAAACAAGTCAGAGGAACAAAGAATCCAGCTTTCTGACTACATGTCATTTTCCTACTATGAGTTTTCATTTGGTATCAGTTTTAAGCTGTTCAAATGAAAATTTACTGTCAAACCAGCTTACATTTTATGATTCATATCTTTTAATGCACATCATATATATTGAATAGAGACTGTATCTGTGACACAGTGACTCTTAGCCTGCCATTTTCATGCACAAAGTGCATGAACTTTTTAAAGTTTTCATTTTATGTCAAGGGAAAACCTTCCCCTACCAAAGGAAGTTTAATGGAAACAGTGGAAGACACAAGAGTGAAGTTGAATTTTGACCATGCCATGAGTAAAGTGTGTGCAACATTTCTGTAATGATGGAATAAAAAACAAGGGAATCAAGCCCATCCTTTTTTCCCCACTCTTAAAAATTTTTTTTTCTTAATGTTTATTTATTTTTGAGACCAAGAGAAATAGCATGAATGGGGAGGGGCAGAGAGAGAGGGGGACACAGAATCTGAAGCAGGCTCCAGGCTCCCAGCTGTCAGCACAGAGCTGGATGCAGGGCTTGAACTCACAAACTGTGAGATCATGACCTGAGTTGAAGTCAGACATCTAACCGACTAAGCCACCCTGGTGCCCTGCTTTACTCCCACCCTTAAATGGGATTCAGTTCAGAAACCCTGCAGTGCTTCTCATAGTCTCTTTGCCCAGTCACTTTTACCTTTTCCCATTTTTCTTACCATCCATATTGTCTAGAACCTCTTAATCACTAATCTCTTACCCTTCAGAGCTCATTTCTGCCCTCAGCACATGGTGTTTTACATGTCTTGTCATGTCATTGTTCTTTTATTTTTTCATTGTGTATGTCCACATAAATTCTTCAACAGATTCTTATTTTTTCCTTATAATTGTTTAAAGAATTTAGGGGCACCTGGGTAGCTCAGTCAATTAAGCATGTGACTTAGGCTCAGTCATGATCTTGTGGTTCACAAGTTCGAGCCCTGCATCGGGCTCTGTGCTGACTGACAGTTCAGATCCTCGAGTCTGCTTCGGATCTGTGTCTCTCTCTCTCTGCCCCTCCCCCTTCTCATTCTAATTCTCTCTCTCTGTCTCTCTCTCTCTCTTTCTGTCTCAAAAATAAATTAAAACATAATTCTTATTTATTTTTAATTTAATTTAATTTTTTATTTTTTTTCTCCAAGATTTTATTTAAAGTCAAGTTAGTTAACATATAATATAGTACTGGTTTCAGGAGTAGAATTTAGTGATTCATTAATTGCATAAAACACACAGTGCTCATCACAGCAAGTGCCCTCCTTAATACTAGCACCCGTTTAGGCCATCCTCCCAACCACCTCCCCTTCAGCAACCCTCAGTTAGTTCCCTATAGTTAAGAGTCTCTTATGGTTTGCCTACCTCTCTGTTTTTAATTGTATTTTTCTTTTCCTTCCCCTATGTTCACTGTTTTCTTTCATAAATTCTACGTATGAGTCAAATCATATGGTATTTGTCTTTCTCTGACTCATTTCACTTAGCATAATACACTCTAGTTCATCCACATCATTGCAAATGGCAAGATTTCATTTTTTTTGTTGATGGCTGAGTAATATTCCTCTGTGTGTGTGTGTGTGTGTGTGTGTGTGTACACACACCACATCTTCTTTATCCATTTAGCAGTCAGTGGCTATTTGGGCTCTTTCCATAATTTGGCTATTGATGATAATGCTGCTATAAACACGGGGATGCGTGTGCCCATTTGAATCAGTATTTTGTGTCCTTTGGATAAATACCTAGCAGTACAATTGCTGGGTCATAGAGTTGTTCTCAATTTAACTTTCTGAGGAACCTCCACAATGATTTCCATTTGGCAGCACCAGTTTGCATTCCCACCAACAGTACAAGAGGGTTCCCCTTTCTCTCCATCCTCACCAACATCTGTTGTTTCCTGAGTATTTATGTTAGCCATTCTGACAGGTGTGAGGTCGTATTTCCTTGTGGTTTTGATTTGTATTTCCTTGATGATCAGTGATATTGAGCATTTTTTTTTCCATGTGTCTCTTAGCCATAGGTTTGTGTTCTTTGGAGAAATGTCTGTTCGTGTCTTCTGATCATTTCTTAAATGGATTATTTATTTTTTGGGTGTTGAGTTTGATAAGTTCTTTATAGATTTTGAATACTAACCCTTTATCCAATGTGTCATTTACAAATATTTTCTCCCATTCCATTGGCTGGCTTTTAGTTCTGTTGATTGTTTTCTTCACTACACAGAAGCTGTTTACCTTGATGAAGTCTCACTAGTTCATTTTTTTTTAAATTTCCCTTTCTTCCACAGATGACTAGTAAGAAGTTGCAGTGGCTGAGGTCAAAGGGCTTTGATGGTTTCCTGTCTCACATTTAGATCTTTCATCCATTTTGAATTTATTATTGTGTGTGGTATAAAAAAGTTGTCCAGTTTCATTCTTTTGCATGTTTCTGTCCACTTTTCCCAACACTATTTGCTGAAGAGACTGTCTTTTTTCCATTAGATATTCTTGCCTGCTTTGTAGAAGATGAGTTGACCATATCGTTTTACATCATTTTTGGGTTCTCTAATCTGTTCCAGTGATCTATGTATCTGTTTTTGTGCCAGTACCATACTGTTTTGATGATTACAGTTTGAAGTCCAGAATTGTGATGCCTCCATCTTGGTTTTCCTGTTCAACATTACTTTGGCTATTTGGGGTCTTTTCTGGTTCCATACATATTAGAGAACTGTTTGTTCTAGCTCTGTAAATAATGCAGGTGTAATCTTATAGGGATTGCACTGAATGTGTAGACTGCTTTGGGTAGTATAGACATTTTAACAACATTTGTTCTTCCAATCCATGAGCATGGAATGCTTTCCCATTTCTTTGTCTTCTTTAATTTCTTCCACAAGCTTTCTATAATTTGCAGCGTATAGATCTTTCACCTCTTTTGTTAGGTTTATTCCTAGGTATCTTACGGTTTCGGTGCAATTGTAAATGAGACTGATGCTTTGATTTCTCTTTCTGTTGCTTCATTAATGGTATTCATATGCAACTGATATCTGTACATTGATTTTATATCCTGCGACTTTGCTGAATTCCTTTTTCAATTCTAGTAGTATTTTGGTGTGGTATTGCGGCTTTTCCACATAGAGTATCATGTCATCTGCAAAGAGTGAATGTTTGAATTCTTCCTTGCCAATTTGGGTGCCTGCCTTTTATTTCTTTTTGTTGTCTGATTGCTGAAGTTAGGACATCCAATAATATGTTGAACAGCAATGGGGAGAATGAATATCTCTGTCGTGGTCCTGACCTTATGGGGAAAGCTCTCAGTTTTTCCCCATTGAGGTTGATATTAGCTGTGGGTCTTTCATATACGGTCTATATGGTATTGAAGGATGTTCCTTCTGTCCCTACTTTCTTGAGGGTTTTTACCAAGAAAAGATGTTGTATTTTGTCAAATGCTTTTTCTGCATCTATTGAGAGAATCATATGGTTCTTATCCTTTCTTTTATTAATGTAGTGTATGATATTGATTTATTTGCAGTATTGAATGATCCCTGCATCCCAGGAATAAATTCCACTTGATTGTGGTGAATAATTCTTTTAATGTACTGTTGGATTTGATTTTCTAGTATTTTGTTGAATATTTTTTTATCCATGTTCATCAGGGAAATTGGTCTGTAATTCTCCTTTTTAGTGGAGTCTTTGGTTTTGGAATCAAGGTAATGCTGACCCCATGGAATGAGTTTGGAAGTTTTTCTTCCATTTCTATTTTTTGGAAGTGTTTCAAAATAGGTAGTAACTCTTCTTTATAGTTTGGTAGAATTTCCCTGGAAATCCACCCAGTCCTAGAACCTTGTTTGGTTAGGTTTGTTAGGTTATGTGTTTGAGACTTTTCTTCCTTCTTGATAAGCACCTGTATTGCTATATGTCTCCCTCTTATGACCATTGCAACCCAAAGGTTTTGGACTCTCATATTTTCATTTTCATTGCTTGCATGTATGTTTTTTTTTTAATTTCTTATTTAATTCCCTGATTAACGCATTCATTCTTTAGTAGGATGTTCTTTAATCTCCATGTGTTTGTGGTCTTTCCAAATATTTTGTTGTGGTTAACTTGAAGATTCATAGTTTTGTCGTCTGAAAATATGCATGGTATGATCTCAATCTTTTTGTACTTTTTGAGGCCTGATTTGTGACCCTGTATATAATATAATCTGGAGAATGTTCCATGTGCACTCAAGAAGAATGTGTATTTTGCTGTTTTAGGGTGAAATGCTCTGAATATATCTGTTAAGTGCATCTGGTTTAGTGTGTCATTCAAAGTGATTCCTTGTTGATTTTCTATTTAGATGATCTGCCCATTGATGTAAGTGGGGTGTTAAAGTACCCTACTATGATTCTATTATTATCAATGAGTTTCTTTAATATATTATTATTTGATTTGTATATTTGACTTCTCCCATGTTGGGGCATAAATATTTATAATGTTAGATTTTCTTGTTGGATAGACCCCTTTATTATGATATGGTGCCCTTCTTCATCTCTTATTAAGTCTTGTTTAAAATCTAGTTTGTCTGATAAAAGTATGACTGCTCTACCTGTCTTTTGATGCCAGTTAGCATGATAAATGGTCTAGAAGGGTCTTGTGATTACACAGTTGGATTTAAGGAATTTTCACACTGGCTTTTTTTGTTGTCAATTTTTTTTTTCTCCAGTTTGAGGAAGTAAGTTAGTGTATCTCACATATGGATATATGTTTAGAAACTGTCAACCTGTTTTTTCCCCAGACTTATTGAGGTATAATTGACAAATTGAAACTTTCAACTTTTTAAGTCCTGCAGATAGCTGTGGTTTGCATTATATTATTTTGTTCTGATCCTTTGTTGACCAACATATCTGCCTACCATTTTCTCCATCCCAAGGTTAGAGTTACCAACAGTGAGAATCTGGTTGTCCTTCATAGTATAAATTATTGTTTATTACAGTATTACTTATTATTTCTAATTGTATATTATGCCAATGTAATTTTAGCTTAAGTGCTTCCAAGCTTTGAAGCTTCACTCGTGGCTTACTGACAGAGAGCCCAAGAGTATAGTTCTTCCATTTGGAGCACAAAGACAGAACAATTTTCCCTGGGTCACTGGCATTCAGTATTGAATTCAGAATATGAATTCCAGTCACTGTCCACCTTGTCAAATACTTGTTGTATTCCTATACATAAATGTCAGGCTTTATGGCTTTCGGTCAGAATTGACCCTTATGACAGTCACTGTAAACTCTCACAAGCTGGCAGTGGCTTTCGCTTCGTTTCTCCTTCTGTGATTTCCGAGGCATAGTCTAACCATAATTCAGAATCACTTTATTTGGCTCCTAGTTCATTAAATTCCTCCAACTTCTCAAGTTTTTCTATTACTGGTTCCTATGCCAGCATTTCTGAAGCTTACTTTCTTCATAGGTCTATTATCTTTGCACTTGTCCCCCTAACAATAGTATTTGCAATAACAGAACCCAGCATTGGCCTTGAATCAGCTTTAAGAAATCTGAGATTACATCTCAATAGTTATACAAAGAGACTCAATTTGTTAATGAACAGGGAGTGAAAATTATTTTTCAGTCTTCTTTTTAAAGTTTTTCTCTAAATTTAGCAAGCTTCTGCATCTCTGAATACATTAAGTTATCTGCATGAAACATACAATTTCAAATAACACATACTGCATGATTTGCAAATTTGAATTCTTCATTCTTTCCAAAATACTGCTAAGATGTTTCACTGCTCCAATGCCTCATAATTAAAGATTCATTGCCATGTCCCATGTTCCACAATTTGACTCAGGAGAGTGTAGAGGAAGGTGTTAACCTGGGTGTACCTGACCATCACTTGTCTCAGAGAAGCCTATTGGCCTCCTCAAATCCTTCTTATTTTTCTTTCTTTCTTTTTTTTTTTTTTCTTGTTTGCCTTCTCAGATTCTGAACCTGTTGAAAGAGGCCAATGTTGCTTAATCTCTAAACATTATCAGAGCCACAAAACACTTTTTAAAAGCAAGAAACGAATTTTTAAAAAGTTTCTATCATTTATATTTATCCTTTAAACATTATGGGAGGGATCCTAGAGGTAAAGCCACAGAATACTTTTTCTTTTCTCAATTTCTTCAAGGCTTTTATTTTCTAGAGATTCTCATTTACTCACCCCTCCCACCTCCCTTATCCCCACCTCCTCTACATTTCCTGTGCAGTGTGTAGCTCCTTCTCTGGGGTTCTTCTTTACTAATTACCCCAGCCCTTTGCTATGTAGATTTATTTAGTACTTCTTGCTAAACTGTTCTAGTTCTCTTCCTTCTCTCAGATTCTGTACTTTTCTGATTATTCTTTGAGTCTGCATCATTCTGCAAGGCAGGAATGAAAATAGTTACTTATTGCAGTTTTTCTTTCAAGAGCATTGTGAATATTTCTGCTTCTATGGTTTTCTTTTTTCTTTTTTTAATTTTTAAATTTTATTTAAATCCAAGTTATTTCACATATAGTGTAATAACGATTTAAGGAGTAGAATTTAGTGATTTGTCACTTACATATAACACCCAGTGCTCATCCCAACAAGGGTTCTTCTTAATGTCAACACGCCTCCAGCAACCCTCAGTTTGTTCTCTATATTTAAGAGTCTCTTATGGTTTGCCTCCCTCTCTTTTATTTTTCCTTCCCTTCCCCTATGTTCACCTGTTTTGTCATGAAAACTATACCAATAAAGAGATATAGATTATGTGAGAGTGTGACAAGACATTTTCATAGGATCAATTAAAATCTTTATGAAAATGGTCATATTACCAGATACCTATTGGGAAGTCTAAAAATTCATGGAATTAAAGTGATTCTATATCGAGTTAATTTTTTTACCTCAACTTAAATTTAAATGGCAATATCATGGTGACGGCCCGTGCCTTTCCAATGCCTTTTTATTCTGATAACATTTCTGAAATGAAATACTTCTCTTTATTTCTTGGGTTACTCTATTTGTATACAATTTAGTTACATTCACATTTAGGGAAAGATAATAATATCTATAAACTCTCTTTCGGTCCACTGAAGGACATTCCCAAGTGTCCTCTCTACAAATATATCTGGAATTGCTCAGGAGGGCTTATATGTTTTTATATTTTCAGTCCTGGTTAAACTGTTTTTTTCCATGTAGGTGGAGAGAGAATTGAGAGGTAGCCCTTAAGTCTTAACTTTTCAACTCCTGGTCTCCCAAGATAGCTGGACCAAAGAAATAAAATGCCCTTCTTAGTCTATCTCACTGTTACCACCACTGCCTTTTCAGATGTAAGAGATGTAAATTGTTTGTATTATATTATTTGAAAACACTTGAATTTGTTCTGGAGAACAAAAAAATCAAATAAATAGAACAATAGGAAAAACTTATGTGTTCAGTAAGGATAGTAATTAAATAAGTATTTTGTGAGAAACAAAATTCATAATGTATAAAGTACAGATAGTAAGTTAGTAAAACTGGGGAAATATGATTAAAAACAAAATCACCTCCCAAGATGATGTAGAAATCATCTCCACAAAGGTATAAAGAAAGAAAATGACTGTATTATTAAATAAGCATTAAATGATGATGTCATGCACATTTCAGGTAATCTGCTCAGAGATTACAAAGATCAAAAGCAATCTCATCCTTTGATATAGTTAAGCAGATACAACACATTACATACATGTTTTCAAGATAAACAAAAACTAGTTCTCAAGAAAAAGGATCTGAGAGCACCATCCTAAATGTGTATGGTACTTGGGGTGACCACTGTGTTAGCTAATTGACTTTATCCAGAGGAGAAACAATTACGCTATTTAAAAAAGTGATGCATGTACATACAATATTTCCATCCTTCATTTTATATGTTGGGTAAAGTCAGTATTATCCCTTTTAGTTTGCAAACACCTGGATGCAGAGATTACATCTTCTGGACTTAGAACGAAGGATGATTAAAAAATCTCATATTCCTGGCCATAGTTGAATACTCTCTTTAGTTCAGTTTCAATACCATAGAATTTTTCCACATCTGAATTTTATATATGCCCTTTATGCGCGCGCACACACACACACACACACACACACACACATTACTCAAATGGTAATAGTGATTGTCTGATATTCTAAAAAAATTTTTTTAAAATGATCCAAAAAATAATGTAGGCTGTTCTCTAATGTAATTTATTTCTGGAATGCATGCCATGAAATAGATTGCCATAAGATTTTTTATTTTTACAAATACATTGAGGGTTTGTATCTCTTATAAAGATGAAGGGATAAATTAAACCAAAGAAATGACTAACCATAATTTGTGAAAAATACATATAATTTAAAAAATGTTTAATAATGTCACACTAGATGTCTTATATAGGTTTGAATATATATAAATATGTTATATTTGTATATATATACAACATATATATTGCATATACATATACATGCATTTATATCCAACATACATATTATATATACAATATACAGATATATGTATTATTCAAACCTATATAAGACATGTACTATTATATTATAAACATACGTATATATACATATATAGTAAATGTCTTATATAGGTTTGAATATATAGAAATATAGCATGTATTTGTAGTATATATATTATAATGTTGTTCTCATTGAAGTCCCCAATTATTTCTCTTCCCATTATGCTTTAACCAACAATAGTAATTAATTACCCATTGTCTTTGATACTTCTGACCAATAAGTCTCTTTTTCCTGTATGTTGGTTTTGAGAATAAATTCAGATCTTTTTTTGCATTGCTTTCCTCCCAACCCCAGCTTTATTGAAGTATGATTTACAAGTAAAAATTCTATATATTTAAAGTGTACAATGTGATGATGCAATATGTATTGTAAAATGATTATCACAGTCAAGCTAATTAATGTATTCATCACCTTGTGTGTGTGTGTGTGTGTGTGTGTGTGTGTGTGTGTGGTGAGAACATTTAAGATCTACTCTCCTAGCAAATTACAAATACATAATACATCATTATTAACTATAGTCAACATGCTGTACATTAGGTCTCCAGAATATTCGTCTTTCAAGTGGAAGGTTCTACCCTTTGACAACATTTCCCCTTTCTCCCACACCTTGCCCCTGGTAACTACCCTTCTACTCTCTGTTTCTATGAGCTTTAACTCTTTTAGATTCCACATAAGCAGGATCATGAAGTACATGTCTTTCTCTGACTTATTTCACTTAGTGTAAAGACCTCCAGTTTCATCTGTGGTGTCGCAAATAGGGGGATCATTTTTAAGGCTGAATCCATTCATCCGTCGTTGGACACTTAGGTTATTTCCATATTTGACTATTGTGGAAAATGTTGCAATGAATGTGGGGATGCAGATATCTCTTTAAGATAATGATTTTATTTTCTTTGGATATACACCCAGAGGTGAGATTACTAGATCATATGATAGTTCTATTTTGAATATTTTGAGAAACTTCTGTATTGTTTGTAAATGACTGTACCAATTTACATTCCTGCCAACAGTGTATCAACGTTCCCTTTTCTCCACATCTCACCAACAATTGTTATCTTTTTATATTTTGATGATCACATTGGTAACAGTTGTTAGAATATATTAGGATATATCATTGTGGTTTTGATTTGCATTTCTCTGATGAATAGTGATGTTGAACATCTTGCATATACTTATTACCCATTTATATGACTTCTTTTAAGAAATGTCTATTCATGTCCTTTGCCCATTTTAGTCGTATGTATGTATGTATGTATGTATTGCTATTTAGTTGTATAAGTTTCTTATGTATTTCGGTTATTGACCCATTATCTAATACATATCTGATATCTGTCATTCTGTGGTTTGCATTTTCATTTTCTTAATGTGTTTTTGTTTGTTTTGCTTTGCTTTGTTTTCGCTGTACAGAAACATTTTAATTTGATGTAGTTCCACCTGTTGTTGTTTTGCTCTTGTTGCCTGAGCATTTGGAGTCATACGCATAAACCGCCCCAAGACCAATGTTAAGGAGCTTTTCACCTATGTTTTCTTGTAGGAGTCTTATGGTTTCAGGTCTTACATGACCATATGAGGGAGCATGTGGGTGGCATAGTCAGTTAAGTCTGGCTCTTGATTTCAGCTCAGTTCATGATTGCACGTTCATGAGACTGAGCCCTGCATCAGGCTCTGTACTGACAGCATGGAACCTGCTTGGGATTCTCTCTCTCTCCCTCTCTCTCTCTGTCAAGAATAAATAAACTTAAAAAAATGAAGAATATGACTCTCTTTTACATTGATTCAGTGTTCACTATATCAGGAGGATTTCTGGTTACACACATTATCTTGGGTGTTAGCAGGCTAACAAAGCTTAGTTCCAGGGAACTCAAGGGGAATGAGCCAAGGATTACTACTGCTGATAATCTTCTAATCCCTAGCTCTACAGAATATGATGATAAATGTTTGGATTTTTCCATGGCCCTTCCAAATCCACTGAAGTTAGGAAATCCATTTAGTCATCCAAGTCTCTCACTAATATCCATGATTTATAGAGAAAAACTATTCTAGCACTTTTTAAAAAATAAGTTGTTCCACTCATCAGCAAATTTATCAAGACCTTGGTGAAAACTATGTCTTCTCATAAGTTTATAATGGAAAGACAAAATCTGCATTTATAGCCTCCAAAAATTATAGATTCTTCCCTGTACCTTTTACTAAATAATTTCTGGCATTTGAAATCTTTGTACCATGGACTACTGGTGAGTTGAGATCTCAGAAACATGTAGGAAGAAATTAGATTAAAACTAAAATATTTAATCCATGCCCTCTGGTGATTACATCTATATTAATAAATATCACATAATCTGAAAATTCTAGTCTTCATTTGGTTGGACTGTTTCTGAATTCTTTTCCATAAATACTCTTCAGATTTATATCATTATGAAGTGGCAAACCTGTTCTTGGTATTTAGGACCTCTCATATATTTACTATAAAATACTCGAAGGTATATTTGTTATTTTCAAATGCCTTAATTGTTTTTATTAAATTTTCTAAATGTTTATTTATTTATTTTGAGAGGGAGACAGAGAGAAAGCAGGAGAGGGGAGGGAAGAGAGAGAGGGAGAGAGAGAACCCCATGTAGGCTCTGTACTGTCAACGTGGAGCCTGATGTTGGACTTGATCCCACGAACCATGAAATCATGACCTGAGCTGAAACCATGAGTCAGACGCTCAACTGACTGAGTTACCCAGGTGCCCCTTAAATGCCTTAATTTTTATATTAGAGCTGCATTAGTTGATATGAAATGCAACTGATGTTATAATTTGGCAACTCCAGAATTGAATAGCAAGCGTTCTTTCTGTGTTCTTCAACTCTGTGCCTGTAGGTGATAAAAATATTTTTACCATGTTCATGGACGCTCCTTGCGCTTCAGTATATGATTTGACCTGAACGTTTTGGGAGTGAAGATTATAGTACTCTTTTCTTAAGCCATCCAGTGCTGTTTGAAGTAGTTATTACATATAATAATTATTTAAGTCCTCATGCCCTTTATACTATTGTATATTATAAGTACCTCAGTCTCTCAAACTTTGCCTTTCTCCTAGCTGACACAGTGATACAGGAACTTGTAGTTTCACATCTGCATGCTGTATGTTTAGAGTTTCCTATCACTAACTATGTAAGGATGTGTTTTTCATGGTCTTCCAGATTCTTCCTGATTGCTGTGAACTTTGTTACTACTTCCAGACCCAGTTCATGGTGTCATAAGAGTTTCTGTTTTCAGACAACAGAAATTAACTCTGATTAATTCGAGAAGACAAAGTATTTGCCAGAAAAATAGCAGATACTCACAAATTAATTGGACATCTGATAAATGAGGGTTAAAAAACAGGGATGTAAGGCGAGTAGGCAGTCAAGAACAAAATCACATTGCCCTACAGAATCAGTCTTATAACAATGTGTTCTCTGAACTAACTCCTACATGGTAGTAGATACCTCCATGGGAACAGAATGAGCATGCTGCTGCCGTCCATTCAGAATTGATGCTAGTGCTACTAGTGGTAAGGTGAATTTTAAACATCCCTGCTTCCCTTAGTCCCTTTTTCAAGACTTAAAATCCGTTCTAGTTATACCAGTTTGGCTGAGATTAGATTAAATGTATTCTGTGGATAGATACAGATGTAGAAATATATCCAAGTATGTGAGCATAAATAGAGAGATACAGGTAGAACTGATAGATAGATAGATAGATAGATGATAGATAGGTAGAGAGATGAGAAAGTATGTGTGTGTGTATAATGCATTATATGCAGTATTTTTATAAATACAAAAGTGCTTCACAAAGTACAGGCACAAAAACAGGGCTCAAAAATATTAGCTATTGTTTACTCAAAGAGACAAATGAACATTGTTTTCTTCCCTTAGATGTATTTATAGTTACTCTTAACTGCTCTTTATTCTCTGCTCTGCCCAGCTAAGAGAACTAGACATAAAGAAAGGAAATAATTTTTGCCATAACTATGGTCTACTTAGATCATGCCATTGTTATACATTATATGTACAAAAGTTATTAAACAAGAATACAGAATAATAAACAGAAAAAAAGTATTTGAATGAAATAGAATGCACCATCTTATATTGACTTATAATAGTGCATTTAGGTGGCCTTGAAATAAATGTCCGTTCATATGATATGCAACTTTGAATTTTTGAATTAATCACACATTCTGTGATCTTGAATAAATCACACATTCTGTGTGATTAATTTATATATATATATATGTTCTTAGGATCTTAGAGGTAAAATTATGCTGCTTCTCAGCACTTAATCTTTTTCTTGTTCTGTTCCTTTTTTGATATCATTCTATGACATAAATACAATTCAATAAAATGAAAAATTAGAAGAGTAAATTCAATGCATTATTGTTCATTATTATGTATTTTTACTTTCCAGTCATTCAAAACAGTGACAATTAAAACAGGAAAACATCTATAATATAAAGAATTTAGTAATCATATAATAGAATAATGTTTTCAATGAGTCTTCAAGAAAACTAGAGGCTGTAAGACTTTTACTAATCTTGATTAAGGGTAGTATCCAACATTAATGGCACTAACACTAGATACCACATCCCTTCTCTGAGTCAATATTATTACAGCACCATCTTAGCTTGCTTGTTAAACAGCCATCATCATGGGAGATGAGCGTTGTAGTGGTTTATTAGTGACTGTCAGATGAATAATCAAGAAATGCCTATTTCAAAAATGTAATTTGTTAGATAATTTATATTCTTTTCTTCAGATGATGTCTTTCCTTCCGTGTCTGTAGAGTTTAACTTTCAAATTCAGTGAACTGTTATTACGGGTATCAAGTTTTAGAACTATTCCCTGCCTTTATATTTTTAGACACTCAACTGGTTGGATTATTTTAATAGAATTAATCACATATATCAGTCAATATGGTAATTCAGTCCAATCTTTTTTGTCTGACTTAATTCCACTGTCAAGACAGATAAAATGCCCCCAGCCTATTAACAAGGAAACTGAAAATAACTAACTATGCTTTGGGATTCGATGTTTCTTCAGGCAAGTCAGGTCACGCCTCAAAAAAAAAAAATCCTCCTACCATATGAAAGTTAAAAAAATAATAAAACCCAGGAAAAAATTAAATTGAAAAATTCAGCAGCCTGGATTTCTTGGCTCTGAACAATGCCATAAATTCATTTCAGGTAGAGGCCACAGAGAGCAATACTTTATTTCTCCCTTGAGTTCCATAAAATCAATGAAAATGAGACAGATGTTTGTCAAATTTTTTTGGAAGGTAGATGGCATAGAAAGCAAAGATTCCAGGTAATGAACACAGGTGCTGAAACGTGGATATTGCTGAAGGATTATTTGTTACATTTAAACATTTGGAACCTAAGAGATGTACCAGTCTGGGGTCAGATTCATAAAAGAGTTGAAGCCTTTCCCTGAATAAAAATAATAATAAATACAATGAAATAAGCTATCCTGGAAGCAGAAATAAATTATACATTGAATGATGGAATAATGTTAAACGCTAACACTGCATGAGGAAGAAACCTCCTAAATGAATGAGGTCATTTTTACCATGTTTTCTATAAATTGGTGGGAAGTAACACATCTGAGGTTGGATACTTGCCATTTTCTTTGTAAAACTGCCCCATCCTGTGGAATTTCAATGTATGGATGAGAAAGATCAATAAAACAATGTTGTAATTCACAGCTATAAGCCCAAAGAAATAATTCTATCAGAAAGTGAATCACGTGGGTAGAATATCATCATAGATTTGATAAATGGTAATGAATTTCCTTTCAGGGAAGTACCAAACACCAGAAGCAGAAAATATTACCTATGAATTTTGCACGATACAGAGAACTGTGCTTCTTTTTAAAAACCTTGGAAGCTAGAGAACAGAGTATTTTCAGGGAAATTTCACGCTATGTTGATTCAATGAAAGATGTCTGAAAACTTTTAGTTTGGAATATAAATAACTATAGTTATTATACAGTATCTTTTTTGACAAAATCTATTTTTTTAATGTACTACTTAGCTTTCTTTGCTTCTCTTAGAGAACTTTTCTGAAGGCCTTCTTAATTACAAAGTTTGCTTGAGGGAAGAACTTTATTTTTCTTATTTGGCTTCTACCACTGAATGCCCACAATGTTTGGGATGAAAATGAAAGCTTCTGACAACCAGAAAATAAATGTCTATCAGATGACATGATGCTGAACATTCCATAGTATCTATATACTTTTGTGTTTCCAGGTGATTGATTGATACATATTGGGAATGTAGAAAAGCATTGTAGTTATAGAAATCACTTTAGATGCTGAAAGAGGCTACTGGTGGGAATATATCTGGGTTTCATGTAGCACAAAGATAAATGTTGATACCTCAGGGCACCTGGGTGACTCAGTCAATTAAGCGTCCGACTTTGGCTCATGTCATGATCTCAGGGTTGGTGAGTTTGGGCCCCGAATTGGGCTTTCTGCTGTCAGTGCAGAGCCCACTTCAGATCTTCTGTCTCCCTCTCTCTCTACCCCTCCCCCTCACTCTCTCTCTCAAAAATAAACAAACATTGCATAAAAAATTTAATAAAATAAAAACATTTAATAAAATAAATTTAGTAAAATAAAAATTAAATTAATAAAATTAAAAAAAATTTAATAAAAAATGTTGACAGCTCAAGAAATTATTTTCATAGCAACAAAGGCAATAATACAAAGATAACCTTTGAAAATCCTGAAAATTAATGTTACCACCCATGTTCTAGGATGTAATTATAAAGTATGAGAATGGCAGCAGATTTTCAGAGATAAGATACATCTACTTGTTACTATTTTTGCAGGAAAGTTGCCAATGTGTCCCTACCATAAATAGGTAGATAGATAGATAGATAGATAGATAGATAGATAATGTGCTTATTTATGACAATGAAACCAACAAAATGGAACTTACTCTATGAACCAATGAAAATGGTTCAGTTTTCTATCTATTTAGCACATTCATGTTATTAAAAATTCTACACATCTTAAATATTGGGAAACTAATATGCCTTTATAAATTAAAATATATTCTTATATAGTGAGTTTAGATGTACCCATTTTTTACATGGCATTGTTCCAACCCATTATCATGGCATTCAGAGTAAGGAAGCAGGAACTGGTGCTGGCAGTTCTGTTACGTGGTCCTGGAGTAATCATTTGAGTATACAAGGGTTCCGTTCTGAGTTCTTTGCTATATTAGTTGTGTGACAGGCAAATGTTTTAAATGCTTTGAGCCTTGGGGGCACCTGGGTGGCCCAGTTGGTTAAGGGTCCAACTTCAGCTCAGGTCATGATCTCAGGGTTCGTCGGTTCGAATCCCGCATGGAGCTCTGTGTTGACAGCCCAGAGTCTGGACCCTGCTTCAGATTCTGTGTCTACCTCTCTCTGACCCTCCCCCACTCATGCTCTGTCCCTCTCTCTCTCTCTCTCTCTCTCTCTCTGTCTCAAAAATAAATAAACATGAAAAAATTGTTTTTAAGTAAATGCTTTGAGCCTTCAGAAAAAAAACAAAAACAAACTTTCAGGGGCGTCTGGGTGGCTATGGTGGTTGAGCATCCTACTTTTGATTTCTGCTCAGGTCTTGATCCCGGGGTCATGGGATCGAGCCCTGCATCAGGACGGATGCTGAGTGAGGGGCCTGCTTGAGAATCTCTCTGTCTCTCCCTCTGTGCCTCTCCCCTAATTGTGCGTGGTCTCTCTCTAAAATGAGAAAATAACTAAAATTAATAAAAATAAAAAATAAATTAAAAAACCTTTGAAACAAAAAGGTATTACTTTTTATGTTTATTTTAAGGATAGTTATATGCAAAATGTACATTATGGATTCTTAAATGTTAGTTTTTTCACGTTTCTTTTATCCTATGGCCTGACATTTCATCAACGAATGATTCATTGCTAATAATAAACTACTTCATTTAAAATTGAAATGTCTCTGTGAAGGTTAAGATTTTAATATCATATTTTCAGCTAGTTTAATTAGGTTACTTTATGCTTTTATCTAAACTCAATCTCCAAAATAGACTATATTATGGAAACTAGAGTTTTTATAGGGATGGCAGGCAAGTGATAACTGTGATTTCTGTGTATAGAACTAGAAAGAAATTCCATTTAGCTTAAAAGAATTGAACTCAGAATTTTCAAGGTTGACACTGAAAAAGAATTTTCAAATTCAGAGTAGTAGCTGATCTATTTACTTATAGCTCTTTTCTGCTTGGGTTTTCACGCACTGGGGTTCTCTTATCACAACATGCTTACCTAATAGGAGAAAAAGGGAAGAAATGTCGAGGGCATTTTCCCTTCAGACACTAGAAAAATCTCTTTTTCATTTCTGAGAGCAGAATTGAGAGAGGTGAGTGTTCAAAAAGATTCCCTTAATAAAGTACAATGGGAGAATTTAAGAGCAATATGTACAGAGTAGAGAACTAAGTGTTTTAAACATCCGGTTTGTCATCTCGTGGGTACTGGTACAGCCCTATCTTCCTTGTTCTCTGGAACTCCCAGGATTTAATCCTTGTCACATAGAGTCCCATTTCCTAATCCCTGTACTATAAGGACATCCTAGGGGATGTACTGTAAGAACATCCTAGGGGATTTCCCTAGGAGAAATCTAGGTTCCAAATAGGTGCTTCCAGATCTGGCCTAGTGGTTGATACATTGTCACTGTGCCGGATGCATTTATACCTCACAATAACCCTGTGGAATGGGCACTGTTTTTTTCATCATTACTATTTTACAAATAAGGAAACTGAGACCAGGCTTACTCTCCTGCTAACAAGTAATAGAGCTGGGATTAGAATTTCAGTATTTTATTTTCAATTCCAGTGCTTTAAAATACTTTTTTCTCTTCTCATAGAGTAGAACAACGAAAAATGGAAGCCATACAGGTTACAGGAGAACAAATGACTAACAAACTGAAGGGTATTTTTAAAAAAAGTATCAATTTAAAGAAGGGGGAACCACAGCTAAAATCTACTACTATGAAATATTATTGGTAATACCCTAATAACAAAAGCTCTCTAACATCTTGTGATTTCCCTGTATCTGTACTTGGGTGTGTGACATTTAGTCTTGACAATGTTGCCTTGCTTTGGCTAAGCAATTCAAATTTATGACAGAACAGGGGCACCTGGGTGGCTCAATCAGTTAAGTGTCCAACTTCGTCTCAGGTCATGATCTCACTGTTTGTGGGTTTGAACCCTGAGTCGGGCTCTGTGCTGACAGCTCAGAGCCTGGAGCTTGCTTTGGATTCTTTGTCTCCCTCTCTCTCTGCCCCTCCCCGCTCTCTCTCTCTCTCTCTCTCTCCTCAAAAATTAATAAACATTAAATTCTTTTTAAATTTATGACAGCACATAAATGATACGTATTAGAATTTTTAGCCATTGAGTAACTTTGTCTTACCATTTTTTAATGTATCTATAAGATAGAAGAACAACTCACCAGTAATATGCCTGAGCAATGCATACAAATTAAAAATGGGTTGAGTGTGCAGGCTTTACGAACACACACACACACACGTACACTCAGTCAGTTTTGGGGTCAGTTCTCAGCCTACCAGGAAGATGCCAGCAGCCTGCTAGTTGCCTATGGACCATGCATGAGAACATGTCTTCTCCTCTCCAGGGAAGACAAGGCCATAGAGAGTTACTTTTTGAATTTTTGGAGCTTAGTCTTCCCTCTCTGTGGAAGCCCATACTGCCAGTTAGGCAGGATTTCAGTTAAGAGACTGACCAGGGTGAGAAGATCCCCCTCTGCAGATCTCTTGGCAACAGATGACAGGGGATGCTGCTGTCACTGCCCTTCAGCCTCCCCACCAACACCACCCCCTCAGTGTGTTGGCGTTACATTAATTTGCAGAATTTAATCTGTGGAGCAGAGGAGCCTGGGGCTTTTCTATAGCTTCCCCATTTTCCTATTTGAGAACTGTTGGAGAAGAAGTTACCCATTTTCATGCTTTATTTCTCTTCTTATAATAGATTTGGAAATAACTGGGACGCTTAGCAACAATCCTTGGAAAATCTGCAGTTTCTTTCACAGAGCTCTGATATTGCCTTGGCTATACATCAAGCAACATCTGAAAGAAACCAGAGCCAATGGGCTGACAAAGTCAGAGGGAGGCACCTTAGCTCCTTTAAATCGTGCATTCTTTTTTATTCCTCTCTTCTGAACACCAACTAGAATAGCTGGTATTCTTCCTGAATATTAAATCTAAAGTAGACCACGTTCACAAAATGCTAGCTCTGAAGAGATTTTAGAGTCTCAACTGCTACTTACGTTCTTCTTGTAATAGAAGAAGAAATTGAGTCTTGGCCTAAAAAGTGATAGGACATTCCTAAGGTCACAAAGATACTAGCAAACCTGGAGTAGAGCCCTTTATCCCTGAGTCCAAATTATTACCTCAGTAGAATTAAAGAGTTAGGCTTTATCATAGAACTAATGCATGTGCATTCACCTCCATATTAATTTTTTGGCAATGTTGCTTGAACACACACCATTAGTCAATTGAATACAGTCCTATTTTACCAGTTATTTATAATAACGCTTAATCACAGTGTCATGATTATTCTGCAGACAATAGTGTACAAGACACTTTGTTAAACATTCATATGCATCATTTATTCCCTTTAATCCTCACAAGAACTTTATACAAAAATAGTATTACTATTTGAATTAAAGATGAGGGAACTGAGACGAAAAAAAAGGAAAACAAACAAACAAATTGAAGTCTCTGAAATCTGAAACCCCTTATCTAGAAAACGAGTCCCTGGAGGCATATATCTAGGATTGGTACAAGGAATCTAACACAACTTCCTTTTTTTAGTGTCCCTGTTATTTATTTTATTTTATTTTATTTTTAATTCTAGTGCAATTAACGTAAAGTGTTACATTAGTTTTAGGTGTACAATATAGTGATTCAGCAATTCTGTACATTACTCAGTGCTCATCATGATAAGTGTACCCTTAACCCCCATTGCCTTTTCATCTATTCCACCCACCTCCCCTCTGCCAACCATCCGTTTCCTCTCCATAGTTAAGAGTCTTTTTTTTTGGTTTTCCTCTTTATTTTTTCCTTTGTTTATTTGTCTTGTTTCTTAAATTCCACATGAGTGGAATCATATGGTATTTGTCTTTCTCTGACTTATTTTACTTAGCATGATACTTTCTCGATCCATCCATATTGTTGCAAATGGCAAACTTTCATTCTTTTTTATGGCTGAATAATATTCCAGTGTGTGTGTGTGTGAGTGTGTGTGTATATGTGTGTGTGTGAGAATGTGTGTGTGTGTGTGTGTGTGTGTGTGTGTGTGTGTGTGTGTACCACATCTTTATCCATTCATCTATCAATGGACACTTGGGCTACTTCCGTATTTTGGCTATTGTAAGCAGTGTTCAATAAACAACATAAACAACATAAAGATTGTATATATCTTTCAAAAGAGTGGTTTTTTATTCTTTGGGTAAATATCCAGTAATGAAATTAATGAATCATATGTTAGTTTTATTTTTAATCTTTTGAAGCACTGTTTTCCACAGTGGATGTACCGGTTCGCATTCCCACCAACAGAGTACAAAGGTTCCTTTTAGTTCACATCCTTGCCAACAGTTGTTGTTTCATGTGTTTTTTATTTTAGCCATTCTAATGGGTATGAGGTGATATCTCATTGTGGTTTTGATGTGTATTTCCCTGATGATTAGTGATGATGAGCATCTTTTTGTGTGTCTGTTGGCCATCCATAAATCTTCCTTGGAGGAATGTGTCTTCATGCGTTTGCCCATTCGGTTATTTGTGGGGGGGTTTGGTGTTAAGTGGTGTAAGTCCTTTCTGTATTTTGAATTCTAATCCTTTATCAAGTATGTCATTTGTAAGTATCTTCTTCCATTCATTCGGTTCATTTTGTTGATTGTTTCCTTCCCTATGCAGAAGATTTTTATTTTGATGTAGTCCCAGTAGTTTATTTTTGCTTTGTTTCCCTTGCCTCTGGAGACATGTATAGAAATATATTGCTATGGACAGACAATGCCTATTTATTTTTTGAATAAGCCATCTCTTTCCCTCCATTTGCAGCACCTCCTTTATTATTCAGAGCTCTTCCCTTGTGTGGTGATGGTATTTTTTTCCAAATAACACTCATTCTTTTGACTGAAGTTTGCCCCTTTGCTTTTTAACCTGCTTTGTTTCAAATTTCACACTCCTCTAGATTCACTACCAAGTAGTTAAGGCTGTGAATTCAAATTCCTAAAAACATTAGAAAATTTAAGCTGCTTCATGTCAGTGTTACAAAAAACGCAATGCTATACAAATTCTTCTTGAGAAGACTTTCCAGATAATGTAACAAAATCCACCAGGTGGAGTCATATCTATATAAATGCTACTTCTTGAAAAGCATATTCAGTCAAAGAGGTATTTGGTTGGAAAGTTAGACTGGTGATTACGAATCAGAATCATAATCTCAGTTATATATGGATATATAGGTTGTATATAGTAGGTTGGTATAAAGTATAAAGTAGGTTGGTAAGGGCACCTGGGTGGCTTAGTTGAGTGTCCAATTGTTGATTTTGGCTCAGGTCATAACCCCAAGGTTGTGGGATCCTGCCCCACTTAGGACTCTGCACTGTGTGTGGAGCCTTTTTAAGATTCTCTCTCTGCCTCACTTCCATGCTCATGCTCTCTCTAAAACTAAAAAAAAAGAAAATAAAGTAGGTTGTAACCTCATAGCTTTATAAAGTATTTTTTAAAGAATTAAGTAAGGAAATATATATAAAATACATGATACAATGCCTGGAACACAATAAGTGCTAAGTAAATGTTAGCCATGATTATTATTAGCATTCTGACTTCATTTTTTTCTCCTATGTATTCTCAACCCCTGTAAACAGTTTATTTTCCTTGTTTGTTATCACTACTTCATTGATACTATTCTAAGAGAAGTACTAACAATCAGATTGATAATAGTAGTTTTTTAAGTGTTCTGCTTGTATTCTAAATAGTATTTATTATAACTAACTATCTACCTATTTTTTTAAACATGGATTTTTTCAGTTGCTCCAAAAATATTGTATATACAGTTGTCTTTTCTATTCCTCAAAAAGCTCTATAGGGGAAGAAGATGTTAACTATTCTTGTTTTTTCGATTGTATCAGTTAATGTCAGTTATCTATCACCTTGATAATTCTTTATAACAAACAACCACAAAACCTCAATGGCATACAACTATAAACATTCATTGTTTAAGCATGTGGGTATAGTTGCACTAATCTTGGCTGGACATTTTCATGTCTAAGAATTTCACTGGTTATTGTAGCATCCAGACCCATGTTGTTGACATGGTTCTGCCCATAAATCTTTTATCCTCCGGCAGTTTAGACCAGACATATTCTCATGGCAGTTGCAGTGGTACAGGAAGTGGAACTATGTTATGCCTTTTCAGGCCCAAACTTTAAATTTGTTCTTTTTTAGCAAGTCAGATGACCAAGCTTGGATTCAAAATATGAGGAGGTAGACTTGACCTTTTTAGTGGTCAGAAGTGCAAAATCAAATGTCCAAGAGCATGGTTACAGGAAGAATGAAGAATTGAAAAAAAAATAATAATTCATCCCTTCAAAGAAGAAACTGAGCCTTGAATAAATTTCCCAAGTTCAGACACCTAGTACATTGCAGAGTCAAATTTCAAACCAGGGTTGTCTGATTCCAGAATGATGATCCAATACGTTTTGACTTTTCTTTCCATTAAAACCTCTTTCTTCCCTTGTCTTCTAGAACACACTTTTCCTGGATCTGCTCTCAACTCACTAATGATTAGTTATGTCTTTTTTGCTGATTCTTCCTCCTCTGTCTAATCCTTAGTCATTAGACAATGTAGAGATAATCTTATTACTTTACTGTAGACTTTCTTCTTTATCATTTCGTTGGACGGAGGAAAAACAAAAAAATCTTGGGGCACCTGGATAGCTCAGTCAGTTAAGCATCCAACTCTTGATTTCAGCTCAGGTCATGATCTCATGGCCATGAGATCAGCCCCGCGTGGGGCTCTGTGTTAGGTGTGGAGTCTGCTTAAGATTTTCTTTTCTCCCTCTCCCTCTGTCCCCTCCCCAGCTGAAGCAGTCATGCATGCTCTCTCTCAAAAAAAAATTCTTTTTTCACTAGTCTCTGACTAAAATGTATCTTTCTTTTAAAATTATAAATGTAGACTAAAAAATACATTAGCATTAGCAAGATCCTAGAGTTTGTCATGAGTAGAAAAAACTGATAATTTCACCTCACATTACAGTTTTTTCAAGCATCTCAAAATACTTATGCTCATCCAACTTTGAAATCATGACACTTATTAAACTTCAGATAAATCTTGATATTTAGTATTTTAATGCAGAAACATACACTTAATTATATTAAAATTTATTTACTTATTTTAATGATTATTTTTGAAGAGAGAGAGGGGGAGAGTGTGAGTGGGGGGAGGAGCAGAGAGAGAGGAGACACAGAATCCGAAGCAGGCTCTAGGCTCTGAGCTGTCAGCACAGAGCCTTATAGGGGGCTGAAAGTCACAAACTGCAAGATCATGGCCTGAGTCAAAGTCAGCGCTCACAGTCAGCAACTGAACCCCAAGGTGCCCCTAAAATTTATTTTTGGTAGTATATATTTTAATGCAGTTGACTTGCTACATAATTCATTATATTTTATTTATTGTATTTAAAACATTGATATGATAAGCGTTCTTAGATATTATGAAACTGGAAAAATCTACATAGTTTAAAAAAATATATTTATCCCAGAAATAAACCCACGCAAATATGGCCAGTTCATTTATGACGAGAATAAACAAAGGAGACAAGAATATACAATGGGAAAATAACAGTTCTCTTCAATATGTGGTATTCGGGTTATTGGGCAGCCACGTGCAAAAGAATGAAACTGGGCCACAATCTTATACTGTACACAAAAATTAAAATAGATCAAGGGATTGATCATAAGACCTAAAACCATAAAACCCTTAGAAGAAAACATAGGCAGAGGTGTATAAGTTTGGAGAAGTTATACATTACTCAACTACACAGTGGGGACATTAATGGTTCTTCTTGTATGGTCATTTCGAGGCTTGCCTTAAATGTAATGCAATATAACATAACATAATGTAACGTAACGTAACGTAACATAACATAACATAACAAACATGACCTAACATGACATAACATAACAACATAACATAACATAAATGTTGTATAATAATATAGCATGCCATATTATGTAATATATATTATAATACAACATGTAAGACATTATAGTATATTTATAGCTTATATATATATTTAATATTTTAAGCACTCAGTGACTGTGGTATAATAATAACTATTTATCATAATTTATTAAATTTGAGACATCACTTTTATGAATCATACCACTCTTTAATGTACATTTACGAAATAAGAAAATACTGCAAATTAACTATGATATGCCACTGATTACAAGAAGTATCCTGATTTTAATATGAAAAAAAATGTGCATTTCAGACTCAAAGAAATTTTAACATCTCTTAAATAAACATACAAGCTTTGTTTTCTCAGGAGGGAAACAAGCATAATCACATTCATAATTCACAAAATAATATTAATAAAAATATTTCAACTAAAAGGATGTATAATAATTTAATTCATTCATTTACATGTTCATCCAGTTAGTCAATAAATAATTACTAATTACCTGATAGTAATATTTTTTCATAATTTAAATGAATAAGCTTGATAATTAGGTGGCACTTCATATGCTCTATTCATATTTAAACAGAACATCTAATTTGTATCTGAAGAATCCTTTCTGTTTCTTATGTATTTTGTGTCATGAAAATAATCAAAGTCAGTCTTCTGGATAAAGACAAATAAATACATTTCCTCCATATAAACCTTTATTGCTACTTCTGTTTTACTACCACCAATCTCAGAGTTTCTGTGTGATTTGGCCATTTGTAATTTTCACCATATGGGTTTTGTCCATCTCCACATATGGTTGGCACCCAACATATCTTTTTAATTGTCACAATAATTTCTTCTTGACTCTGAATTTTAACTTTTTATTCATGAGCAAATGTGGTCTTTAAATATTTCTAAGAATATCTATAGTGACACAGGATAAATTTTCCTGATCTTATAATTCCCCCAAATTTCCCAATCCAGCTGTTTTCTTTTCTTTGAAAAAAAAAAAATCAGTATCTCTTGAATGTCTTTGAGTAGTTGATTGCTTGTCATAAATGATGATCTCACTACCTTGCATAGTATACAGAAATACGAAAGTTGCCCTTAAGATGCTTAAATTTAATTGGGGAAGCAAGATTTACATGTACATGGAACAACAAAAAAATGTAGCATGGTAATGCTAAGATTATCAGAGAGAGAAAAAGAGGGAGAAAGAACTATGTGTGATACAAAAGGGAAGAAGGGAAAGTGCTTCCCATAGGAGGTAGAATTCAGGTTGGCTTTTGGGAAATGGCCAGGTGTGCTATGGCCAGAAAGGATAAGAGGGCCGACCTCAGTGAGAAGAAAAATATATCAAAACCAAAATCAAAGTAAAGGTATGGCATATTGATGGTGAATTAAGAGGGTTGTTCTGATCAGGAATAATGGCAAATAAAAGGGAAGAGTATGAGAAATGCACAAGTATTGATAGGCAGCATGTTTCAGAGAGATTTCACTGCAGTGGTTTTCAAAGTGAACTGGAGAAATGAAACATGTAGAAAAGCAATAGAAAATTCATGATACTTATCCTGCCATTTAAACTCCGAGTCCATAGTCACATCTGTATCAATCACAGTACCCTTTCCCCCCAAGCAATATGGGGTCTCAAAATCCATCACACATGACATCCCAAGTATTACTGCCAGTCAGTCAGACTTGGCAGTTGAAACAAAACCTTGAAAGTGTGTTGGACACGGATCAGAAAATCTAAATTCAAATCTTACCTCTCCCTCTACTTCTATCACCTTTGGCAAGTCACAGCTTCCACAAACTGCATTGTTTTCATTGGTAACCTGGGAATAGTGGTTTCTGAGGCCACTTTAATAACAGCATCAAATAAACTGATAAATAAACATCAAATAAGCTAATGCATGTGGGACTATTTTGTAAATATACAGAGTTGTCATGCAAATTTAAGGAGACATTCTTCTATATCTTTAAGATATGGAGATACATTTTACATCCTAATTTCCATATCTAGTTAAGTTTGGAAAGCACGTATTCTTTCTGCTTTGAACTATGTATGTAGATTTGCCAAGGAAAGCAGCACTCAGACACCGATTTTAAAAAACTTGTTCTTAATATTTTCCAGTTCTTAAGAAGGAGCTGTTGTTTATATACTGGTGACCTGTCTTGGTACATTTGGATTCGTGCACATAGTTTATTTTTTTTCTTGCATAAAACCTATTTATAAGTGGCCTTTTTTTTTTTTTTTGCTAATTTACCAGAATAAAAAATACTTTTACCAGGATAAAAGATATTTATTTTATTCCTGTAAGTAATGAGCTGATATCTGTTAAGATTTGAAGGTGTTGATAATTATGGAAGTATGAGGTATTTTACTTTTTTCACTCAAATAATTTATGCAAGTTAAGAACACAATAGGAAAAATAAGAGGTCGCTTAATACATAGGTGGATATTCTGTATTCAGATGGATTAAATATTATTCAGCTGTTTCTTCCTGTAAATCATTACAAAACAAAGTGCCCTGTTATTGTCTGGTCAGCCCTTGGGATGTGCAATATATTTTTCAGTCGCCTTCCTTATTCCATTTGCCATTCAAGTATATTATTTGGGGGATAATGCTCTGTAACTATTACTGCATAAAACATAAAATTTCCATATGTACATATGGGCCTTTAAACAAAGGCAAACCAAGCCCTGGATTACAGTTACGCAGTCATGACGCAGACAAAATTAGCAAAGGTGAAAAGAGACTGGTAGCCGCAATCTAGTGATCATTCAGGACTGGTACTCAAAATTATGGAGGGGGGTGATTACATGTCTCATGATAGGAACTTCTGATAAACAGGAGTTGCCAGCTTTAGTTGTTATTGCTTTAAAGAGTGTCAGGGCATTATGGAGAGAAGCCATGCGATACCAAGAATGCCTGAGCCACAGTCAGTAAAAGGAAGACTAAAACACTAAAACAGGAAATTATGGCCCATGTGAAGGGGACATACATGCGAGGTGGAACAGATACAGAGAACCAAACTTCAACCAGACATTACTAATGAGCCTTTCTTGAGATATTTTGATGATTGGATGTGTCTACTGGTTCTTACAAAATTTTCTTTTTAACTACTGCCCTACATCAGTTTAGTCATGTTGACTTACCCATTCGAGTACATAATGATTTTTTCCTTTCTGCAGTGAGTGGGAGTCTGGTTGAAAATTAGCCCAGATGGATGGTCACATTTCCACTCAGTGTTGGCCCTGTTGTTACTGAAGATGAGGAAAGAAACACCAAAGTGATAGGATTGTCAAATTTGTTGAGCAAAATGAGTTAAGTCGACAGTTCAATGGGATAAAGTCAATTAATTCCACTCCAGATTTGTTATTTATCCAACACTATTAATCTGCCTAGCACGACCGCAAGAAATTAAACATAGTGAAAGTACTGTTACATATGTTTGAAAACTCTGTGGAATATCTCTGACAGCTTCCTTATACCAAATGTTGATTCCATTTAAGATGTCTAAACATTTTTTCTTTTTTTTTTTCATAATATTTTCTAACTTACAAAAGGTACATTTAGAAAGTTAGACATTTATTTGGAACATCATTCTACCTTCATCTCTCCTTCCCTCCCTCTCTTCCTCCTTTTCTTTTTTCTCCTTCCTTCCTTCCTTCTTCCCTTCTTCCCTTCTTTCCTTCCTTCCTTTTTCTTTTTCTCTCCATCTTTCTTCCCTCTCTCTCTCTCTTTCTTTCAAAAATATCAACCATATTTGCTGACCCAGTAGAGTGGAGTGAATAGGAACATTGACTTTGGAATTGGACTGTTTGTGTTTTATTTACAGACCTACACATTTTAGATATATGACTTTACATAAGTAACTTAATTTCTCTGTGCCTTAGTTTTTCAACTATAAAATGATGATATTAATAGTACTTATATTCTGTTTGTAGTTTGGAGTTAGTGCACTTTAGTTGCTGTGCACAGTGCCTGGCACATATACAAAAATTTTGTTTATAGCAAGAGCAGTAGAATAGTGATGGTAGTGACAGTGGTGAAGGTTCTAGTGTTACTGTGTAAGGCTCTGTATTATAAATGCAAAGATAACTTTCTCTTACCTCAAGGAATTACATTCCTATAATGACTTATGTATTATCTGTAATGTTTCCCTGCGGGTCCGTGTGTGTATGTGTGTGTGTTTAATTCCTCATGTCACAGCTTTGTGTTCCTGGGAAGAGGAATAGCATAAAATTAAATTTACCTATCTCATCACCAACCATATCATCACTTTTTACTTATCTCAGAGGTGGTAGTGAAAACCTAGCTAAATGAATCTTTCTGGAAAATAGAAACCTCATCCTTGAATAATGATTCCCTATATGTTTAATTTATGAGATTTAGAAGCAATTTTAAGAATGAATTTTATTTTCTAATTCCTGTATATTGTAGTAAGTTAGAGCAACTCTTCTATATTTAAGATCAGGATCGCTAACTTCTATTAAACACACGTTCCAGTTTAATTCAATGTCCTGTCTTGTTTATGTAATGTTATTTGACCATGGCATCAAAGCCCCCAGTTTAGTCTAGTGCTTTTTTGTTTGAAACTAGTGGATAAGTGATAAATACCTCCCATTCTTCTTCTGTCAAACTCTAGACAATTACTGACCGTATAACAAAAAAGAAAAGCAGAGATCACCAAGAAAACTGTGTTTCTCTCAAATCTCAGGATGATTGACATACTTTCTTCTTGCAGTCTCTAGACAAAGAACTTCTCTCTATTTTGGTGGGAGGCAGGGGGTTTCTGTCTATGATATCTGGCCTGAATGGGTTGGCGCTGTATCACAGTGGGGTCAGGATTAAAGACTGGTCTGCTGATGGCCAAGTTCCATACATACAAGGGTAAACAACACTTCTATTTGCCAGTAAGAGATGAACTTAATTATGCTCACAGCTGTGTCACTCATGAGGCCACTCATGCAACAGTCTGGCTCTGTGTCTCCTTTCCTAGAGTTCTGTACCATGGAGATGAAACATTCTATTCTCTAGTGCTTGAGCTCATGCTGACTTGACTCATTAACTGATTCCAGCTGTTCTTTCATAGCAACAGACAATTTCACATCTGCAGGGCCATTTGAATCTCAGATGTCAGTGGCAAAGATCACTGCTTGACTATGTTTTGAAATTTCAGGTTGTAGTTAGAATTGGAGTCAATTTAAAATGAACAGTTTTGATTACCTTATATTCTGACTACATGTTTACTTTCAACAAGCATATCGTTTTGTGGGTTGAAAACTAAACTCTACAATTTGAAACCCACGTTAAAATAAGTAGAGACTGCACACATATATAAACAATAAAAATCAGGGCTTAAAACTAAAAATAAACTAAGATCTATGATTAACTGTGAATGGAAAAAAAAAAGAATGTTGAATTTCCACTAATGAGTTATCTGGCCCTAACAAGTCAACCAGCATCTTGTGTTGTTGGTGTTGTTGTTTTCCCATTTATAAAACAAGGTAGAGTTAGATGATCTCTAATGATATTTTGGTTCTTCTTTTTATGATATTACAATTTATGCTAAATAGGGAATAAGCATACCAAAATATTACAGTTATATGAGAAATGGAGTTTGCATTAGAAAACACAGAGTAGGGGCGCCTGGGTGGCGCAGTCGGTTAAGCGTCCGACTTCAGCCAGGTCACGATCTCGCGGTCCGTGAGTTCGAGCCCCGCGTCGGGCTCTGGGCTGATGGCTCGGAGCCTGGAGCCTGTTTCTGATTCTGTGTCTCCCTCTCTCTCTGCCCCTCCCCCGTTCATGCTCTGTCTCTCTCTGTCCCAAAAATAAATAAAAAAAAAAAAAAAAAAAAAAGAAAACACAGAGTATATCGTAAGTAGAGAAGACAGTTCTGTAGATTCTAGAAAACCATGTGCTTTGTACAAAAAGTGATGAACAGCAGTGATCAATCAATAAATGGGAAGTGAAGCCTGCAGAGTAATGGCAACAGAATGCATTATTTGGAATCTATTATTTTAGGGAAAAAAAAAAGTGAATGGCAAAACTAGTGAGTTTAGCAAGAAGGAGATGGATGGGTTTGCCAGACCAAAATTCTACTCAGTCCAAGGTCTCCAAATGAGTGATAACATTGTTATTTTTAAAAGAGGAAACCAGAAGAACAGCATGCATATGTTTCCATCACTAGTGAATGTTTTCTTTCAAGCGAACAACCTTCTCTTTGGACCATTTCCTTCATCAACATATTATCTACTTGAAAGAGAACTTTCAAAACCTTCTGTTGAGAGGATTGTTTTAAAGATAATGGATCTTCCTGAGGGGGTAAAATACTATGCTCTATTTGATTTCTGTAGACATTACCAATTCAGATACTTCTCATTCAAATTTGGATTTTCCCTTCCTCCCTCCCTTCCTCCCTTCCTCCCTTCCTCCCTTCTTCCCTTCCTCCCTTCTTCCCTTCCTCTCTTCCTTTCTTAATGTATTTTCACACTGTCTGAATTTACGAAAGACTTGATGTAGCTTCAAAACTGAATTATCACAATAGTCTCCCAACTGGTTTTCTTCTTGCAGCATTGCAGCCATTGAAATTATTCTCTTCATAATTGCACAGTTGAGAACATTTAATTTTTCTTCTAAAATTCTTTGATGGTTTTACATGTTCTCATACCCCTTGAAAATTTACTGAAACATCTCAACCTGGAATTCAAAGCTTGATTCATGTTAGCCCTGATTTACATCTCATAAACACACAGACACACAGACGCAGACACACACACGCACACACACACACACACACACACATGTTTTTACTGTAAAATAGTGTGAACATTAATTGCATTCTCCTCTAGAGCCAAATATTCTAATCACTATCATTTCAAAGTATCTGAACATTTCTGAATAACGCACCTTACCTCGTATTATTCATTATCCCTAAATTCCTCGGCTTATTTCTCTTCAGTTATGTCACCTCTTCCCTAGGAAAGGCTTAGTCAAGTCACATAAAATACCAAGGAAGACCTGATTGCCAGGTGGAAACTCTATACAGTAGAACCTAATTTATATCTTCATTTGTTATATATGCAGAGGTATATTAATACACTTTGACCACCTCTTGGGGGCTGGTAGGTATGGGGGAAAGATTGGTGTTCAAAGCTTCTAGACTGTTGTGCTGTAAATATGGCTGTAAATGTGGCTGATTACCAGTACAGCGTCCTGAATAAAGAGTTACAAAAAGACGTGAACAATCGGTTCTCGTTCACCGGTACCAACTGCCTATAGCAAGCAGGACTTGCTTCTTCAAACTGATCATTCTCAGAACCTTGAGTGTAGGTGATAGTTTAAAATATTTGAGCTTTCCACCTCTCCTTAACAATACTCGAAATATATTTGACATCTATAATGTATATGCATTATTAGAAATTTCTGTAATGGCTTTTTCTAGTTCTAGTATCTTCATATCTAGTATGAAGATAAATGTGATCAAATGCCCCTGCCCCTGCCCCAGCAGGAAGATCTGATAATTTGATTCTTCACAAATAATGGTATTTTCATGAGCAGTTTACAATTCACATTATCTTTTATAATTATTTATCCTCTTGGCATCTGTGTAAATAAATGACTATTCTGCGTTCACAGATAAGAAAACTGTGGGTCAGTTGAGATGAACAGTTGCCTCTAATGAAAGAGATAATAAGTGACAGAGTCAGGACTTGACTCCAGATGTTTTGACTTCAGGGTAAGGAAAACAACAACAACAACAAAATCCTCTCTAACATCTTAGCAGAAGATTCTTGACAAGTAAGATGTTATCCTAACATCTTTAAATAATGCAGTAATGCAATAATGTGAATATATTTCTGTCCCTTAATATCAGAATTTTATTTTGACTTCTCAATCCAAAAGTCCCCTATTTCTTCTCAATCCAAAAACCTACCATATAGAAAAAAAATTGATAATTTTTATAGTGACCTCTGATAACCATGTCTACTCGATTTAGATGGAATATATTTCTTTATCTTAGATTTTTTTTTTGGTCTTTAGAGCTGACAGCTTTTTTCTAAACTAAGAGTCAACAACTTAAAATAGGTAGAATAAGGCCATGCTACATAAATTCAGTCGGCAAAATCAATACTATTACTGGATGAACATTTGAAAGTAAGTCGTCGGTCTTTGACTCAGTTTCCAAAAGCTTCTTTCTTCTTCACTTTCTCTGGGAGTCTCTCCACCCATCTTAACTCATGGCTCTGTATCCATCCTAGTTATGAATTTTGCCTAATTTTGTCCAGCTCCTCCCTTTCACAGTTTTACCTGGCTAACCACTGCAGATGGGAAATTCATCTGAGCTTCAATCTCTATCAAAAGCATTTGAATTTTAGTAAAGGGCTAATGAAGATATAAAGGCATACAAGAAAAAAGACTAGAAACTCAGTGATTATATTTTCAGATAATGTAGAATAAAATGTCTTAGTTTATTTACTCATGAGATCTGTCCAGTTAATCTCAATAATTCAAATGTTGGGTTGTAGAGAAATTCTTAATATAATGAAGGAGCTAGGTCTTTAAGACACACTGCACATCCTCACACCATTTCATCAATCTTCTGAAACAGGAGTCTGCATGAAATTTCAAAGTCTTTCAAGTTAAAAGAGTTTTACATGAACTTAGATATGGATATTGCCAGAGATCTCAAAGAACTTAGTAAGTGTGCCAGTATGAAAAGACAATTGAATCACCTGTCATCTTTGTCACTTCCACTCTCTTCTATATAAAAGACATAAAGAAATGACATATTTGACCACAAATAAGGGCAGAAGATACATTCAGCTAGGTACGACAATGATCCAATATTTAAGGGTCCTTTCAGATAGTCATATTAAGTGCATTTTAGGAGAGAGAGAACTAGGCACATTTCACTGAAGAAAGCTAACGTAAACTTTTAAGGAAACTCTAAAATTTCTATCTTCTCTCTTGTAACTTCTATGAATACATGAATTTATAAAAAAATGAGTTTTGTTGGTATATATTTTATTTTATGTCATTTGGTATATACAATACACATTTAGTAATATGTGTGTGTGTGTGTGTGTGTATATATACACACACATATACCTATACATATATACACACCCAAACTTTACATTTAGTAGTGTATATTAATCATTCTTCTAAGCAACCTATTTCAAGCATTGATAGATAATACCTGCTGATACTGGTTGGTGGCTAAGTATGTGCAGATTTTTCTATTATGGTTGATCTCATAAACCTTGCCCTAGATATATAATTGCTAATTTCCCAATAGACCTAAGTTTCTGTTGTATGGAAACCATTTATTGCCCTTATTTCATTTTGTTTTTGTTTTTGTTTTGTTTTGTTTTTGAGAGAGAAAGAGAGCATGAGCAGGGGAGAAGGGCAGAGGAGAGAATCTTAAGCAAGCTCCACACTCAGCATAGAGTCTGATGCAGGGCTCGATCCCATGACCCTGAGATCATGACCTGAGCCACAATCAAGAGTCAAAGAGTAAAAAAAAAAAAAAAAAGATGGAACTTCTTTGTGGAATCAGGAAGAGTGTGTTGGTGGAAAGGAATTGCCTATCTAGATTGGATATTTTGACTGTGCCATATCTTCAAGAGTTGCTTAGAGATGGCTCAAAGATAAAGGAATGCCTGGTACTTCCTCCTATTCTTGGTTTTATAATTGTGGAACATGGGGAGAAGACAATCACCATATAAAACATGTAATACAGGCTCAATGACTGAGCTACCCAGGCGCCCCAAGCCCCTGGTTTTACATTATGCATCTATGGATGCTGTCTAGTGTTTGTTTTTGATGTATAGTAACCAACCAAGCTATGCTAATCAGTGTGTGGATACAGTGAATTACTTTTTCTATTTAGGGATTTTCATAATGAAAAGAAACATGATTCATCCACAAATTCTAAATTACTCATGGGAAAACATTTCTTATTTTCCTTTCTATAAGTAGCAACTTGTCACATTCATTTAATAATTTTTTTCTCCATTTCATTAACTTATAGAATGCGCATTTTATTAGAAAGGACCACAGACATTGAAGCAGGTCTATTTTCTTTGAGGGATTAGTAATAGAAGTGTGGAACAGTCTTCTTCCCAACATTTTTCGGTCTACTTCTGAACATACTACTGCTAAACACCAGAGAACTTTTCAGAAGAAGATGCCAACAATGTCTTTTTTTTTTATTCTGACAATAAAAAATAGGACTTTTCTCTAGATTCCTCAGATGGTAAAGACTCAGCAATATATATAAACAGGACTAAACAGATTTGATTTCATTAATTAAACACCCATGCTTAAACATAAAGCCCATTGTGTCCTGAAAGAAGCAGAAGAGGCAGAACTCAGAAGACTTTCCACAAACCTGCCCTGTCCTTTTCTTTTTTTTTTCTCCTAAGAATACTATATATGTGTAAAAGAAAAAAAAGGTGAAATATCCATATATGTGAACAAATGAAGAGGAAAGGTATGAGGGATCAAATACATTTGAATTATTTTTTGAAACCCCTTGAAGATATTTAAACAACACAAGGAGTATGTATTCATCATTAGAAACACCATAGAAAATAGAATATCTAATTGGATTGGAGAAGCTCATTTAATTTTTCATGCTGTGTTTATTGAAAATAATCTGCCACTAATAAGAAGGAAAACTCCACCCAAAACAAAATACCCTGGAAATAAGTGGTAATAATGTATGTCTTTGAAATAGGATACACACATACATATGCAGGACAGTATGGTAAAAGTATCACTGAGTTATATATAATTCATTCATACTTAATGAAGAGTATTTCTGTATTTCTACTTTCTTTCTTAAATAAAATATCTCACCAATTGTAGGTCAAAAATGTTTTACATCAAAAATTATTTGTTGCATCTTCTTTGGTGACAAAATATTAATTAAAACCATAATCTATGAGAAGCTTCTCAATATAGGCAGGATTTTGTTGTGATCAGTGACAGTTGGGCAGATAATAGATTTGATTAATTTCATTTCATTTTTTAGAGCATGGAACACTTCAGTGGCCTTGAATTCTTACATGGGAGAGAAAAAATGTTATTTGTCATTTTGGTAACTTTAAATTAGAATCAAATTCTTGAAGAATATTTTCTCACCTAAATAATGATTTCTTCATTTCAGACATCTTTCAACTAATTTTACTTTTTACTATATCTCAGAGGCTTACAATGTGAATGTTCTATTCACCATTTATAGTTATCACTAACACTTATAATACATTTTCTTACAATTAATTCAGTTTTATCTTTTTTATTTAAAAAAAAATTAATGTTTGTTTATTTTTGAGAGAAAGGGACAGAGCATGAGTGGGGAAGGGGGAGAGAGAGAGGGAAACACACAATACCAAGCAGGCTCCAGGCTCTGAGCTGCCTGTCAGCACAGAGCCTGACACGGGCTCGAATTCACGAAGATCATGACCTAAGCTGAAGTCAAACACTTAACTGACTGAGCCACCCAGGCACTCCACAATTTACTCAGTTTTAATGTGACTGCTAACATTTGCACATTTCTTTATGGGTACCAAGTCATAAATCCATTTTATCTTACTTCTTATAACATTCTGAGATGAGATTTTTTTTTTCTTTTATTGGTTTGCAGATGAACAAACAGACAATCCAAAGGACTAAGTAACTTTCTCATAATCATATGGCTAGAATGTCAAAATCAGACTTTTGGCTTTTTTTTTTTCACTATAACATGCCATTATGTAGTTGGTTAGGAGCTTAAGTTCAAGGTATAACTTTAAATGATTAATTCATTTACTGGTTTACACATTGGTTCCTTCATTCCTCCAACAAATATTTGTTATGCACTTACCATACCTGAGGCACTATGCTGGGAGCAAGGATACCTTGACAAGGATTATAGGGACCATTTCCTCACTGATTTCAAGATAAATAAACAATTGGGTAATTTCAAGGCAACACACTAAATACTTTAAGGAGGGGTGTCTGTAAAATACATGATTATATGGTGACAGACAGGAAGAAAGACCTATGTCTACCTTCTGAAGTCAAGACGGCTAATGGGAGGGTACCCCTTGAAATTAATCTTGAAAAATCAGGAAAGTTAATACACAGAGAGTTGGCAATAAGCTTCTTTTTTTTAAAATTTTTTTTTTCAATGTTTTTTATTTATTTTTGGGACAGAGAGACTCAGAGCATGAACGGGGGAGGGGCAGAGAGAGAGGGAGACACAGAATTGGAAACAGGCTCCAGGCTCCGAGCTGTCAGCACAGAGCCCGACGCGGGGCTCGAACTCACAGACGTGAGATCGTGACCTGGCTCAAGTCGGCCGCTTAACCGACTGCGCCACCCAGGCGCCCCGGCAATAAGCTTCTTAAGAGCGAGAAAATAACATATTGCAAGGCAGATTAATGTATAGTTGGTTTTATTAATACTTTTAAAATTCTCTTCAGAAAATACACTCTTATTATCTATACTTAAGGCAATTTCTTTTACATTTGGCACTCTCCATAATAGGTAGGATTTCCTTAACACTTACTACATGACAAAAATTGTTATAAATTTTTGTATAATTATATTTTTATTTACAAAAATCTCTTTTGTGCAGTTTCTATCCTTTCCCCATTTTACAGATGAGGAAATTAAGGAACAAAATGTCTAGGTATTTTATCCAAGTTAACAAAAGCAAAAGAAGAGTGGATTCCAGGAAATTTGATTCCCAGATCCTTGCTTTTCATCTACCTTCTTTTTCGAGATACTGCCTTATGTAAGTGTCACCCATCCATTTGTATTTTGAAAATCTAATCAAATTCTTAACACAGAAAAATATTTTATTTAAAATTACATGTATATCCACAATGGAGTACTATGTGACAATGAGAAAGAACGAAATATGGCCTTTGTAGCAACGTGGATGGAACTGGAGAGTGTGATGCTAAGTGAAATAAGCCATACAGAGAAAGACAGATACCATATGTTTTCACTCTTATGCGGATCCTGAGAAACTTAACAGAAACCCATGGGGGAGGGGAAGGGAAAAAAAAAAGGTTAGAGTGGGAGAGAGCCAAAGCATAAGAGACTCTTAAAAACTGAGAATAAGCTGAGGGTTGATGGGGGGTGGGAGGGTGGGGAGGGTGGGTGATGGGTATTGAGGAGGGCACCTTTTGGGATGAGCACTGGGGGTTGTATGGAAACCAATTTGACAATAAATTTCATATATTGAAAATAAAATAAAATAAAATAAAATTTTGACATTTTGTTCATCAAAAAAAAATTACATGTATATCAACCTGACTTCAGTGTTGTATGAATTTATTCCTTTAAGTTTCTTAAACAGGCAGTGGTATGGCTACTTAAGAATGTAAGCCAAACAGGGGCTCCTGGGTGGCTCAGTCGGTTAAGCATCCAGCTCTTGCTTTCAGCTCAGGCCATG
The DNA here is from genome assembly GCF_028018385.1 of Neofelis nebulosa. Classification (NCBI taxonomy): domain Eukaryota; kingdom Metazoa; phylum Chordata; class Mammalia; order Carnivora; family Felidae; genus Neofelis; species Neofelis nebulosa. Next base: position 91,372,999 of record NC_080791.1, read on the forward strand.
ATCTCACAGTCTTGAGATCAAGCCCCACATGGGGCTAGGTGCTGGCTGTGGAGCCTGCTTAAGATGATCTCTCTCCCTCTCCCTCTGCCCTTCCCTCACACATGCATGAGCTCTCTTTTACTGTATCTCTCTCTGTCTCAAAAATCAATCAATCAATCAATCAATCAGTCAGTCAGCCAGCCAGCCAGCCAAACCAAATAACTTAACTTGCAAATCTGTTTTTTTTAATATAAATGTAAGTGTACATCTCTTATTTTTGGCCTGATCAAAATCTTTTCTACATTCTAACAATTTCAGTGTTTCTTGACTTTGTGAATATTACTATCCTGAAGTAAAATGAAAAAAAAAAATAATAATAAGTAAATATTGAGAAAATAAAGTGCTATTTTAACTTTTGTTGTAGCAAGGGTAATCTAAATCAGCTCTGCTAAAAAGATAAATTCATGGGGCGCCTGGGTGGCGCAGTCGGTTAAGCGTCCGACTTCAGCCAGATCACGATCTCACGGTCCGTGAGTTCGAGCCCCGCGTCAGGCTCTGGGCTGATGGCTCAGAGCCTGGAGCCTGTTTCTGATTCTGTGTCTCCCTCTCTCTCTGTCCCTCCCCCGTTCATGCTCTGTCTCTCTCTGTCCCAAAAATAAAAATAAACGTTGAAAAAAAAAAATTAAAAAAAAAAAAAAAAAGATAAATTCATGAAAGACATTGGCTTGGAAGTGAGCCACTGATAGAACATGGTCCATTATGCTGGCAAATATGGTGATGGAGGCAACCTGGTTCTGGGGTCAGTAACAGAAGTCCACTTAAGTGGATCCCACAGAGCTCGTGAGTCTTCTAGGTAAGCTCAGCCTTCCTGGTATTGTAGATAAGATAGAGCCTATATTTTTCAACCCAGGGATCAACACACCTAGCTTTTAGGACTATTAGGAGGATTCAAAGCATGGCACAATATAAAGCACTCAATCTAATTGCTTCCCACGATGAGGGCTCAGAAAATTATAGCTATTTATATTCAAGTTTAAACTCTGCTACTGTGATATGATAAACATCTGGCAATTCTGTTATTTGATAACTCAGGTTGTGAATTGTTCCAGCTATACTCAAAGTATTCTTTCAATTTATGTTGTCTGCAGATACCATACTGAGTCAATTTTAGATAGACCTAGTGCTCACTCTTCATATTTTTAAAAATAGCAAATTTTAGAATTTTTATAGTAATTATCTCATCCTCATTTTATCCTACATTTTGTTGAATTTTGTGTAATTCTTAATGTTAAAAACTACAAATCTGTGAAAAATCTATTTTCTCCTTTAAGATAGTAAATTACATTTAGCACTTTAAAAAACAATAGCATGTATATGAGCTGATTTTGATTTATTATGACATTCATTTTCATTGGGGTTCCTAGTTCCAACTGATAATAAGCTTTCAAAGAATATTGATGATGTAGACATACAAGGAAATTCTAATATGATCCAAGTGATTTTCAACTATAGATGTCCAAACGGCCATCATCTATTTTGTTCTTTTTTAGAAAGAGTTCCAGGTGAAAAGCTATTAAGAATATCTACCTCCTGAAAAATTCCTCTAGAAAATACAGCCATTTTTTTCAGGCACATACTACTGGTTAAGAAAAAAAAAGTCACATAAGGAATCAGAAGGTGGTCAATTTATATTCAAACATCTTAGAAAGGAAAAGTTGCATTAACAGAAAATTCTCTTTTCAACCCTCAGGTGTTAGTCATTAGAATATGTAGAAAGACAGAAACTAGGAGAACTAAGATCCAGAAAGCCTCTAATGATCTCTTTGGGAAATCTGTATATAACTTAGCCTCTGCAGATCAGGATGGGTTGGTTTGGGGGAAGAAACTTCTATTGTTCCTTTCCTTTCCTTTCCTTTCCTTTCCTTTCCTTTCCTTCCTTCCTTCCTTCCTTCCTTCCTTCCTTCCTTCCTTCCTTCCTTCCTGCCTTCCATTTGTGATTCTATTTACAAATATCTTAGACTTTGCACATTGGAGACTGGGGAGAAAATGCTAAATAATCACATGGATTTTTTTCTTAGGTTCTTCTCCAGACTTTTACTATCATTTTTAGTGACTAGATAGGGAAACAGAGTTTTGAGGTACCATTGTTAAAAACTAAAAAAAGGAACCACATTTGGAAAGTTTAATGGCAAAGCAAATATTAAACAACTATTTCTTCAGTGTAAACTGTATGTTCCAAGCAATGTGCTAGGAAGTGAGAGTGGAAGAGCATGAGGGAAAGCTTTTGAAAGAGCTTACCATATTTTGTTACCTTCATGAAATTTACTGAAATTGCTCAAAAACTTTAAAACTCCTCCCTCTACTCCTGTAAGAATGCCAACGCTAATCAATTTAATACTTTTATTGGTACAATACTTCTCTTAGAGATTTGTTAGTGTCATTACTTCTCTGGGACACGGCACTTTCCATGTTCCATGGTGCCTACATGAGCAATTTTTTTTTTTTTATTTAACGTTTATTTATTTTTGAGACAGAGAGAGACAGAACATGAACGGGGGAGGGTCAGAGAGAGGGAGACACAGAATCTGAAACAGGCTTCAGGCTCTGAGATGTCAGCACAGAGCCCGATGCGGGGCTTGAGCTCACGGACCGCGAGATCATGACCTGAGCCGAAGTCGGCCGCCCAACCGACTGAGCCACCCAGGCGCCCCTACATGAGCATTTTTTATGCCTCATGAACCCATTCTGCCAGCTACAATGCATTGTATCCAGAGTGGACACCTTTTACAAGGGCAGATAAGTTATTTGTGTATGGTCTTTCTGAAAAGAGATTTTCTGGCCAATTATATTCTCACCGGAGTGAATATGAATTGGGAAACAAATCAATGAGTGGAAATTGAAGCTAAAAAGTTCATGAAAATAAGTCAGGAGCAGCTAAAGACACAATGACAATGAGGGTAAAGTTTTGAGAAAGAAATGATGAAACTAATTGGAAGAGAGAAGGAGCCAAACATTGATGGAGAAATAAAAATGCCCCTGGAGAAAGACCACACAGATAAGACAAAAGGGCAAGAATTCCTATTATTTACATCTTAGTCAATTTTTAGTCAATTTTAACTCTTCATGTCCTGTCACTGTTAACCCTTAAAATAATCATCCCTCTTCCATTTCTTAAAGTAGCTTGGAAAAGATCCCTGTTTCTTTTAACACAAAGAGCATAATTAAATTCTGTGAATTCTCTAGATATTTTGTCACATATAGAATCTCATCATATTTCTGTTTATCATGTCATAAAACAGAGGTAAGTAGGTGCTATCTCAGGCTAAAAAATATGTTTATGTTTAGCAATACTGCCTGGATTAAAATAATATGTCTCCTGGTTTCTTGTCAATTATCCTTTAAGGTACAGGTATTTAATTGAAATATGCCAGTAATCATTAAATGCTTGAGGTGAGCTAACTCTCTCTCTCCCCATATATATAATATTCTGTTTTCCAGGAAAATATATGTACCTCTAAAATAATATGTGACTTTATTGTAAACAAATAATATCACACTGCATTAGCAATGTGTGTACCACCTTAGAACTGAAGAATAATATACATTAAGCTAATATACAATCTGTTCTCTGAAGACTATCATTATTTGACACAAATATAACTTCAAACAAAGATGAAAGGTATACTTTCTTTTTATGCAGTAATAAATTAACTACATAACTTCCTTTGCAGAATTAATTGAATGAAATCTAGTTTGTTTAAATACAGTGTGGTGTTAAGCAATAGTCTTTGGAAAGCTTAAAACTTTGTTTTGAGTCCTTAGTGTTTATATACTAAATTCATCCATTAATTAAATTTGTTTGCTGGAGTCTTTAGTCCAATTCAGTGTGGTATTTGGTGATGGTAATATCAAATAGTCTAATGGTTCTCTGAAGGTACATATAACTTTTCGATATGCACAAGTATTGCTACTACCTTTCAGATCTGATATCAGCAAATTTTGTGACTCTGGGCCTTATTTGCTTCATGCATATAGTGAAGCAATTGAACTTGATGTGATAACAAATGGTGTACCTGTTGCCTATTTATTCCTAGGTAGGCTTCCTTCCATTTTTTAGAAAATGTATGCAATTTTTTTTTTGCACTATCATTGGTGTCTTTAAATTCCATTGGAATGTATATATATTTTTAAATTATGTTCTTAGAATTTGGCAGTCCTATTCAATATGAAGTCTTCAATTCAGGTAAAGTTTCTTCTCATTTACTCTTCTGTTACATATTTTATAATGTATTCCTAATGGTTTTATATTCTTTGATTTTACTATTTATATCATACAAATGGGCAAATGAACATTTGGATATATCCTAAATAATACCTGTATTATGGGAAAGAACCTTAAAAATTAACATGATCTTAAAATAATCTTAAAATTATCTTCTAGATCATTAGTTTGGTATTAAACTCTGTTCAGTATATTTTTGTGTATTTTGTATTGAACTATATTTTGTATTCTGAATTTTCCAGAAATTTTTTCTTAGTCTTTGATTTTCCTTTTTGCTATGTGATCATATTTATACATAAAATAACCTCTTAAATATCTTAGGAGTATAAATTGTAAGAATTTTTCAAAAAAATTTTTCTCTTTCCTAATTTTGTTTTTCTATTTACACTATGGTGAGTTATTGGATATTTTTATCTTGGCACTTTCATTTCATGATTTAAGCTTTCCTTAGATATCTTTCAACCCATCTTTCATACCTGTGACTATAGGCTGAAATGTTGTTAGTTTGGGATGATAGTGTGGGAATGATCTACATTTATGCAACCAAATATGGTTTTACATTTATTTATTGTTAATGGAAAGTCATATACCTTTCCTTCTTCATAATCTTCCATACCAAATATACCCCACCTCAATACCCTTAGAAAACTCTGTCCTTTACTGAGATATCTCTAGCTCTAGGTGTCTGATTCAATGTAATTTATTGGTGGAGATATCTGAACCTTATCTAAGATAAGCTACCCTATATGACTCCTGGGGCACCCTCCACATTTCTCTTGACTTCTCATATTTTAATTGTTTATCTGGTGTGTATCTTCTGTAGTGGGCCAAGTGTGAACTCTGTGCCAACCTTGTTCATTTCTACATCCTCTTTTTCTCTAGTACTGTGCTTTCCATGTCCCCACATATAAATCTAAGCTGAGTAATTGAATAATTTGATGAATTATAAGGTCTGTATTTATAATGTAATGCATTGGATATTACCAGAAATGCAGAAGGTTATAGCTGTTATGTACTGGTGTCAAACTTCACTAGGTCTTAGCCTTACATATATGTGATACTTTATATTTTTTGAGGATAGAGCTCCACGAAACCAGAGATTTTGTCTGTCATGTTTACCCTTATATACCTAGCATTTACAAGAAAGCCTAGTACATCATAAGCGGTCAATATAATTTTGAGAGCACTCTATTTATCCAAAAATATTTTAGTTTTGTTTCCCAATATGAATTTTTATTTTGTCTACTCATGTATAATGTGGTCCAAACACAGATGGGTGCCTGTGGGCTGATGACTCTCATTATCTATCACATAAATGTCATTTTTAAAAACAAAACAAAACAGAAAGCATTCTCTTTGGTTGCTAAGGAAGTGTTTCCTAGGCTGATTACTGGTGTCAGAGATGATAGAATTATTCAATAATTATTCAGTTATTAATGATAGCAAGATGCCCTATATTTAAATAATATCAGAAAATATTTAGTCTTAGCCGTTTCATAAATAAAAATAATAGGTGAGGCAGAGGAAAAAAGGGAAACAAATACATTTATGCTCTTTTATCCTTAAGCTTCCACTCAAAGTTTTAGTTTTTATAATTTTATCTGAAGCTATTACTCTCAAAATATTTTCCTAAAAATACAGTCTTTGTGGGGACCTTGGTGGGTCAGTAGATTAAATGTCTGACTCTTGATTTCAATTCAGGTTATGGTCTCACGGTTGGTGAGCTCGAGTCCCATGTTGGGCTCTGTACTGACAGCACAGAGCCTGTTTGGGATTCCCTCTCTCTCTCTCTCTCTCTCTGTCTCTCTCTGCCCCTCACCCACTCATGTGCCCACTCTCTCTCTCTCTCCCTCAAAATAAATAAACTTTAACAAATATACAGTATATATAATCTTTGTTGTGATTTTATTGGGGGGAAATAAGGAAAAATAAGATGCAGGGCAATCATAAAATTAAAATTTAGAAAATAATATAAACATAATTTTCTCTTATTTAAATTCAAACTGATGATCACATGAATCGATTGAACAATGTGATCATCTCAAATAAAACTTAAGGACTTAAGGTTTATTCATTTCTAGTCTGTTTCTATTAAAACTAGACAATGACAAAAGTCATTAAAATTTCTTTAGCTATAAGTACCACTCATCAGAATTCACTCATTTTCCGAAAAGATTTTTTTTCCCTAGGCATCTAGCATTTCTTAAAAAAAAATTTTTTTTGTTTATTTTTGAGAGACAGAGCATGAATGGGGGAGGGGCAGATAGAGAGGGTGACACAGAATCTGAAGCAGGCTCCAGGCTCTGAGCTGTTAGCACAGAGCCCGACGTGGGGTTCAAACTCATGAGCTGTGAGATCATGACCTGAGCCGAAGTCTGAGGCTTAACTGACTGAGCCACCCAGGCACCCTGAGGCATCCAGCATTTCTAATACAAACTGTAAGAATCTCAATATAATCTTTTTCTTTAATGAGCATTCAATGCAATTTTAGCAAATAAGCTATTAAGGGTAGAAACCCATCAACTTATGCAGAAAAATGTTCTAAATTATGCATGTTTCAGTCACTTCAGGAGAGCAATAGAATGATTTTCAATTTAATCAGAGGCACTTGGCAAAGTTCACTCTGTTCTGTGCTGTGCTCTCTAAGTTTACAGTTATCTATTTGATTTGGATTTAAAGTTTTAACAGAACAGAATATGGAGAGAATTCCCTGACGATAAAGTTATTGCAACTTGCACTTCACCCAGAAGGCCTTTCTGTATTGAGTTTCCACTGCTTAATTTTGCCACCACCACTCTTTCTACTCAGAGGAGCTGACAAGAAAGTGCAGAAAAGAAAAAGACTAAATAGCTCCATTTGTCTTAGGCTCCCAGCACATAGTTGCAATGCAATGATAAATGGACACTAATAAATCTGTTACGGACAAACAGCACTGTCATGTGAGTGTATTTTCTATTCTTTGAATAATCAGGGGAGGAGGGTAGAAACAACAGTATTATTGACAACAAAACAACAAAATAGAAACACACCCATACACACAATTTTGATCCATACAGGAAATGATAGTCCCCAAACTTTCTTCCCATAATGTGTATACCTCATCTTCACCCCTCAGTGTTGTTGACAGGTAGTATTTCTTTGTTGTTGAGGAACAACAAAGTTAAAGTTCAAAGTTCAAAGTTCATCTTCAGGAAGGTGCTTTATAAACCTGAGGTCTGAAAGAAATCTTATCTTTGAAGAACCATCAAGCTATAAATACATACATACATATATACACTATATACTTATCACTAATTGTATTCTTTTAAATGCTTAAATGTAGCTTCATGCTATTGAGTGAGAAGACACTAAACAATAAAACCATAATTCATGTGAATAGATCTTGCCAGAGTTATTTGAGGACATTATTAAGGAAGGGTTATGTCATTGTAAAATTTAATTCTAGTTCCAATCAAGAAGGTTCTGTTCATGACAAAGGAATAGGATGTATCATTTTCCCCATTCTAGCAGTGTGTTTGAAAATGTTCATGGCAGCAAATATGGATGCAGGAGAGCTCAAGTTTCAGAAGGAGAGAAGTAGATTCAAGAAAACAGACCAAAAAGGCTTTCATAAATTATTATCTAGATTTTTACGGAATGAACTGGAGGCAAACAAAGTGTATGTAGAAATTAATCTAACATTTCAGTACCTAAGGAGACTTTGGAGCATTTGAAAATGTTGGGTATTTATATCAGAAATTCATTTTGTATAATGAGTAATTATAAAAGTTTTATATTCCCGGAGAGGTTGGACATGTTCATGTACGACATATGGACAATGGACATGTCTATGCTCCTCACAGCTCTAGAGTTTAAGAATATCTCTGACTACAATAGACTGAATGAACAGCAAAGATTGTGATGCCTTCAGACACATCTGACCACTGGCAATAACAATAGACCTAAACTCTTTGTTTTGAATCTCACAAATGTCATAATACCATACAAAATACCATACCATCTTGGTTCATCTAAGTTGAACCTTTAGTAGCCTTGTGTTTCAAGATCCAAAAATAAATCTGTAATACCTATATCTCCATTGATTTTAGTTAACATAAGCTGCCCACTTATTCCAGAAAATATTACTGCATCAATGCTTACTTCAGTATTACTCAGTACATTATCTATTCTCACTCCTTTCCCAATCTTTCCTGCTTTCATAAATGCTGTGCTGTTAAGTACTCTCAGAATCATATAACTAAATTCCTCCACAAAATCAATAATCTGAACTTCTTTCTTTGTCTTCACGTAGAAAATAGCACTTCATATTTTTTAAGAATATAGACTTTCTTGGTGCACTATCAAGTGGAAAACATTTTTCCTCCCACAGCTCATGTAATTAAAATTTTAAGGTCCGTTGTGATCTCTCTTTCTTGCTTCTCATTTTCCATTTCTGACTTTGCACTTCAAACATTCCATATGGAAATTTCCCCAGATTAATCTCCTTGAAACGTCATACAGATTAACTATATAGGAAAACACATACACACAAATGCACAAATATACACTCACACAACATTAATAATAGAACTAGATGATAGGATATACTCACAAAACCCTATATATAGACAGGTGGAGGTAATCCACCAAGAGCCCAAAGACTTGCATTTTATCAGCATCTTTGTGGGAAGAAGCCGAGGGGAAAATACTGTATCTGACCTATCTGGTGAAAGAAAAAGCCTATTCCAACCAAGAAGGATTCACAGGAAAGCATCACAGGCTAATTTGAGAATATCAGTTGAACTTGGGAAGGATTTTGCCCAATTCAGTATCAGGTAAATTGAAAATGTAAACTTTCAAATTGACCATACACATATTCCCTTCTAGTAGAATCAAATTGAGAGGAAAAGACAGACATAGGTTTCATGCAAGTGAGGGAAGGAAAGAGAACCGGAACATTCCAGAAAGCAAGACATTGTATTTTTAACACTACATGAACACCAAAATATTGAAAAGCTTTATAAAGAGCTATTTGAACTTCTGAACCATGGCTTCTAATTGAGCCACTAATTTTAAAATTTCAGAAAAACAAATTCACATTAACTTGAATTAGAGCAAAAGATCAAGCTCAAATCACACAAAAATTATTATAAGAAAAGGGAAGAATAAAGCATAGAAAACATTCCTGCATAGAAAATATGCCTACAGACAATGAAAGCATGCCAGAAAAGACCAAATTACAAAAAAAAAAAAAAAAAAAAAAAAAAACTATTTCAAAAGAAGACATAGGGGCGCCTGGGTGGCTCAGTCGGTTAAGCGTCCGACTTCAGCTCAGGTCACGATCTCACGGTCCGTGAGTTCGAGCCCCGCGTCGGGCTCTGGGCTGATGGCTCAGAGCCTGGAGCCTGCTTCCGATTCTGTGGCTCCCTCTCTCTCTGCCCCTCCCCCGTTCATGCTCTGTCTCTCTCTGTCTCAAAAATAAATAAAAAACGTTAGAAAAATTAAAAAAAAAATTAAAAAAAAGAAGACATAAAAAATAACAGTTAAGAGGTGATAAAATATAAGAGAAAAATAACCAAAATAAAAATAATAAAACTCCAAAATGAGATGATGGAACTCAGCAAAAAGTTAGACATAAAAATAAAAAAATAATGTTATATATGACTACATATCAGTAATTTCAACAGGAAATGCAGATAAGCATGAATGAGATACACACACACACACACACACACACACACACAAGATTGTGATGGTTACTTTTATACATCAATTTGGCCAGGCTATCATGCACAGTTGTTTGATCAAGTGGTCTACATAGGTAGGTATTTTTTTAGATGTGATTAACATTTTAATCAGTAGACAATGAGTAAAGCAGATTACCCTCCACAGTTGGGTGGGTATCATTTAGTCAGTGGAAGGCATTACAAAAAAAAGACCCCAGTTCCTCAGAGAGAAAGGATTTTGATTCTAGACTGCCATTAGACTCAAGAGTGCTACATTAGGGGTGCCTGGGTGGGTCAGTCGGTTAAGCGTCTATTGGTTTTGGCACATGTCATGATCTCGAGGTTTGTGAGTTCAAGCCTGATGTAGGGCTCTGTGCTGATAGCATGGACCCTGCATGACATTCTCTGTTTCCCTCTCTCTCTGCCCCTCCCCAGCTCTCTCTCTCTCTCAAAATAAATAAGTAAACACACACACACACACACACACACACACAAAGAGTGCAACATCAATGCTCATGGGAATTTCCAGCCTGCTGGCCTGCCCTGCATATTTCATACTTGGCCAAACTCAGGGTATTTGGAGAACCCTAACACAAAGATAAAGGGAGATATTTGAAATGTGAAATCAGAACAAGATATCATTATGAAGTAATCAAATAGAAATATTCACTATGAAAAATATAATTTGATATAAAGGACACAGAGTGGAAAAGTGTGATTAAAGGGTGAATTAGCAGATTAGAAAATTGTTTTTAGAAGTTCTTCCAAAAGGTATCCATGAAGGATAAAAAACAGAAAATATGAAAGAAAATTTAATGGAGAGGAGTGATACAGGATTGCCAATATTTGAATGAGTTGTCCTAGCACACATGAAAAATAAATATGGATAGGAAGAAGTATTTGGTTAGTGGAGATCTATTTTTCAGAATAAAGAATGGTGAATAACCCCAGGTTGAAAGAGCTCATAAACTGTAACACAGATTATAGATTAGAGTCTGAGACTCTTCTTACCAACTAACAAGTTAGCATAGCAACAGTTTCTTGAAAGCTGGCAATATCTGGAGACTGAGTCAGAAACAAAGATACAGTGAGCAGCAGTGTATTTGTGTTACCTCTCCCTGGCTTTCAATCTTAACAGGAGTGATGCAAATGGGTCCCAATGGATGCTTGAATGCAGTGAATTGCATCATATGGGAAAGATCCTGATAGAGGGGAACTTGGATCTTTTATAACAGGAGGTAAATATGCCCACCTTTTGCTCCATAGGAAACACTGTATCTGTCCTTCAAGTCTGTCCACTATATAAGCATCCTTGAAAAGATAGTCGGGAACAACGGACATCTATGTGTGTGGAACTATGAGATACCTGTAGAGAATTATCTCCTGACATACAAAACATCCGGAGTAAGGATGTCACCTAAAAATAGGCAAGAATTAAATTGTTTTTAGACTTCTCCATAAAAACATTAGATTGTAAGGTAGGAAAATAGGTACTAAAATATTGAAGGAAAATTTTTCTGAGCTCAGAATGGTAATATTGGGTGTGCTTGAGTGGCTCAGTCATTTGGGAGTCTGAGTCTTGGTTTTGGCTCAGGTCATGATCTCATGGTTCCTAGACTGAGCCCTGCATTGGGCTCTGCACTGCGAATACAAAGACTGCTTGGGATTCTCTCTCTGTCTCTCTCTCTCTCTCTCTCTCTCTCTCTCTCTCTCTCTGTTCCTCCTCTGCTCATGCTCTCTCTCCCTCTTTCTACTTCTCTCTTTTTCTCTCAAAAAAAAAAAACATTAAAAAATAGCATATAATTTTTAGGTGACCTTAATGATATGTAACTGACATAAAATAAAATGCACATAATGTAATTAAATGATTAAATGAGTTTTGACATATATGAACACCCCAGAACAATCTCCACCATTCAGATAATGACAATAATCCATCATTTCCAAAAGTTTTGTCCTGGACTTGTTTGCAGTTTTGCAGATCTGTGCTTTGAGTATATTATATCCTTTCTTCTTCTGCTTTCTTTGGGTTTAATTTTCTCTTTCTTTTCTCGTTCATGAAAGTAGAAAGTGAGGTCATTAACTTGAGTCTTTAATTTTTTTCTATTATACATGCTAAGTGCTATAAATTTTCCTTTTAGTACTTCATTAACTAAACTCTGCACATTTGCATATATCTTATTTTCTTTCAGTTCAATATAAATTCTAATTTCCATTTTGATTTCCTCTTTAATCCATGGGTTATATAGTAGTATATTATTTAGCTTCCATATAATTTTAGTTTTTCCAGATAACATTTTATTATTGATTTATAAGTTCCATTGTTTTCAGAAAACATACTTTATATATTTTGAATCCTTTTATATTTATTAATATTTGTTTAATGTCCCAAGTGAGGTCAATCTTGGGAAATATTTGTGTACCACTGAAAAGAATGTATATTCTGTTATTTTGGGTGAAATGTTTTCTAAATGACAATTGTGTCAGTGTAGGTGGTAGTGTTCAAATCTATATACTCCATGAATTTCTGTTTACTTGCTTTATAAATTATTCCAAGAGTGATATGGAATATTTGAATGTGGGGAATAAGCTTAGGAATTCCCTGGGCTTATACCAGTGGGTTAACAAGGTGTAAAGAAGCACAAAGCCATAGGATGGTCAAACCCGAGTTTGGGTAAACAAGATTAACACACTAGAATAGGGAGGTGCAAAGGCACCAAAAATAGGGAGGTTCAAGGGAGCCCAGACTACAGAAGGGTGCAGAGCCCCCAGAATAGAGAGGGAAGGGCAAAGGCCCCAAAATATAGAGGGACACAAAGGCACCAAATACAAAGGTATATGAGGTAAGCAAGATTAGGCTTTCAGGGTGGAAGCAACCCCCAATTTAGTACTATAGCTGAAAGCTGCTTTCACAGGAGGGAAGGACCAAGTTGGGCAAACAGGTAAATTGAGCTATATACCGCTGTGCTGCAGGTGAAGCAGTCCAGAGCGGAGATGATTAACAAAAGAGAAGGTACCTTGTTAACCCTGAGGTTATTCCCCCTATCTGTCTCATCCCCTAGGGTAGCTGAGATAAACAGACATGGTGCCTCCTGCCTGCCGTTAACAACCATCTGCCCATCTACCCAGTGCCAGGATTTTGTTTTATATTGACCCAAACCCCAAACACTGTATATCTTCAAAACCCCCTTTCCCCTTATGTCCCCAAGTTAATGTTCCCAGTTTCTTTGTCTCTTTGTGCATGCCCATCACATTGTAAGCCTTCTGATCTTAATAAATACAGGGCCAGGACCCTTATTCAGGGTTCTTGTCTTTTGCTGGATATTAGCCATCTCTTGCTTTTCATCCTGCATCCCACTCTTTTGCTGGCCAAAAGAGAACTTTGGACTTTAATTCTATGACATATGAATAATAGTATATTTGTGTAATTCTCCTTAAAATGCTAGCAATTTTTGCTACATTTATTTTGAAGTGCTGTTAGGTGCATGACGGTTGAAAATTACAATGTTCTTTTGATGAATTAACTACTTTATTACAGATTATTTCAATCTATCCCTGCTAATATTTTTGTTCAGAAATGGACTTTGATGTTACTACAGATGTCTCAGCTTTCCTTGATTGGTTTGGAAAGGTATATATTTTGCATCCTTTTAATTTAAATGATTTGTGTCTATTTTTCTTTTTTTTTTTTAGTTTATTTTTTTATTTTTTAGAGAGAGAGAGAGAGAGAGCATGTGAGCTGGAGAGAGGGGCAGAGAGAGAGAGAAAGAATTGTAAGTAGGCTCCACAATCATCAAAAAAACCAGATCCAGGGCTCAGTCCCACAACCTTGGGATCGTGACCTGAGCCAAAGTCAACAGTGGGACGCACAATCTACTGAGCCACCCACGTACTCCTGTACCTATTGTTAAAATGAGTCTCTTTAGGCTCCATATAGTTGGGTCTTTAACTTCTGCCTTTTAATTGGGGTGTTAAGAGAATTTTCATTTAATGTGACTATTCATAGTTGTGTATTTAAATCTCCCATGTTCCTGTTTGTTTTTTATTTGTTCAGTTTTTCTGCCTTCTTTTGGATTGAGTATATTTTATGACTTAACTTTATCAACTTTGATTATTAGCTATAAGTCTTAACATTATTTTATGATGGTTACTTTAAGTGTTATACTGTAAACCTTTAACTTTTTTTTAGCCTATCTTTAAATAATATTATGCCACTTTATAGATAATATTGAAAGTTTATGAGCATGCTTCATTCCTGGTCTCTTTTTATGTTATTGTTTTACATTCAGTTGTACAAGTAAATTCCACAGTATTTGTTGTTCCTTTGATTTTAAACAAATTATATGTTTTATTTATACTTTATTATTTAGAATAATTTTATACAAAAATCAAGCAGATAGTACAGAGAATTTCCATATGATTTGCAACTCCATACATATAACTTCCCCTATTATTATCTTGCATTAGCATGGTAGATTTATTACAATGAATTTACTAAAATGGATATGTTATTATTAGCTAAAGTCTGTACTTTTTTTGTACAACTCCTTAGTTTTTACCTAATGTACTTTTGCTATTCCAGGATGTCATCCAGAATACCCCGTTTTCTTTATTTGTCATGTTTCCTCTTCAGTGTAACAGTTTCTTAGACTTTTTTTTGTTGATGATTTTGACAGTTTTGAAGGGTACTGGTCAGCTATATTGTAGGGTTCCTCTTCATTGGAACTTGTCTGATATTTTTCTCATGATTAGACTGGGATTATGGGTTGTGGGGAAGAAGATGATAAAGTGCTATTTTCATCATGTTACATCAAAGGTGCATGCCATCAACATGGTTTATGACTATATGTTGAACTTGATCACTTGACCAAAGTAGTTTTTGTCAGGTTTCCCAAGTGTAAGTTTCTCTCCATTCCTTTACATGCTATACTGTTGGAAGGAAGTCAATATGTGCAGCACAAATTAAAAGGTGAAATGATCTTCTTAAGAAATTTAGAAATTAAGTAAATAGTCACATACTTCCCCATTATTTACCAGTATTCTTCATTCTCTTTTGTAAATTCATATTTTCATCTTATATCATTTTCATCTTATATCATTTCAAGAAAGGTACAAATTAAGTAAAATAGCTCACATAATCGCCAACATATTTACCATGATTCTTCATTCCCTTGTATAAATTCATATTTTCATCTTTGATCATTTTCATATGGACTGAAGCTTCCTGTTAATGTTTTTGTAGTGCAGGTCTGATTGTAATATGTTATTTCGGCTTTTATATTTATTTAATTGTTTTTATTTCAACTTTATTTTTGAAAGATGTTGTCCCACTGTCTTCTGGCTTGTGTTGCTTCTTATGAGAACTCTGCTTCTGATGAGAACTCTGATAAAAAAATTATTTTTGTTCATTATGCATAATGTGTTGGTTTTGTCCTCATTTTTAAGAAGTTATTTTGATCACAGTTTTAAGTCACTTGACTATAATGTACTTTAATGTTATTTGCTTCAGATATATTATATATATTTTTTAACTTTAAAAAATGTTTATTTTATATATTTATTTTGAGAGGGAGAGAGAGAGCATGCATTCACTTGAGCAGGGAAGGGGCAGAGAGATAGAGGGAGAGAGAGAATCCCAAGCAGGCCCTGCACTGTCAGTGCAGAACCCCATGCAGGACTCGATCTCACAAACTGTGAGATCATGACCTGAGCTGTTATCAACGGTTGGATGCTTAACCATCTCAGCCAGCCAGGCAGCCCTCAGGTATATTATATTTAGAGTTTTTTATGCTACTTCAATCTGTGGTGTATAGATTTTACTCTAAATTTGGGTGCTTTTGTGCCATTATTTCTTCCTCTCCACAGGGCGCTCCAATTATGTGTAGATTAGGTTACATGGAATTTCCACAGCTCATTCATACTTCTCTTAAAAAAAATATCATTTTTATTTCTATGTTTAACTTCGGGTAATTACTATTATTGTGTCTTTATTAATATTTTTCACTGCATTATCTTATATACTGTTAACACTGTCCATTGTATTTTTAATGATAGTCATAGAAAAATTTTTTATTTCTAAAAGTTTGATTAAGGTCTTCTTTATGTTTTCCATTTCACTATTTAACATGAACATCTCTCTTCCTGTGCATGTAAAATATAGTTATAATACCTCTATCAGAGTCCTCATCTACTAATCATATGTGCCATCTTGAGATCATTTCTGTTGACTGGATTTTCTCCTCTATGTGAATCCTTATTTCCTCCCTTTTTTCATGTATGCTAAGTTTTGATTGAATGTAAGACACTGTAATTTTATCTTGTTAGGTGTTAGTCTTTTTTATACTCCTATAAATATTTTTTAGCTGTGTCCTGGGACATGGTTATGTAGAAACAATTTGATTCTTTCAAATCTTGCTTTTATAGTTTCCTAGATGAGATCTGAGTGACTTTTAGTCCAGGACTAATTTTTTCCCACTGAAGTGATAACTATCTGAGGTTCTTCTTGGTGCCCCAGAAATAATAAGGGTATCTGCTTTGGCCAGTGGAAACAGGGACTGTTTCTGGCCCTTTTTGAGTTTTGAGATGGTTTTCTCTCTGGTGGGATGATCAGTACTCATCTAAGAAAGCAAGATCTCTCAGCAAATACCCTTTGTTCTCTTTTTGTACCATGGCCTGCAAATCACAGCTAGAAGACATCTTGATTACCCAGACTGCCAGCTCCATCTTTCTGACATTTGTAGATCCCCAATCTGTCTGTGACCTTCCATCATGCACTGTGGCCTGGAAAATCCTTAGGCAATCACCTGGAGTGATTACAAGGCTCACCAACTTTTGTCTTCTCTTCCTGGGCCTTCACTATATTGTACTTTTCTGATATTCCAACTTGGACTTAAGTGGTAGCTTTCAGATAAAAATTGTTTATTAGAGATAGAGAGGGATAGGTCATAAAATAATGGTTAAATTAAAAATCAAAGTAAACAAAAAATATCAAAGTAAACAATTTAAACATGCATACAACTATAATCTCTTTTTCCATTTATCTGAATTATGATACCAAACTGATCAGTGTTATTTTTTAATTACATCTCAATTCTTTAAAAAAGAAACTATTTTAAAGAAACTAACTTTTAAATTTTACTGAAAGTATTTGATATTTTTCTCCAAAAAGCCCTAAAAATTTATTAATAATCAGCCTAATAGAGGTTTTACATATTTTATCTCTTTTAAATTATCCACATTTAATCAATTTCTCAAATATTCTGGTGTAAACCAATCGTAAAAACCTATAAGCTAAAAGTAAAAATAGAAAAAAAAAGTTTCCCTTTCTAGATTTTGCTCTCCAAAATAAATATTCTTAATCTTTTTTTTTTAACTTTGAGTCCATTTACTGAAGAGACTAGTTGAAACATGAGGTGTGGAAGGAGCTTTACAAAACAAGAAAAGAAAACAATAAAAGCCACAGGCAAAGTAGCATTCTAAAAGAGCCAAGAAACTTATAATAATTTTAACCATTTTGATACTATATAATATTTTTATAATTATTAAATGTTTTTCTACTAGTATATACAAAGTAAATATATGATTGTTATAGAATTTGCTGGACATATACAATAAAAAAACCCTAGAAAAATTAATGTAATATATCTTAGTTTATTATTAATAATATAAGACATTTGAAAAACTGGTATATAGGTTAGGAAATCTGAGTTTTTAATATTAAAAGAGATTTTTGTCTCGATCCTTTCATAATCCTACCTGATTGCTTTCTCCTGATGTTTTCTAATTATTTATTGTTTATTTATTTGTTTTTCTGAAGAGCAAACAACCTTGCTTTAAACTCAAAAATGCTATTTTGGAAGCAAATATGTAATCATAATAGGCAAATCTTTTGTGTGTATTGTATGTAAGTAATATAAACACACAAAAATCTTCAAATATTATTGCTAGAATTTTATTAAATATTTTTTGAGCAAACAGGCATAGTGAACACTGTTGTTCAGGAGTCTTGACAACCAAGGTAAAAATAAGACAATTCATAATAAGAGTTGAGAAATCATAATATATTATAGTAATAATAATCACAATCAAAAACAATGACTTAACGTTGTTAAGTCATTTTAAACACTTCTGAATTGTCAAAAAATCACCCATGAGGACCACCTATCATCATTTTACTAATGAGGAAACGAAGGCACTAAGCATCTAAGTAACCTACTTTTAATGGTAAGACAGGGTGAAAAACAAGCTTCTGGTTGGTTCTGCCAAGGCTATTTTTCTCTAAACAGCTTTATTGCTACATAATTCACATACCAGGATGTGGAATTTTAAGACAATGGCTGAGACTTCAAAAAGATTTGGATTTACAGTGGATGCTTCAAGCTACCCAGCTCTGAGCCTGGGGAAACACATAATTTACTCTTTTATTGGAACCTTTGAAAAAGCATTAATTTAGTTCAAGCTTTCAAGTCTCTCATACGTTGCAGATAAGGAAATTGAGCCCCAAGAAGTGAAGAGACCTGCATAAGAACATACAGCATATTAGTGGCAAAGCAGAACTGTAGGCTTCAAGTTCAATACACCTAAACATACTAATGCTTTAACATGTCTCTTTTTCTGGTCCTCATCCATATTTGCATACAGGTTTTATGTTACTATCATTTTAATATAGACACAACTCAGGAGAATACGTATGGTTTAAAACAGTGTTTCTTCTCTCATGATTCCATTTTTATTATTCTTTACTCTTTCTATCCATTCTTTATACCTAATGAATTTGCTATATTTGCCTGCCTGTGGAGTATTTTTATAAAAGCCCAAGAAACTCAGCAGTCCCTTTTGCTAGGGTTTGTTGAAATCTCTTTGGGGCGCCTGGGTGGCGCAGTCGGTTAAGCGTCCGACTTCAGCCAGGTCACGATCTCGCGGTCCGTGAGTTCGAGCCCCGCGTCAGGCTCTGGGCTGATGGCTCGGAGCCTGGAGCCTGTTTCCGATTCTGTGTCTCCCTCTCTCTCTGCCCCTCCCCCGTTCATGCTCTGTCTCTCTCTGTCCCAAAAAAAATAAATAAATAAATAAAAAATGTTGAAATCTCTGACTGCATATTTGTATTTAAGATGTTTTGTTTTTCCTTTTAAGTAAATTTGTTTTGTTTTTTTTTTTAGAGCAATGTTAGTTTCACAGCAAATTTAAGCAGAAAGTACAGAGAGTGCTTGCTTATATAGCCCCTGTCCCTAAACAGGCACATCCTTCCCCATTTGTTACAATTGGGAAAGCTACACTGACATATTGTTATCACCCAAAGTTCAGAGTTCACATTAGAATTCACTATTAATATTGTATATGCTATGATTTTGACAAACATATAATGCCATGCATCCACCTTTGTAACATTACACAAAATTTTATATAGAAACTATTCTTTATGTTAAATAATTGTACTGCATAAAAATCCTTAGTGCTGTACCTTTTTATCCTCCCTCCCTCCTACCAGGGACAGAGAAATGTCTCTAAACTATTATCTTAAAATATTATTGTATAATTTCAATGTTATATTTATGAAAAAACAGTCAAGACACACAATATAAACATAAAACCTGCTTTATAACAGCCTCCTTTGTATATTTGCAGAGATAGTTTTGATCATGGTCATATAAGAAATTAAGAGCAAGGTGCTTCTTGAGTTTATGTTCCTTTCCTTTATCATACCAAATTTCACATTTGGTTGGCATAGTGGGGGATATCAAAATGTGATGTTCCTTTTGGAAATGGAATATCCTTTTGGGAATGGAAAGGTCCTGCTATGTACTTTCATACACAAGAATCGTATGATCATTGAGAGAGACCTTCTCAACCTTTCATGCCATCACTTCTCTTTAAAGTCTGCTTGAAATAGATACCAGGCTGGATGAAACATGGAAATTCCTATTATCTTATCCCAAGGCGTTGTTTTTTTTTTGAGCTCACTGGTTTTCTAGCTGTCTCCTATTTGTTAATGTGTTTTATTTCAGAGCACAGAAACTTTAAAAGCATTTACTTTTCACTATATTGTATAATGGAAATGGAATGACACATTTTAGGAAGTTCTTTGTAATTCAGGCAAGTTTTCAAATTATGACATTTTTTTCTTAATTATTAGCCTTATATCTTAATTGGGTTATAGTGCCAATAAATGAAAATTCTTCATCTACATTTTTAAAGCTGACATTGGAAAGTAAAATTTCAGTTAGAGAAATTTCAAGTGGCTTTCTTAGTAGAGATAATAACAGGCCTCCCACTCAGTAATTTATTTCTTGAATGCTTAATATAAAAGGTTTTTGAACAGTAATTTTGTCAATGTGCCTTTTTCGGTAAGTGGTGTGGGGCAAGCGTATGCTGAAAGTTACATGAGAAGAAGCAAAACTATTTTTTATTTCATCCATGTTAAAATTTCAGTTAATAATTTAAAGACTTTTGAGAGTAATAAGGAATATCATTGGATGTTTTTGAAAAAGAGCTGTAGTTAATGTGTAGGTATTAGCAATAAGGAATAATTGCTAATAGTTACTATTTTATACACAATTTTATGTGCCAAACATTTTACATTCATTAATTTATTTTATTGTTATGGAAGCTATAAGGAGATGTCTATTTTCTCTCCACTTTCCAGTTAAAGAAACTGAGGTTTGTTAAATTCACACACAGAGCTAACATTAAAGTGTGACTTGGCAGAGAAATATTTCAAAGCATCTATAATAAATATGTTTAAAGAACTAAAACCGTGTTTAAAAGTGAAGAAAAAGTAGGACAAGTAGAAAGCATTAATAAAAAGTTTTTTAAAGTTTTATTTTTTTAAGTAATCTCTACACCCAACATGGGGCTCAAACTCATGAGCAGAAGTCAAGCGTCACATGCCCTTCCACCTGATTCAGCCAAGCACCCCAGGAAGTAGACACTTTAAAAAGAGCAAAGGGGAAACCCTGAAGTTGAAAAATACAATTACTGAAATGAAAACCTCACAAGACACGTTCAACAACAGATTTGAGTTAGTATATGCATCCTTGCTCTTTTATGGTTATTGTTTGCATGATATATTTTTTTCCTATGCTATTACTTTCCACCTATTTGTGCCTTTGAATCTAAAGTATATTCCTTATATTCAGCATGTAGATGGATCTTGGCTTTCATCCAGCTGGACAATATCTACATTTTCATGAGAGTATCTAGTTCAGTCACACTTAAAGCAATTATTGATTTAGTTGGGTGTATAGTTGCTGTTTTGTTTTTCTGTTTTTCTTGATATTTTAATGATTTTTAAAAATTGTTTTCTTACTGGTTGTTCTAGTAAATAAAAGATACATCTTAATTATCATACATTATTTCATGTTACTATCAACTTAAATTCTATTAAGAACAGGAACTTTGCTCCAGGATAAATTGATTTTCCCCATCCTTTATGTTGTGATTATCATATATATCACACCTGTCTTAAAACAAAACACTACAGTATTATATTCTTATTTTGTTTCATATATCCTTATATTTTTTACAGAAATTAAGAGATGAAAAGAGAAAATATATATTAATGTAGGCTTTAATGGCCACATATTTACAATTGTTTTCACACTTCTTCCTCTAGGATTATGTTAGTTACACTCTGGAGCTTTTTAAAGATCTTAGATTAATAGTTGTCATCAAATTTGAGAAGCTTCATTTTTCTTCCCTTTTCTCTGTCACCAACCTAGTCTGCACCCTCTGACAGCAGGGATTCTGACTGTCACAGCAAAACCTATCTGGCAAAGCTACTTTTCTTGCCAAATGAGTGGAAGTATGGGGATTAGGGGCATTCCTGGGCAAGAAGACTGTAGACTCCCATTGTTTCTAACTCAGATTTCTAGCAGTTCTTCTCTAATAAGTGCTTCTCAATTTGTTGTTTTCTTTTGGTTTTCCAGAGCCCTACAATTATTATTTTTGAGACTTCTGTTCTGTTTTATACTTGTTTAGGGAGAAAAGGATTTACTTACTTCTTCTTGCTGCCATGTCTAGAATGCAGAGACTTTTCTTCTTTTTTGTATTTTAATTCAGCCACTCTCAGAATCCTATATAATTTTCCACATAGCACAACTTTCTCTTATGTTATAACAAGAGTAAAAACCAGATATTCCCTACAACTAAATTTTTCCTGTAGAAGATTATTTACATATTTACATTTTACCTTAAAATCTGCAGAAAAAAATGTGCACCTCCTATTATGTTTCAGTGACTTATTTTTTTTTTAATTTAAAACATTTTGACATATTCTCATATATGGTGAGGTTTATATACACTAAGTTTTGACAATAACAGGATATGTGAATGGACCCTGTTTCTGTACTTTTTTTGCTAACATGCCTTGACTGCTTTCATCACCTACCCTCTGAAAAGCCCTAATTCCTTTTTTTTATGTTTATGTAGTTTAGAGAGAGAGAGAGTGAGCATGTGTGCACACATGAGTGGGGGAGGGGCAGAGAGAAAGTGGTACATGGGATCTGAAGCAGGCTCTGTGCTGACCATAGAGAGCCTAATGAAGGGTTCTAACCCACAAACCGTGAAATCATGACCTGAGCCAAAGTCAAGGGCTTAACCAACTGAACCACCCAGGTGCCCCAAAAATCCCTGATTCCTAATCCAGGATGACCTAGTTGTCTAACATTTTTTTTCTCCTCTATCTGGAGGCTGAATAAACCGCATCCACACACTTGCTTAAACTGCCTGTTACCAGGCTGATTCTTGCTGAGAATGGGAAATTGTTGGACCATAAGATTTTTTAAGATAAAAGACCTATGTGAAAAGCCATATATTGGACAGCCCAATATAACAAGATTGAAAAAGAAAGGAATCATCAGTAATTAGGGAAGGGGATACAAAACTAACTTGAACCATTGATGAGATTTGTGTTCTGGTGGACTCTGCCCATCCAAAGCTGGGAGAAAAGTAGTAAAACCAGTCATTTTCTTTACACCTGACATTCTGAACTCCTTGCCCTTCTTTCTTAGTCAATTCTTATAGATGACTGGCTCTGTGGTGAAGCAAGAGGTCTAAGATAAGTAGTGAAGAGCAGACAATGCATGGAGGTATTTTAGCTGTGCCAGTACAGCTGCAAGGCACATATATCATTTGGTATTTGTCACTGTAAATTAAAAAAAAAATCAAAAATCAAAACAAACCAACAAACCAAAACTAAAAAGGTACATACAGGGCCTCATTATTCTGTGGGGTTATCAAAATACATGCTGCCTGTACTTTGTTAAAGAAAATCATATGCAAAATGTATTGTACCCTTATAAAATGGTTTCTTTCAAACTAAGTACAAAAAAAAATTACAATGCAATTCAGACACTCAGCTAGAAGTAAATATGTATTCTTTACAATCTCAAATGGGCCTACAAGTAGTTAAGGTTCAAATGCAAGTCTGATTTCTTGGCAGAAAATTTGACTTCAACATCCTTTAACTTTATATTCATGCAAACTTCTATTGGGCAGCTATAAAAATGCTAATAGAGTCTCCTGCATTTTGGTTGAAGGTGTCCTAGACTAAAGTCACTGTTCAGATTTGCTGTCCTTCAAGTGAAAATGAAAATTTTAGAAGAAAAGGCCCCAGGGAGAGTTGATTCTGCTGTGTGGCCAAACCCCTCTTCTACGCTCTGCAGCACAGTCTTTCTCTTCCATCTGCCTCTCCACCCTACAGATCACTTTCTTGGGATCTGAGGAAATTGTGCAGAAAAGTATGGAAGTAAAATCTAAATGTGGTCTCCCTGATCTGTCATGCTCTGTAAAGCATTAGAAACACACATAAGTTAATTTCACTCTCATCTGTTTGCATTTTATTTTCTATTTGAATGGCTAGTTGTTACACAGATATTTAAAATACATTAGAAACCCCAGAAGAATACCAATGCTTCTTCTTATTTGATTATAAAAAGACTTTATTCCCAATTTGGAGCAGCTAGGAGAAGGTTCATGTTAATAAAATATATTTTTCCTATTTGAGATATAGACAAAATAATATTCATTAATCTACATTTCCTTTTAAGATGTAATACATTCAAACTAGAATTTTCAGGACACAAAATATTTTTTTATTACTGGTCAACTAGGATTGTTTATCAATTCAAAAGTTTATTCACTGTCTCCTAAGCCATTCACGGGAATTTAAAGAAAAAACAAACGGCCTCAAAGCCAGTCTGGGACAGTCTAAATACCATATGTATGGTAATCATTCTAATTGATGTGGTTCGAATAACAATAAAACATTTGGTAAGAATTTAATCTCTGTGTCAAAGGGATAAAGAAATTATTTCCTGCTGTCATGATTGAAATAGATTTTATAGAGAGAAGGTCCTTGAAGAATAGGGCAGGATGTTTCCATTAAAGGAAACAGCATTGGCAGTTGCAGAGAGATTGGAGAGTAGTTAACACATCTGAAGATCAATAAGTGTTTTTTGATGGGGAGAGAGTGAAGGATTTAATGTATGAAGTGGAATATTGGAAGAAAAGTCTGGAAAGTTTGGTGTCAGGTCCTATTGCAAAAAGAGAAGAGGATGAAGCATTGAGACGTTGACAATACACAGATACACAGAAGCTTATTTTCCATAATACAAATGAAGTTTTAATATTAAAAAAAATTTTTTTGTTAATGTTTATTTTTGAGAGAGAGAAAGAGAGAGACAGAGAGAGAGAGGGAGTGGGGGAGGGGCAGAGAGAGAGGGAGACATAGAATCTGAAGCAGGCTCAGGCTCTGAGCTGTCAGCACAGAGCCCGATGTGGGGCTAGAACCCATGAACTGTGAGATCATGACCTGAGACAAAGTCTGGCGCTTAACCGACTGAGCCACCCAAGCACCCCTATATATGCAGTTTTAGATATGGGTTCCCCAACTATGCTGATACCTGTAAGGTCTAGAAGAGATTTGAGAAATACGTTCACAAAACCCTGTGAGATTTTTGTTAATTTACAGAGGTGCAATCTTTCGTAATAATTGGTTAAAATTGTGGACTTTCCACTTTGATATTCCTCTATCTCATTTTCCCTTATGTTGTGTCATGGAGTTGTCGTGGGCATTTTTTTTCTTTCTCTACCTTCCTTCCTTCCTTCCTTCCTTCCTTCCTTCCTTCCTCCCTTTCTCCCTTTCTCCCTTTCTTTCCCACTCCCTTTCTTTCTTTCTTTCTTTCTTTCTTTCTTTCTTTCTTTCTTTCTTTCTTTCTTTCTTTCTTTCTTTCTTTCTTTCGAGTTTTAGCCAAATGCTTAGTTTCACCAGACAAGTGTGCTTTAAAGCAGGAGACAGAATATGACATATAACAGGTGCTGGAGCCTTAGGATCCAATAAGGATGTGAAAGATTAAGAGTGGGTGCTCTGCAATTAGGTATATTAATGCTACGTCAACAACACTCGCATAAAGTTCTGATAAATGATTCAAATGTTACAAAACTGAGCCATAAAGAAAGTCAGAAGCATAGCCAGCCTCTAGGAAGGTGGTATAGGTCTAGTGGCATCTAGATGGCCACAGAGGCCTCATGGCCTCCGTGGTACACATGCTCCAGCTGGATGAAGTTGGAGACTTAGTAGTTTGCCTACTAAAGTCAGGATTCTCATGAGAGGTCACGGTTTCAACCACCACCAATGATCTGTATAAAGGGAAATTGAGTTGGGGATGTATTTACTTTAAATTCTATGTGTGCCTATGCATGTATGTTTATAATTCTATGCTGTCATGTGTGTGTCACTTCCATTACCAATCTATTTCTATTGTTGGGCATAGTAAGATTTGTGAATATAGCTGTATACACCTCTGGCCCTGTCAACTGAGTTTTGCCCTCCCTCAGCAAAATTCTTGCAAAAATATACATTAGAAGAAAGAATGAAATCTCTTCTTTTTAAAAAAAAAATGTTTATTTAACTTTGAGAGAGAGAGAGAGAGAGAGCACAAGCAGGGGAGAGGCAGACAGAGAGAGACACACAGAATTCAAAGTGGTCTCCGGGCTCTGGGCTGACAGCTCAGCTCAGTTTGATGCAGGGCTCAAACTCACAAACTGTGAGATCATGACCTGAGCCAAAGTTGGATGCTTAACTGAGTGAGCCACTCAGGTGCCCCAAGAATGCAACCTCTTCTTAATCTCTCTATGGAAAATGATATCATAAAATCTTTGTCAAATGAAAAGGCAACCCAAGAATAGTCGATGAATGTTAGAAAATTAGTGCTACTAGTGCTTTATAAATAAATACATTTATTTATATTTTGTGAAGTTTTATATTTTTAAAGTTTTTTGAATCTGTAATTTATTGTGATTTCATGTTTCTTTTCAAAAACATAATTCACATTCATATCTGATTTTGCATTTGTTCATGTTATGTTCTTTTCCTTAAAGAAGACCCTCAAACGGTGTAAGTTTCAGGTTTCCTAATAATATGTGTGTTTACTCATTTATTAGATTCAGATATTATTGCTAGTTGTTGATGGTTTGGTTGTTTTTGTCTTAAACAGAATAGAACATGATCAGAATTCTTCTTTGTTAAGGTGTACAGTGAATGGGATTGCCACAATAACTACAAGTTAACAGAAAAATTAGGAAATCATTGGCCTTCCAGGCAATCAGTGTTGATGACATAAGCTAGGATAGGAGTCATGGCAGTGCAATAAAGTCATCAAGTGAGTAATAAATTATTACATTTTAATAGCAATCACAAGTCTTAGTGGTACTATACTGCAATATCTTAGAAAATCTCCCAAACTCACTTTTCTTACTAGAATACATTATTAAAATAGAACAAAAAAGAAGCTTTAAGATTTTAAAATTTATTTTCAATAACCATATTGATTTCCTTATTGTTATAAATTGATTGTTAACATTGCCATGATAAGAATGTTCTATCTCACCAAGGCTAAAATTTAAATAAAGCGTTCAATAAATCAGTATCTTCTTGCCTTTATCCACAAAATGACCTTCTGAATAAAATTGTGGTTATTTTAATATAGTAATTTCAAAGTTAAAATTAAAAGAAACTAGGCCATATTGGATTATCAATTTAGTGTGTTAAGAATGTTTGTAATATAAGTTTCCTAAATTAATGTTAAAACAACATCTATACTTTTTTGGATTTTGTGGTTTTGAATTAGATATTTTGGCACTTATGAATTCCAAGTGAGAAAAAAAAAGTATTAGTTTTAACTTTGCTTTTTATATTATACCTATCTTGAAATGATCTTCTGAATATTCAGTTTTTTTTCTGTATCACTTTGGAAAATAAGAATATATCTCTAATTGAATAGGATATCTGTATCGATGATTATGAAGTATTAGGAAGTGCTAAAGGGCAATGCATAATAGAATAATTTGCAGTCCTATAAAAATTTTATGGGAAAGCAGGAGAGGGGTCTGGTGGAGTCTCAGGAATATTTGATGACATATTTATTTGAAAGTTATAAATGCAAATTTAGGTTAATCATTTTTGAAATGAATCATATCTAGTTGTTGAGTGTTGTATTAATGATTTCAGGAGGAACTTAGGACAATAAACTTAGCACAAAATCTACAGACAACACTAATCATGCCTGTTCCTATGGAAATGCACCCTGTGACATAACACTAAAAAATGAAAAAAAATTCCAGTGGCCAAGCATATTCTTTCTAACACTAATTATTGGCATATGCACACATGCACACATATTTGTGTATATACATACACTCATCACATTAAAAAATTGTAGTGGATTGTGCTTTTTGAAAACTGAATGAAATAATTATATTGTATGTATGTATCTACAGGTAACCTAAAATTAAAGGAAGTTAGCCATAATTAAATGGAAGGTCCAGATGTGTTTCATCAACATCCCGAGGGTTCATCATATCTAATAGTTAAATTTCATTAAATAAGTAAATTTGTTAATTTTAATCACATAGCAGCAAATATGTGAACTAAGCATAGGATGGCACAAATGTTTGTAAAAGAAAAAAGAAACCATGTCATAGTAAGCTGAGTTTAGTAAATGTTTTTTTTTTTTTTCAAATGTTGGAAGTCAGAGGATTAAGCAGCAAGAAAAATTAGGCAATTGCTTCATCCAATATCCTTATTTTACAGATGAAGAACAGAGGTAAACCCATTTATCCATGGGCACATAGAGTTAATTCATTACTCTGACTCCCAGGGTCTATTTCCTTTCTCTTGCCAGAGATGGCAAATAAATAACACTCATGCCTTTTACTGCCCCTGCCATATCCAATGTAGAAATTCACAGTGTTCTTTTCTACCAAATTCCAGCCTGTAGGTCATTAGCTTCAGAATACTCACCACAGTCCACTTAGCAGTTACTTCCAGTTGACCATATTTAGCAATCAAGATGAAACCTTCAAAAATGTAGCAGAAAAATCAGTCTCTATATAACAAGTTTTGTTCTAACCTCTTTGTAGTGACTCAACAAACTTTCACTGAACAATGAGTATAATGATTAATCAGTGATCCTATTCATTTCAAATAAGATCCATAAGCATTTCATGTAGACCTCAACATATCTATACAGCCTCCCTAATCTCTGATACCAATATCAAATTCAATAGATATTAATTAATTGGTTTTTTTTTGTAAACAGACATTTACAGTAATGGAGAAAATAATAATAATATTTGGGAACGTAAGCAATTTTGGTAACTAGTATAATAAATACACTTCTTCAGCTCTGACTTATGGAAGGTTTTAAAGAAAAACACATAGCTGATTTTCAGAGCTAAAGAGAGAAGTCAAATTTGCCTTTGAAGTAATGGTACTTCTGGCCTTCTACAGAGTAATTTTGAAAGATGTTGTGCATTGCCCTTCAAGAGAGCAGAAGAGAAATCAGAGTATGGCTAGGTCAGGCTTATGAAATACATTGCAGTGCTGAAATGAAATATTTGTCTGAGAAATCAAAGAAGCAACGAAAGGCAGGAGGGCATGGTTGGCTGCTCACAGGGAAAATGTCTTCTAGTCTTCGGTGTTCTGCTTCAGTTCACCCACGGAATCAGAACAAGACCTTAAGTAGAATTCTCCATGAGTCGATGTGTGAACTGCTAAACTGAAAGAAATCTGAATTGAAAGAGAAATTCATCTGAGAGCTTTTACAATATCCCAGGGAAAAGTCATTTCCTTTGTTTGGGCTCCCAGAAAAAGAAAATAAATAACATAAAATCTCTCATTTAGAATCTGTGGGGTTTTGTCATTGTGAAAAAATAAGGCAGGTTGTGCTAACGTGTCATGGGACAAGAGCTCATTAAAAGCTTTTAAAAACAAACAAGTGGGGAATGTAGGATTTGAGGATCTATGGTATAAGGACCCAATTCACCAAAAATAAGGTGCTGAAGTGTGTAAAGACGTAAGGAAAGAAATGAATACCTTCTGTTCTTCTGGTACATCAAGATTCTACTACTTTCAAATTTCATAACAGGTGTAGCAAACCCTCAGTAATAGTCTTCTCCTTTGTTATGGAAAGATTTAATAATGGTGAATTAATAATGATCATGGACACCATCACAGTAATCATTTACTGTTGCGAGCCCTACTTTATCCACAAAAATCTATGTCTTAGTACATTTTCTGAGTACCTCATTCACCGTTCAACATAGACATGTTAAGTCTTCCAAACTGATTATTGACCAATGTAATTATGAAATAATTTGCTTTTAGGGTGGATAATTTAATAGTTTATTTATAAAGCCTGAAGTTTTTAGATTTTGAAACAGTAACAGAAGTGTCAGTATTCTATTCTGTATGTCAGAATAAAGATAGTTAACTGGTGGAATATTTTCCTTTACTGTTCAAAGAGAGAAATTAAAAAAAGGGATTTTTATTTGTACTTAAAAGCAATGCAGAAAATAAAGAAGAAATAACGCACATAATACCTTGTGGACTCAGAGCTAACACTGAAATGCTGTATTTAAAATGTAGACTTGGAAATCTTAGTCAATACAAGAAAAATAAGTGAGATCTAAATATTGAGAAAAAGAGGCAGTATTGTTATTATTTAAAGATTTTAAGCTTTTCTGCCAAAAAAATCAAAGGAATAAAATTATATATCATTTAGAATTAAAAGATGATTTAATTAGGATAATCATTCAGAAATTATCAGTTTCCTTTATGATAGCAATAAGCAATTAGAAAAAATAATGTGGAGATACAAAGATCACAGTAAACATAAATACAAAAATTATAAAAATAACAAACATATCACATAGGATAGCTTTGCCTGTATAAATCTGGCTCAAGCTGCTTTACTTACAAAGGACAAATTATTGCTTAAAATAATTGAAAACACTAGAGTTAACATGAACTTCAGATGAAGCTTAATCCAATAGCTTGGTGATATTACCTAACAAATTATTCATGCTTTTCTGTCCTTTGAATTCCATTATATTATCTTGATCCTAAGACTGAATCCTCTTTTGCCACCAAGATGGATGGTAGCAAATTCTCAGACTATATGTTTCCCCATTTCTGTCCAGAAGTGAAGATTAATGTCTTTTTCTCAGCATCCCTAGCAAAGGTCTAATTGTACTAATTTAGACCTATTATCCATTGTAGTAAGCATAATAACGACTTCCCAAAGATGTCTACCTCCTCCTTCCTTAAACCTGTGAATATGTAACATTACAAGGTGAAGAGGAATTAAGGCAGTAGCTGGATGTAAAGTGCTAAGCAGCTGACCTTGAAACAGGGTGAGTGTCCTGATTGTCTAGGTGTGCCCAGTATAATCACAAGGGTCCTTAAATGCAGAAGGGGGAGTCAGGAGAGTCAATGTGAGGGTCACACAAGTGTGTAAACGACTCCATTGCTTTCTTTAAAGGTAGAAGAGGGCCAGGAGTCAAGGAGTGCATTCTTTAGAGGCTCAAAGGCAAGAAAACATTCTCCTCTTGAGCTGTCAGGAAGTAATCCAGCCCTGAGGACACTGGTTTTAACCAAGTGAAACTCATTTATGATCTCCAGAGCTTAAAATAATAAATTGGTGCTGTTTTAAACCACTAAGTTTGTGATGATTATTAAAGTAGTAATAGAAAACTAATATACCCTTGTAGCCACCATTGTGGCTGGGGAGTGAAATGCCCTGACTGGTTAGCTGGTTACATGGTCCATCTCTGGATCTAGGGTTGGTGCTCACTTCTGAACATGAGTAGTCTTGAAAAAAAAAATCAAGGCTGTGGGGCAATTTATTTTATTACATATAATTTAAATTCTTTTGACCTAAATAGTCAATAGATATGCTTCTGTTAGCTTTGTCTTTATGCTGCACTTAGCTAAATATGATATCCCCTGATAAAGAATACACACTTCAGAGTGATTAGTTAACATTTTAAAGACTCTAATGGAAACTCATTCATCAATTCCTGATGCTTCAAAGTAGTGGATTTTAAAAAAATGGCAACACATGTGAAAGGGGTGATACTGTAGATACAGGGGTTGGTGAATTTGCTGTACCTGCACAATATTCCCATAGTTTGTGCAGATTAGCATGCCACCCCATGAGTAGGATTCTAGTCAGCACTGAGTTCAGGACATATGAATCATTTGTCTTCATCTGTATTAAACTCTGAGTTTAGAATATTATTGTCTCTGAAGCATACTTCTATTATGTATGTATGTATGTATGTATGTATGTATGCATTTATTTATAAAGTTTATTTATTTTGAGAGAGAGAGAGAGTGTGTGTGAGAGAGCAGGGTGGTGGCGGCAGAGAGAGAGGGAATGAGAAAGAATCCCGTGCAGGCTCCACACTGTCAGAGTGGAGCCCCATGCGGGGCTTGAACCCATGAACCGTGAGATCGTGACTTGAGCTGAAACAAGAGTCAGATGCTTAACTGAATGAGCCACCCAGCTGCCCCTGAATCATACTTTTAATTCTAAATACAAAGAACAGGAAATTTAATATCAAGTTTTAGATTAGGAAATGTGGTTACTTTGATGACTACTTTCAAGTAAGTGTTTGGATATGTGATCTGGTTTAATTTTATTATGAGGTTCTGGGAGAAAAACTGCAGTTTCCACTTAATTCTAACTTTAAAAGAAGCCACCAATATCTATAGAAAACACAAAGGAAATAAATCCTTATGATTGTAAATGACACAAATGGTGTGGATTAGAGTGTTAAATTCCCAGAGCTATTATCCCAAATTACCACAAATTGGGTGGCTTTCAACCATAGAAGCGTATTCTTTTATAGTCTGGAGGCTAGAAGACTGAAATCAAAATGTTGGCAGGGTCGGTTCCTATTAGAAGTCTGAGGGAGATTTGTTCCATAATTTCTCCTCTGGCTTCTGAAGGTTGTAGACACTACTTGGCATTCCTTGGCTTATAGTTGCATCAATTCTATGTCTGCCTCCATCCTCACTTGGCATTCTTCCTTTTGTGTGTCTGCTTCTATGTCTTCACATGACATTCTCTTCTCTGTGTACAGATTTCCTTTGTCTCATTAAGGATGCCACTCATATTGCAAGAGAGCCCACTCTACTCCAGTATGCTCTCACCTTAACTAATTACATCTGCAATGTCTCAATTTCCAGATAAAATCATATTCTGAGATTCCATGAAGGACATGAATTTTGGATGGATGCTGTCCAACACAGTATAATTTGCCCAAAGAGGCAAACCAACCATCTTATATTACAGTCTTAGTTGGTTTGGGCTGCTATAACAAATTACCACAGACTGGATAGCTCATAAACAATAGAAATTTATTTCTTATTGTTCTAGAGGCTGGGGAAACTAAGATCAGGGTGTCAGCATGGTCATGTTCTGGTGAAGGCTCCCTTTGTGGTTCATAGTCTGTGCCTTCTCACCATGTCCTCACATGATGGAAGGGCTAGGGAGCTCTGTGGGGTCTCTTTTATAAGAACACTAACTCCATTCATGAAGTCTTCATTCTCAGGGCCAGTTTACCTCCCAGAGGCCTCCTCAGCTTCTAACACCATCACAGTGGGTGTTGGGATTTCAAAGTGTGAATTGGGAGTGGGGGTGGGAGGGGTGCACAAATAGACCTTATAGCATACACTAAGAAATAGTAATATGTCATCTATATGAAGGAAATGATTAGACTTTAATGAAGAACTTAAATAAAGATTCAAAGAGATTATGCCATTATCCTGGTTAAGAGTATGCAGTATTATAAAGATATTACTTCTTTATAATTCAACTTAATAGAGAATACAATATCAGAATTGAAGGCACAATAGATTATTATTCTTGGAGGGAAGGTGAGGGTAATAGGAGGAAACTTGAAAACAATGAATTATAAAGCTTACTTGGAAGAATGAGTACATTAAAATAGTCAAGAAATTTTGGGGAAAATGTAATAATGAACAGGAACTGATGTTATTATTCATCAAAAATACCTCAAAGCTATAGGAATTAAAGTGTAACACTGCTGTAGGAATAGATAATAGTTTAATGCAATTTAGAGTCCAAAAATAGGCACAGGTATTTTTCAACATTCTGAACAATATTATTAAAGATATATCTTGCTATGTAACAAATAATGCCAAAACTGGGTGGCCTGAAAAACAACACATTTTTTTAAGTTTATTTATTTATTTTGAGTGTGAGAGAGAGCATGCACTTGGGAGGGACAGAAAGAAAGGGAGAGAGAGAATCCCAAGCAGGCTTAGCATTGTCAGCACAGAGCCAGACATGGGGCTCAATCCCATGACCATGAGATCATGACCTCAGCCGAAACCAAAAGTAGGACACTTAACCAACTGAGCCACCCAGGCACCCCCAAAACCACATATGTTTATATCTCACATTTACTTGGGTTGACTAGACTCAGTTGGGCAGTTCTCACTTGGAATCTGTTATGCAGTTGCAGTCAGGTGGAGAATAGGGCTGGAATCCTCAACTAGGCTGGATATCCAAGATGGTTTCTTCACCCATGTCTCTGTTATCTCAGTTGAGATAGCTGGAGAAACATGGGCGACTAGGTATCTGCCATGTAGTTAGAGACCTTCTTGTGGCTTTCTCATAGCATGGCAGTCTCAGGGTCGTTGAACATCTGACAGCATATTCCAGGAAATGAAGGTGGACCCTTTAGGCTTCTTATGGCTTATCTTCAAATGTCACACTGTGTTGCCTTTTCTGTGTATAATTAATTCCACATGACTAGCCTAAATTCAATTTAGGAGGAAACCACAGAAGGCCACTGGTACCAGAGGGTATGAATCATTGGAAAACCATCTTTGGAGACCAGTCTAGGTTCAGTCAAGGAAGCAGACCATTATGAA
Organism: Neofelis nebulosa; assembly: GCF_028018385.1. Lineage (NCBI taxonomy): Eukaryota > Metazoa > Chordata > Mammalia > Carnivora > Felidae > Neofelis > Neofelis nebulosa. The sequence goes on from NC_080791.1 coordinate 91,407,206, forward strand.
ATACTTACAGAATAAACAACTAGGCTTATACAACTATGGAAGGATTGGGGGGAAATAAAGGTATAAGAATAGCAAATAAAGAACTAGGGAAAATTCACTCAGCACGTCTTCTGAGGTGTTGGCATAGATTGAATAATCCAGAAATTGTGAGGAAATCTTAGAGCTACTTGTGTCCAACAGCTGGAGTGAGATCCCAAAGTAGGGTTGGTAATTATAATTATATTATGGTACACAGGGCAGGTACTAAAAAAGAAAACTTAGAGTTATATGTATGGACATAACATTCTGAAGTGAAAAGATCGCTAACTGAAATGTAAAAGATAATGCCCTATTATGTAAAATACATAGTATATATGCATAATGTGGGGTGTGTGTGTGTGTGTGTGTGTGTGTGTGTGTTTGAGAAAATGAGTGCATTTCTTTAAGCTTATTTATTTTTGACAGAAAGCACTAGCATACTCTGGAAGGGGCAGAAAGAGGGAGAGAGAATCCCAACCAGGCTCCGTGCTTTTAGCACAGAGCCCAATGCAGTGAACTCACAAACTATGAGATTATGACCTGAGCTGAAATCAGGATTCAGGTGCTTAACCAACTGAACCACCCAGGTACCCCAGAAATGAGTGCATTTCTAATAGAAAAAGGACTAGAAGGATGAATGGAAAATGTTCGTCTTTTAGCCTTCTCCTTCTTGCCTGCCTCCTTTCTTTTTCCCACATTCCTTTTCTCCCTCTCTTTCTTTTTTTAGTTGTTCAAAAAATTTCTTAAACACCTACTTTGTATAAGTCATTTTTGTAGACATTAGAAGGAAGGACAATTGGGTAGGCATGAAACAGGGACTGTTTTTCTGTTTTAGATCTACATCTAGTTTAAGTATTATTAAGAATGTATATTTATATCTATTTACAGTCAGTCAATACACTTCAAGTTAGATATTTTTTAGGTTAGTGTAAGATCTAGTTTTATGATTTTACCCAGTTGCTCTGCAACTATCATATTCCTGAATATTTTCACATTACAATAACATTTCTCATTCCTATTATAGCTCATCTCTGTGCCCATCCCCAACCCCAGGCAACAACAAATCTACTTTCTATATCCATAAATTTTCCTTTTCTATAATCTTTATTATTATTAGTGTAATGAGGTCAGACTATTCCATCCATATACATTCTGAATATATGGAAACAATATATACTGTTATATTTTCAATAACTACTATAATTTTTCTCTGCCAAACCCCACCCACTAGAGAGAAAAAGTAATCACACGTTCAATTTGTTTTAAACATAATCTCAACATACAATTGAAATAGCAATCTATAGAAAATAGAATTTCAGAGTTTCTCATCTGTATAAAATTGTACATTATTTCAGGTATCATTTTTTTTTCTAGTTGTAAGTGGTGTATATATGTGTGCATAGGGCAGGAGTATTATGTAAGTTTTTGCATTTGGCTGGTGTTGGGGAAGAAAGGAAAGAAAGGGTCCTCCCATGCTGCATACTCTCCCTACCTTGGCATTTATCATGATATGTATTGTCCAACCAGATGCTTCTTGCTGTGTCTGTGAGTTGAACAAATTTAACAACTCTGTGGAATTATTGGTGGGGGAGATTTTTCTGTTGTTCATTGGAGTGAAACAATTGGCATCTCTTGGAAAAGAAGTTAACGTTAGGGTATTTATATAATATTCACTCATGTTACTAGAATGGATTAACCTTGAGCATAATAAGCAAGTTATTTTCAATATGATTAATGACCTTATTACATTCATCTGAGCAGGCTGAGACTCTTCATTTCCATAGAATTTTGCAGAAATTAAAGATGGGTCAGAGAAAAATAAGTATGAAAATAAGTACAGAACAGGAAGTAGAATCTATAAGAAAGGTGAAAATAATTTATATTGTTTCATGTGGATATGAGAAGCTTCCATGTGTATGAAAAGTTATTTCAAGCAGGAAGGTCAACAGCTGCCTTCAATTTCAGTGGAGTTTCTAACAAGAAAACAAAGTTTTATATTGTAGTGAATGACATTTACCTTGGAAGTCAGAAAAGTTTCTGAGTAATAGGAAAGTTCATGAAATATTTCAAAACTAAGAGAGACAATATATGGCCAGTGATTTAGGAGGTGGTCCTATTTAGGAAGTGAGGAATGAAGCAGGTGAACTCTGCCAACCACGTTTCAGAAAGATTCAAAACAAACAATAAAATCTTGATTTCTGTACTTGAGTGTGAATCTCCATTTCTGTTTTTTAATCTTCTAGAATAAAAAAAATAAAAAAATTTCTCAAATCTTGGTAAATCACTTAGACTCCTTGCATTTGAAGAACAGATTATTTTATTCATTTATTCGCCCTCATAGGAGACTTTTCTTGAGAAAAGCAGAGGAGCCACATGTAGTGAGATTATCAAATTGACACCATTGAATAAGAACACAACTTGGATAGCATAGATATATCATTATTACCACTTGGTAGGGCATTTATATAACAAAGAAATAATTTCTGAGTAAGAGCTTTTTTTTTCCCCCCAACAAGAACTTTTTTTTTTTTATTCTATGATGTCTGCATAGTAGGAACAACTAGACCGCCTTTAGGAAAATAAAAAAAAAGATTTTAAAATTATGCTTCTCTTGAATTCCCAATCGAGCTAAAATTAAATATTAAATGCAAAAAGGAATACTGTGAATGAGAAAAGAATGAAATTGCTCTAAATTGTTCAAAAGAATTTGTTCCACTAATTTACCCAAAGATGACTAGCTCTTAGCTGCCATAGTTATTGTAGGAGGTCCTTTATCATTATAAAATTGAAAACTTAGGCTTTTGGAAAAGTTCTGCTCATTATACATTTTTCTTTGATTTCATAATTCAATCAAATTATGGATTATATATTCATGTTTGTTTCTATAAATAAATTGGGGACATTGAACATTAATTTCAATTTTATTATATGCTGCAAATCCCACAAAACAGGTTTAAAGAAAAACACTGTTTTTGAAAAGGTACTTGAGGACAACACTTTATGAGTTTACTCATAATAGAGCAAGATAAACATGCAAACCGTAGCCATTTTGTAATCATGGTTAAATTTAGACAGAATTAAGAACATTGTGGGGGTGCCTGGGTGGCTCAATCAGTTAAACATCCAACTCTTGATTTCGCTCAGGTCAGGACTTCACAATTCATGAGATTGAGCCCCATGTAGGACTCTGCCCTATCAGGATCAGGCTTGGGATTCTCTCTCCCTGTCTCTCTGCCCCTCCCCCGCTGCTCACACATGTGCATGTACTCTTGCTATCTCTCTCAAAATAAAAATAAACTTAAAAAAAGAATATTGTGAACCCCCCCAATTCTAAACATTACTTTCACCCACATGTGTGACTACTATTTCTTTACTAATTATCTTCTTTACAACTAAGATACTCAGTAATAGAAATGCCTTCCTTTCTGACCATATCGCATACAAAGAAAACCCATACTTCCTTGAACTCTCCCTAAAATCACCCAACACAAGCCCAAATCCTATAACAAGTTTAACAGATCCCTCTTACTGAGTCATCTCTGGTTCCCACAAATACGTGGTCTCCTGTGTTTCAACAATACCAAGAAGCCCAACTTTGTGCTGTTATCTGCATGTTCCCAGTGCTCTTTGACTGGTGGGCATCCAGTATACAAGTAGATAGAAATATAGAATGATACATACACATAGATAAATGTGTAGGGGAAATAATAGATACAGATGTAAAAAAAATTATCATCATCATTGTCACCATTGCAATATTCGGAATTCACATTTATAGAGCACCTAATATATTCCAGAAAATTTGTCAGGTAAATTATAGGTAAAGTTTGTCATGTAAATTATAGGGATTTTTTTTCATTTAATTTTTATGATAACTCTATGGAGTAAGAACTAATCCAATCTTAAACTATAGAAAGGGAAACCCAGGGGGCTTATGTAATTTTTCCTAGTACATATAGCATGTTAAGTGTAGAGTCAAATTCCCAGGTTATGTGCCATGTAAATTAGAAGGTTGGTATAAAGACATTTACCAAGATGAGGAGGGACTTTTCTCTTTTATCTTTAGGAAATATAAAATAATGGCATTTAAAGTGTGTCTTTATCATTCTCTGGCCATAGTTTCTACACATCAATCAGGTCCAGTGGAGTCTCTAAAGGTTCTGCCTTTTCACTTCCAGATCAGCATTCAGCCACTTAGCAGAGCCAATCAGAATGCCTGCTTGGAAATTGCATTCATGTTTTAAGCTACTCACATTTTGACGTTTGCCTCAACTCCTGTTTTTCATAGTTTCTACCTAGTGGAGACACTGAAGAAAAGGCTGTAGAGTCATTATATTTTATTGAGGAATGAAGAAATTTGGCTAATTTTGTGAACTTATTACATGGAAGTTGGTTAAAAGAGATTCTATTATGGAAACAATGATAACACAGCTATGGTTTGCAGTGCAGCTGTTGAGAAAAAATTCCAAATAAGTAATAGGGATATGAAGTGAAACAAAACAAATCAAACAAACCAAAAACCAACTAGATGTCAAATTCTAAATGACTTCAATAAAACAAGGGATGATGAATTGGGGAAACAGCCAAAGATCATATTCTACTCAGGGGAATATTTAGATTAACATGGATATAAAAACACAATTCGAAATATATTTATTAAAAATGAACTATGATTTGAAACCTAACTAACAGATTTCTAAGCATATGATGGTTTGCAGGAATCAAACCTCAAGTGAAATACAGGAATGAGACGTAAAAGATACAAATTGTACTTGATTTCTTAGACCAATAGTTCCCAAAGTATGGTCCCTAGGCCATAAGCAACAGTATCACCTGACACTTGTTAGAAATGCAAATGTTGGGCCTCACCCCAGGCCTCCTGATTCAAAAAGTTTGGGGTAAGGGGCCCAGCAGTGTGTTTTAATAAATCTCACTCTTTATTCTGCTATATGGTAAAGTTTAAGCACTACTAAACTAGTCCTAGGTGATAACAGGTTGAAGTATTCTCATTTTGCATTTCCACAAGACCTTAGTTTGCACCATCAGTATAGCTGGGACTGCTATAAATTCCCTGACGACGTGAGAGTGGTAGAAGATGTGGATTTCCCTTATGCAGTATCACATCATCATCAAAACTAAACTAATGTTGGGGCTCCTGGTTGGCTCAGTTGGAAGAGCATGCAACTCTTGATCTTGGAGTTGTAAGTTTGAGCCCCACAGTGGATGTAAAGATTACTTAAGAATATAAAACTTAAAAAAATTAAACTAATGTTTAAATTAATTATTTCTTTTATTTTATAAATGAAAGGCAGCTGGGTAAGATAAGCGATGCATGGGTTTAGTAAATTATCACAACTGCGTTAAGTCTTGTCTCTGCCTTCTCCCGATTGTGTATATGTGTGTTAATAGACTGAGTCATGGATTGACTTTATTATGGAGGAAATATTTGTCAAGTATCTGCTACAGGTTTGGCATTTTTTTTTCAACGTTTTTTATTTATTTTTGGGACAGAGAGAGACAGAGCATGAACGGGGGAGGGGCAGAGAGAGAGGGAGACACAGAATCGGAAACAGGCTCCAGGCTCCGAGCCATCAGCCCAGACAGAGCCTGACGCGGGGCTCGAACTCACGGACTGCGAGATCGTGACCTGGCTGAAGTCGGACGCTTAACCGACTGCGCCACCCAGGCGCCCCAGGTTTGGCATTTTTTTAGCTGATGCAGATACCATAGTTTAAAGTATGTCAGACATCTATCTCCTTTACCATGCTTCACATCCTCTCAGCCCATTTATTTGCTCCAGGCATTACTGTGACCATCAACTGCATGCTGATATTACCTGACAGCATGTCCTCATTAGTTGGGGCTCCAACTTGTCCTCATTAGTTGGGGCTTCTTTGGTGTTTGTTGGATTGTGCACAGTTCTTCTAGCCTGTGAATAGACCTGGAAGTATGAGGGAGTTAATATCCCCTAGGATAGGTCTTGTCCCATAGGGGTAAGGACTGATGCGTAAATATTGCCCTTTTCTGTGGTTAGATGCACAATTCTGAGGGTCACCTGGTGTGATTCTTCAGCGTTCCCAGCGGGACTGAGCCTTAATTGTCCACAGCAAGAAGTAACTCAATCATATACCCTTTAATTGGCTCTCCTTGGATCTGTGGGATCCTGTTCCCTGGGATCACTTTTCAAAATAAACTATCTGCTTATTGTGCCAACTGGAAAGGCAAATACCCTGCTTTAATATACTAATGAATTTAACCTCAATCTAGATCTAGAGAGTGGATTTAGACAATAGACAACTGAACAAAGAACAAACACACAATGCATGACATCATTTTGACAATTATAAGAGCTTTGTAAAATATGTGATGTGATACAGCATGACTGGTAAGAAGTGGATTCCGTTAGCTTAGGGTGCACTAGGTAGCTCACAAGTTTGAACATACAACAGAATCACCTGGAGGGCTTGCAAACATCAGAATCCTGGACTCTACCCTAGGTTTTCTAAATCAGTGGGTTCAAGCTGTGGCTAAGAATCTACGTATCTAACAAGTTCCCAAGTGATACTGATAATGATGCTCTGAGGACTACAAATTGGAAACCACTGGATTCATGAGGGAGTCTCTAAAATACCAGTCAGATCTGAAGCATGGAAAGGGGCCAGCAGCACAAGGAAGACGAAGAGAGTCCCAGGTAAAGAAAGGATAAGCAGTGCAAATGTTCTAGAAAGAGAATGATTCATTGGTTCAGGCTTGAGTTTCAGGAAGGTGGTTGTTGGGCAGGCAATTGAGAAGGGAAGGTGGAGGGAGGATGGAGTAATATGAGATGAATCTAATGGGGTAAATAGACACCAGATTTGGTAGAACAATATAGGCCATATTGAACTATGTTAAGATTTTAGTCTAGATGGGATGTTAAAAATCAAAGGATTTAAAAGTGTTGTTATCTGACTTGCATTAAAAAAAACAAGATCAATTGTACTAAAGTTAGAATCAGTTGTTGTTATTAGGGGAGGGCTAATAAAATTTGGGTAGTAACAAAATGCCAACCTCAGACGTGATTTAAGAACATACTGAAATTGTGTGTGAGTGGGGTAGGCAGGTAGGATGAATGGAAGAAGGCAAGGTGGTTATTGATAGAAGACTAGCAGTTCTAGATTTGGAATTATAGGCAATATGATAATGGCTTGAGTTTTGAATTTTGGAGTGGAACAAATTAAAAAAAATCTTATATACCCTTGGTAATTTTAGATTTAATATTTAGAATATGGAAATTCACAAATATTTTTGAATGTCTTACTAGTCTCAGGCATGAACCTACAGTGGTCTTCTTATTTTATTTTATTTATTTTATTTATTTTTTAACGTTTATTTATTTTTGAGACAGAGAGAGACAAAGCATGAACGGGGGAGGGGCAGAGAGAGAGGGAGACACAGAATCTGAAACAGGCTCCAGGCTCTGAGCTGTCAGCACAGAGCCCGTCGCGGGGCTCGAACTCACGGACCACGAGATCATGACCTGAGCCGAAGTCGGCCGCCTAACCGACTGAGCCACCCAGGCACCCCACAGTGGTCTTCTTATATGTGTAGTAGTGTTATGATATTTGGATACCATAAATAAATAGGTAAGTAGGTAGGTAGGTAGGTAGGTAGATCGAGATGTGGGAAGAAGGGCATGGTTGTATGGTTGCCGGACTTTTATTTTGCTAGGTGCAGAATTTTTTAAAACACTGAGATAAGAGCTAAATAGAAAAAGAGTAAACAGAAAGAGAGTAAACAGAAGACTAAATAGAAATATTTAGAGAGGAAAAATGAAAATAATACAAAAATAAGCCAGATGTCAAATACTTTACAAAAGTTTAGAAAAACAATTGTTGTAACTTGAAATCTCTTATAAACTATAATAGGAAAAGTCAAGTAGCATAGTTTTTCCTATCACTGTTCATATATATCAGTCTGATTTAAATAAAGATGGTGGCCAATACGAGATTTTTTTGCTTTGAATAACACTTAAATTTACATGCCTCAAGAAATTTTGCCTACTTTAAATTTAGAAACCTATTAGAAAGTAATAAGCCTCAAATTCTTCATGCATTTTTAATGCTGTGAGCACTGTGAGATAAAGGTTGGAGAAAACCATTTATAAATATATGATACAGACTATGGACTATATCTTAACTATTTTATTCACAAATAAAGACCTTTTAGGAATATATTGCCCAACCTTAAATGTACAACTTAAATGTACATGTACATTTCATGTACATGTACTCTCTCTCCCCTCTCTCCTCCATTCTTCCTTCCCTCCTTCTCCTAACCACCAACCCCCATATATACATTATGCCAGTAAAAAATGCTAGTGACTTTCAACTTTTGCATCTTTGTATTTAGCCCATATCCACACATTTCATAAGCAAAAATCTCCTTGATAGAAGGAACATTAAGGTTATATTAATCAAGTTTAGAAACGTAAGAGGAGAGATCACACCTCACCTTCCCCCACCCACTTCCAATATATAAAATCCCAGGTAAAGTCCATAAGCTAGTTTAGATCATAAGCACCCTCCAGGCCAGTCAGTTGGGCCAGGGTCCTGAGGTGCTATTAATAGTCTATCATGGGGTCAGATGATCACTCCTGTCGCTCAAGCGTTGAGAATTGAAGGTCTGTTAACAGTAGGAGGAAGCAGATTGGTTGATATTAATGAATGGTGGCCACAGAAGTGATCCTTGAAAACTGACAGCTCTATTCAGTTTCATGAATATCAAATGAGTACTTCCTAATTGTCACTTTCTCTGTTAGGTAATTAAACAAAATTGATACTGAGAAGAATTTCTGTTATATTAATAATAGGAGCTGTTATTAATTGGATAAAAATAAAGATGTTTTATAGGTATTATGCTTAACATCAACAAATATGCTTTTGAAAAAACATATTTACTAGTGTTCTCAATTTTATACCTGGAATTTCTGAACAACAACATTAAACATGTTTGCAGTCACAAAGGTGATATCAGAACTAAAATTTTTCCAGTTACTCTGACTCCAAAGTCATGTATTTCCATTATGCTCATTTATTTCTCTATGTTAAAAACCAAATACAAAAGAAGAAAAGAAAAAAAAGAAAAGAAAAAAATTAAAACGGAATTCACTAAGTTTTGTAATGGAAGTAAGAATTGAGTAGTGATGCATTCTGTTTGGGGAAACTACCTGCCTAGAAAAGCAAGGAATTTTTTTCTTTCTTTTTTTTTTTTTTTAAGAGTCTCATGCTCTACTGACTGAGCTAGCCGGGCAGTTTTTTTGTTTTTTGGTTTTTTTTAGATGAGAGAGGGAGATAAAAAATGAAATCATGATTCAAAACATGTGAATCTCTTGTCACAACTACAAAAATATCACAAAGAAAACAAATATTTAGTATGTAAAATATTTTAGGTAGCAGAGCAATAACAAGCTATCTGTACAAATATGTAGCCTGAAGAACTGCACCTGAGTGCAGGAATAGAATAAAACAATTCTCCTCCCACACGGTTACCATTACCAAGGTATTTTTTCAGTTTATATTTCTTCCCTTAGAATTAAAAAAAAAATTCAAGGTTATTATAAACAATGCAAACAAACACTTTTTTATTTTTGACATTACACTTATTTCCACACTTTTGTAAGTTTCAGGAAAGTAAGTGAACAAAGACATATGATGATAATGATGAGTTTATGTAAATTGAAAGTATAAAAGTATAAATCCCGACATAATTTGAAAAAAAATACACGTGAGACATATCTTATTTCCATGATAGAAGTCCATTTTCCTCCTATAATTTAACATTTATCTGTTTTTTGTATAAGTTAAAAGGGAAATAACCTAGAGGCAAAGTAAATTACTAGTGAGACATGTATTTTGTTATAAGTTAGTAGATTAGCTCTGAAAGTGAATTGAAAGATTAGTGTTTTATTGAATAATGTTTATAAGTTCATATGTCTTAAACCTTATTATTCATACTAAAGTGCCTTCCTTAAATAGCCACAATTGTTTACATTGAATTGCTTTAACTTTGAAGAAAATATGAAACTAATTTTTCACCATAACATCTGCTTAGCTTAAATCAAGGTTAGGCCAAATTCAGAAGAGCAAGGAATTTCACTGTATTTTCTCTTTTTTCTTCTATATTTGGGCTAAGTCTTCCTCTGTGTTCTCAAAATTTAGAACTTTTCCCCCACTTTTCAACTACAGGATTACTTCACAATGGTTAAGCATGAAGATTATTGTTACTGTTAAATACATAGGTTTTCTAAGTTGTTTCTGTGCCTGTTAATTCATGCAGTTAAGTTTGCCTTCCACTTTGATGGACTATCTACTCTAATTTGAAAACCATCAAGGAAAGGGACTGCTTTAAATTGTCTTTCACAAAAGCCTGAAATTTGCATTCTTCTTTAAATCCAAATATCCAGGGAGTTTAAAGTATTTTAAGCTCTTTATAACCTAGTATGTCTGAGATTACTAATGTTGAGTAACAAGGAATGAGGATTCATTCTGTAAAAAAAACCATAGAAATAAAGAGAAAAGAGGTGAAGGAAAATTCTAGAGAAAAGATACACCACATAGACTATCAGCCCTTTCTTAGCCCAAGCCTGTCTGTGTTGTATAAACATTGATCTTTCATCATAGAGTGTGTCTTGTTTCATAAGGTTATGGTTGGTGCTAAATAAAAGTTTCATTCTTTAATGAGGCTGAGATGAGAAATTTCAGAATATATTAAGGAATTAAGGGTAAGAAGTGACATGTATATGTTAATTTCACAAGGCCACTGAAAAAGATCTGACCAACTGCCTGAGTTTTTACTGACATAAACATGCTTTCTGACTCCCTTTCATTGACTCCTCCACACTCTCACCAGTAAATTGGCATAAAAGAGCCCTAAGGGGTGATTTTGTGACTTTTCTATCATTTTAGAACCATACATAATGGACTTACTATACCTACTGGTTCTATTCAGATCTAAAATTAGATAAATGTTTTCTGAAAATAACACTCCAGCCTCATGACAACGGCATCATAATGGAAGTACATGTAGCATAGTAGATTAAAGAATTTAACAATTGGCTGGCATAAAGAGGGGAATAGAATGAGGAAAGAAGAGGGCAGTGATAAACCATGGATAATGGGTGTGACGGGGGTCAGAAAGTAGAGAATATAGGGGTGCCTGAGTGCATCAGTAGGTTGAGCGTCTGACTCTTGATTTCAGCTCAGGTCATAAACCCAGGGTCATGGGATTGAGCCCTGCATTGGGCTCCATACTGATTGTGGAGCCTGTTTAGGATTCTCTCTCCTTCTGGCCCTCTCCCCGCTCACATGTATTCTTTCTCTAAAATAAAATAATTAAAAATAGAAAAACTAAAGAAAATAGGGAACATACATGTGTTAGTGTCAGATCTGTAAACTTCAGTTCTTACCATCTATGTAACACTGGTTCTAATTTTTTGTTTGCTCTGGTGATATTTATATGAACATCACTGACTTCAGGATGATAGTCATCTTGCCTAAAACACAGGACTGCAAGGAAAGTTAATCAGATCCTACATATCCTTTGACTTTCTGATTGGGAAAAGCTGGTGGGTCTAAATGTTTAATGATTATTGACATAGAATAAAATCAGACAGTAAACAATTAGGAATTAGCAGTTAGAAACCATGAAGAACAGGTGCTGGATTTTCTTTCATCTCCCAGTGTCTATCATCTTAAGCTATTAAAAACTACACACTGAAGCTCGGGTGAGCTTCTGGGTTGAAAATATTAGGGATACTGACACAGATCTATGTCTGAAGGGTAATGCATCCCTGAGGATATAGAAGCTTCAGATTTAGAAGCCTTGCAGTTCAGATTCTACCCTTTGCATCTCTTCCTTGGCTGGTTCTGATTTGTATCATTTTGCTCTAATAAAATTATAATCATAAGTGTCACACTTTGCTAAGTTCTGTAAGGCCTTCTAGCAGATTTTCAAATTTAAAGATGATAATAGGAACCCCTAAATTTGTAGCCAGATAGTTGAAAGTGAAGCTGTTTCCAAGAACCCCTGAACTTGGGATTGATACTTGGAGTTTGGGGCAGACTTGACTGTGTCCTTTACTTCAAGTCTGGCTCACATTACCATTTACTGAATATCTACTATATCCCAGGCAATGTATTTAATGATTTAAAACATATTATCACTGTGAGTCAGCCACCCAGATGACTACTGGTAATCATTACTTCCTAATATTTACTCACTTACATATTCCCCTGTCACATTGAAACTGACTTCTTTTTTCGGGCTTTTATAACCAATATAGGGGTGCAGGTATGAAGAAGTATGGCTCCCAAGGCTTCTATCTCCCTTTTGGTCTCTTAAATCACTTGCTCTGTGGACAGCCATCTGTCTGTCATGATATGGGGACACTAAAACAGCCACATGGAGATTCACATGGGAAGGTCCTACAGTTTTGGCCAGGTGTGAACTCCAGCTTCCTTTAAATGTGACTGAGCTACCTTGTTGGATCCCGCACCCTCATCAGACTTTTAAATGATTGTAGTCTCAGCAAAATCTGAGCGCAACCACGTAAGAGACCCCAAGTAAGAAATGCTCAGCTTTTCCTGAATTTCTGACCTGCAGATGCACAAGAACATAATAAGTGATTATGTTATACCACTAATTTCAGGGTAATTTGTTATGCAGCATTAGATAAACAAAGTAATCATTTTTTATATTTCACCTCATTTAATCTGAACATGAGCCTCTCCAGTTGTTGTTGACCATAATTTATTGATATCACCAACAATTTCTTTTGACATATAACCAGTTTCCTGGACTCATTTTTATTTATGTTCTCAGTGTGTTGAATATTTGTCCATTCTCTACCTCTGCAGTCCTCAGTAACACTACATTTCTCTAGTTTGTTTGTTTGTTGCAATTTTAGACTATTGGTTTCAGTTTCCTTTGAGTATTTTTCTCCTCTCTCTACTCTGTTCATATATGCCAATGCTCAAGCATTGGCCGCCTTCTCCTTTCTAACTTCATTATTTTCGGAGTTATTTCACACGTGACTTTTAATATGAGGATAATTCCTATTTATTCATCTTATCCTTTTATCCCCTTCATGCCTCATCACAGCTCCATTTGAATATCTGATGGGTTTTTTAAAGATAATTTGGTCAAAAAAAGTGTTTACTAACATCCCCCACTGTCCACTCCAACAGAAACTTCTTCCTCACCCAATTCCCTGCATTCTTCTTAATGACCCCACTAACCACACAATTCCAACCGAAAGAATCCTACCAATGATCCTTAATTCCTTGTATCATTATAACCTGTGTTCAGTCTGTTAGTCTACCAAATACTTGTTGGCTTTGCCCCAAAATATATCCCACACTCTACCATCACCATGTTCACTATTCACCTCCTCCAACCAAGATACTATCACCTCTCACTAAAACTAGTTCAATAAAATCCTAATTTCTTCCTTGCTTTTTCCCTTCCTGAATTTAGTCCATTCTTCATATAGTAGCCAGAAGCATGCTAAAGTAAAGAAATAAATTGCATCAAATCATAGCCATCTTAAAATACTATACTTTTTTGTAGCACTCCTAAGAAATTCTAAATCTAGTACAATGACTTCTAAGGCCCTATGTGATTGGATCTCAGATAGCATTTCCGACTTAATCTCATTTTCACTCTCACAAGACTGACTTTTGTAACCCTTCTGAAATGTGCCAAGGTTATTCCCACCTTAAGACTTTTTTTCCCCCTATTACTTGTATATGACCCTTTTCCTAATACTATCACTTGGCTGGCTCCTTCTCATTATTTAGATTGCAGTCAGATGTTACTGCTTTTGGGGGGCATTTCCTGATTACCGCTGATTTGTTCTGTTCCTGATTTATTCTTCTCTTACTCGCTAGTTACCTATTTACATACTATTTAATAGTAATAATGATAGTTTTATAGTACTTGACACAATTTGAAATTATGACTTTAATTGATTTGTTTATGGCAACCCCTCATCCCATACCCAAAACTAGTGTGGTAGCTTTCTGATGCCAAGAGACCTGTGTCTCGATGACAATAGTATTTTTGTGCTTATGGGTAGTTACTTAGTAAATATTTTCAGAATAAATTAATGAGTTCAGAGGGCTTAAGTACCGGTCCAAAATCACATACAGAGAAAGTATGATTCCAAGATTTTTTATGTGACTGCAAAAATGTACCAGCTTTTTAAATATCACCACATTAAACAGCAAAGGCATTTCCATTCTTAATAGTAGTTCCATTGTTAATGGCAAAAGGGTCATTTGCCAGATTTGTTCATTGGCATCACTATCTTTTGCCCTCCTTTTTATACTGTCTCCTAAATCTGAAAGTTAAAAGCAGAGTTTGCAGTAAACTTAGATTCAAAGGATGGCTTTCCTCTTAATCGCTATGTACACTTGGGAAAATTCCTCATCTGCAAATCTTATTTTTCTTAATAAAGTTGTTTTTAATAATATTTCTCACATAGAGTAGGGGGGAATCAAATGTAAAAATGTTACATGCCTTCTGCAATGCCAGCCACACAATAAACATTTAAATGCCTAATGCTTTCCTCATCATAGTTGATATAATTTCTGGCAGAAACGAAGACCTAGCTCTTTTCCTCATTTTTTGGGTAAATATCTCTCTAGCCAGCAAAACACAGCTATGGTTCCAACATTCTGACATGGTGTTTGATGTGCTAATAGTTGATGAATGAATAGATGGATTAGTTAATAACATGTATCTTGCTAATATTTAGTAAAACATTATTTGCTAATTAGAGATCTTTAGTCAAGGAATTACAACCATCAATGTCTTTACATCCCCCACTCTACCCCCAACAAACACACTTCCTTCTGTAACAAGGCTCAACACCACCATATATCTCTTCATTTTTCTACAAAGCCATTTGATTTTTTTTTTCACTCCAGCCAAATCCCACAAATGTCGATGTTAAAGTCAAAGTGCATTTTTCTTACAATTTGTCTGTTTGGTTTTTACAACCCATAAATTGTTGGTTGGTCATCAAGGTGACTGACGGTTCATCTTGCTTTGAAGTGCAATATCCAGTTGTTGCTTTTTTGTTTTTTGTTTTTGTTTTTGTTTTTAACTGACGATATATTACTTTTTGGCATCAGCAAGCCCCAATTGATTTTAGGTACAAATTAAATGCCCTGATAGTTGTAATATGGTGATTTATCACCAGAGTCAGCAGTGATTTTGCTTCACAATGGGTTTAAGTAGAGGGTTGAGAGAAAACTCCACCTCTTAAGGTGGGGGGTGAAAGTCTCAAGGGTGCAGGCACTTAAGTGTGAACATTTCATAAAGGTTCTAGACAAGAAAACTACCAAGTTTGGGGGAAATTGAGTTATTGAAAGCATAGGACAACAACTGTGTATGATTAAGCCAAGATCTATATTGTCAAAGTTGCATGTATGCTTCATTGCTTTGGATTTTTTCCTGTGACCACTGAAAGAGAAAAACACTATTTTTGTCAACTTTCACAAAGTGTCTGCTGTTTGGGTCATGAGATAAGCTGTAATTTATTTTACAGGGTCCTAAATAAAGCAAATCTGGACAATTGGGGGAACAAAATAATTTCAGTGATACTGCATTCAGAAATAGCATGGGTCAGTCAGAACATTTTAGTTGTTAATTGACTGGAAATTCTGTTTTCTAAGTGGCTTACATAAACAAAATAATTGGCTTCCATTCAGAAGAACATACCCGTAAATCCAACATATTGGGAGAAGAGGAGATTATGATTTTTTTCAGCTTATTTCATCACTGTTAAAGTGATGAATATTTATTTCTCTATGGTAGTGATGGAGGCATGCATAATTTGTTAATGTTTATTTTTACTTCATCAGAGTAAAAATATGGTAGGCTTAATTAAAGGTGTGACACTTTCTGAGTTACTAGAGGTTAGGACTTCAACATATGAATGTTGAGGAAGATGTAATTCAACCCATAATATACCCACAGCGCCAGCAACAAGAGAAGAACATGATCTCACTTAGAGACCATTATTTCTGAGACACTAGAGGCTTCTGGCCTCAAGCACAGCTTGATTTAAGACCCACATTATGACACCAGGATCTCTTAGCTTTCTTTCTGTTGAATTGGCTGAATTTTTCTGTTCAGCATCTGGTTTGCAAAAACGTGAGGCCTTTGATGAATCGATCATTTCTTGATTGCCAAATACCATGGATGCCTGTTCTCTTTGAGGAGTGGTATTGGCGAGGGTGGGGATGGGAGAGTTGGAATTCATAAACCTGACAGCAAACACAACTCCCAGAATTAGTTAGGATTATCCTAACTTGTGGAATGAGTTTGTCTTTTAAAAGGTATCACTATGGCAGAGAGTGTGTATGGAATTCTGTTACTAGTCATTTGTTACCTAGGTCCTTCGTGACTGTGCTTCTGTGTCCTGCTAGCAAAATCAGTTTTATCAGCAGAACCTATGTTGTGTGCGGAAAAGGGTTTCTTCCTCCAGAGTAAATTCAGAAAGTATTATAAAAGCAGGATTAATGGTTACATTGAGGTTTAAAAAAATAATAAAGAAAAAAGAAAACTGGAATAAACTAAATTGGGGATGGTAATCACTGGTACCCAACGGAAGGACATGACACATCCATTTTACCTAATTTATTTACAGCATTCAGATGCTTCTGACAATCCAAATCAAGTAACAAGTGGTAGGGGAAAAAGACATTAGGAGGTCTGATAAATTTTTACCTCAAATGTATGTTCTCTTTGAAGTATTTGCTCTTAGATTTTGTAAAGGTTTAGTCAAATGTGATTACATTTTAGTACTTTTAAAAGCTTTTTCTCTGGCAGTGTTTCAGTATAATTTTATTTCCTTTTTGAGGAGCTTTTATTTTCCTCAGGTATGATATGAGAAGAGGTAATAGATAAAATACAAGGAACCGTGAGAATGCTTAAATACATACCCATTTCACAAGAGTTTGGAAAATAGGATGGAATATTAATTTTTTCACGTTAATTACTATCATTATGAATATTTGTCTATATATTGGTAGTGGGAGGTAAAATGACTTGTGAACTTTTTTTATTAATACGTGAATCTCTGATTCCTCAGAATAAAATCACTGGCATTTCTTAAGAGTCAGAAAACTCAAAAATGACAGTTTTGAACTATCTCCTCTATTCATTGCCTTTTCCTCAGATAAGAGTACTGATCTTAGAGGCCATGACCACCCGAATGCAGGATGGTAAAATAATATACTCAGCTTAGAGACAAGATATATTTGGCACAGTGGCTACTCATTAAAAAAAAAAAAAAATTAGGAGCACCTTGATAGTTCTATTGGTTAAGTGCCCAACTTCTGATTTTGGCTCTGATCATAATCTCAGCATCATGAGATGAAGCCTTGAGTCCGGCTCCATGCCCAGCATGCTTAAGATTCTTTCTCTCTCTCTGCTGTTCCCCTGTGCTTGCTCGCTTGCGCTCTCTCTCTCTCTCTCTCTCTCTCTCAAAACAAACAAACAAATGAAAAAAAACCCCACACATTTAAAAAAATGTAGGGGCACCTGGGTGGCTCAGTCGGATGGGTGACTGACTTCGGCTCAGGTCATGATTTCGCAGTCTGTGAGTTTGAGGCTGACGTCAGGCTCTGTGCTGACAGCTCAGAGCCTGAGCCTGCTTCAGGTTCTGTATCTCCCTCTTTCTCTGCCTCTCTCTCTCTCTCTCTCTCTCTCTCTCTCTGTCTCAAAATGAGTAAATGTTAAAGAAACTTAAAAAATATAAGATGTGAGATCCTACTACTACTTTGAAGACATTTGCAGAGGAAGACTGAGCTTGGTTTCAATAATGCTAAGCAATATGCAATTCAGTAATAAATGGAAATTGACTAAGTAAATTGAGATCAGACTTCACTGATTTCATGATTTAAATTGTGCTGTATCTGCATTAACATGAACTGCCTTATTAATCTGTTGCAATTATTTTTATTTATGTTCGATTTGTCTCATTTGTGGAAAATTGTCTCCCCTGTGGTAACTTCTTCAAGTTTGCCTGAAACATCCTGCTTTGACCTTTGTTATCTTTGAAAGAGTTCTAATCTGGTGTGATGAGGTATTCCAGGCCCCTCTTGTATATATCCTATCCCACAGCTCCCAAAATGAGCTATTTCTTCAAGGAGCCCTTCAACTTTTAATGGAAAATGCTATTTAAAGATCACAGTCTGTGTTCAAGGAGGAAGGATACTCTTGCTTAGTGGAGATCTTGTCATGCTGATAGATGATCTATTTCTAGAATGGTGATAATCAGAAGTCTGATTTATTAAAGGAAAACCTGTTAATAAGGTGACAGATTCTTTTTGAATTTTGCTAGAGAGTCAGACTTGAAGAAATTTTTCAAGGTTCATTTATTTGGAGAGTCTGAACTGGGACAGTAGTAGACCTTGTAGTTTTAGTATATCTCTAGGGTAAAGTAGATTTTCCTTCCTGTGAAACAGTGATCAGGAACCAAGAACCATCCAATTCACTTCTAATAGTCTTCATTACAGTACCTAGAATGTAGGCATGTATTCTTTCTTTGAGATGTTCCTGTTCATCAGTGTTCTAGGATGCCAGGAGGGGATGTTCATCACTGCCTGTAATCTGAGATTTCCTAATCCACAGACCAAACTTTATCATTGATAGCATCAGGATCAAGTGTTAATTTCGTTTCCATGGCCTTTTCCTGTGGCCAGGAGTCTGCTTCTTAAGCATGGATTTGACCAAATACATTTGTTTTGAGTTGTTCTTATATAGAATTACCAATCTCATGGGATTTTTAGACCAGTGTTACTTATACAACTGCAAAAGCTTTATATTTGAAGCTACATTACTTTCTGCCTATATATATATATACATACATATATATATATACATATATACATGCCTATACATACATACATACATATACATATATACATGTATATATATATATATGTACATACATATACATATATACATGCCTATATATATATATATATGTATATATATATATATATATACATATATATATATATATATTCCTGTACTTCTATGTGGAATAAATTGACAGATATTGCGCAAAAGTCGTGTGTTTAGGACTTTGTACAGAGACATGATTGCCCCTATCCAAAATATACACCTATTCTTACTAACAACATTTTGTATATATTATTAACCAAGGAAGATTGAGCTTTTTTAATGACAAGACAGCATTTCACATTATGTGGTGAACAGGGTAGCTTTCATAGTAATGTTAGGCTGCTTATTAATCTGGAAAGTGCCTGATACTCAATTATGTCAAGCATCACTGTTTTTATGATGAAGGAGCAAATATTTAACATGACCCGGTGGCCTTCTCACAAAGCCTTTTAAGTATAAAAGATAATTTAACGTTTTATGGTTATGTTTCTAGATCCCAAATATTAAATAACTCGTATCAAAAATGTATCAGCATATGCAAGATCTGGACATCAGATAAAAGTGACTAAGGATAAGAATGGTTATATGCATTATTTAAAATAAACATAAGTAACACGTTTCTAGGGTTCTAGCTTATCATTTAAATCAGAAGTGTTTATTAAAACATGGTTTCAGTGTCCAACAGGTACATGCAAAGATCCTGTACATCGCCAGTCCTCAGGGAAATGAAAATACCTGTCAGAATGACTTATCAAAAAGACCAGAAGTAACAAGTGTTGGTGAGGATGTGGAGAAAAGGGAACCCTCATACACTAGTGGTAGGAATGTAAGTTTGGTATAGCCACTATGGAAAGCAATATGGAGGTGCCTCAGAAAATTATACATAGAACTACCATTTGATCCAGCAATTCCTCTTCTGAGTACTAATCCAAAGAAAATGAAAACACAAATTCAAAAAGGTCTATGTTAAACCTATATTAATTGCAGTGTTATTGATAATCAACATATGGAAGCAACGTAAGTGTCCATCAGATGCACACGTGTGTACACACACAATGGGATATTACTCAGCCATGTAAAAAATTAAGTAAAGGGGCACCTTGGTGGCTCAGTTGGTTAAGTGCCTGACTCTGGATATGGGGTCAGGTCGTGATCTTATATGGAGCCTGCATGAGATTCTCCATCTCCTTCTCTTTCTCTGCCCTTCCCCTGCTCGTGCACATACTCTTTCCCTAAATAAATAAACAAACAAGGAAACAAACATTAAAAAAGAAAATGAAGTCTTGCCATTTGTGATGTGCATGAACCGAGAGGGTGTTATGCTAAATGAAGAAAGTCAGACATAGACAAATACCATATGATTTCTTAAATATGGAGTTAAAAAAAAAAGAACAAACAAAACGACTGGTAGTTGCCAAAGGGGAGGGGATGACTAGGGGTGCTAGGGACTAGGGGTGCCAGGCAAAATAGGTGAAGAGGATTTAAGAGGTACAGAATTCCAATTTACAAAATAAATAGATCATGGGGATATAATATACAGCATAGGGTATATAGCCAATAATACTGTCATAATATTATATTATATGTATAGAGGGTAATTCACCCTACTGAGGTGATAACTTCATAATGTATAAAAATATCAAATAACTATCTTTATATACCCCAAATTAAGATAATATCATGTCAATTGTAACTCAATAAAAACAAAATAGTAAAAGTAAAAATACACTGTAATTATTTGAAAGTAACAAAGCACAAAATATTTTAAAAAGCAAACAATCATGGTTTTCAGATTTAAGAATTAAAACAAGAAATCCAGTAGTGTAAGACACCTGTAGTATCCAAAGTACACATCTTTATTTTTCATAAATAATATTCTATGTGCTAACATATCAATATTTTTTTATGTGATGAAAAAATTCCAACTTACTGTTTTACTCTTTTTCTACACTATGTCTAACATAAGGATTTTGGATACACGTAGTTAATTAGAGAGAAGATCTCAGGAAATAAAAGCAAGGTAGTGGAAAGCATCAGAGGGGGAGGCAGGGGAAGCAAAACAGAGGTATATTATCAAGGTCACTGCTATAGGCAGTATGGGCTCAATATCCCCAGACCTCTGGAAACATACGAGATACCTTCCAGGATGCTCTGTTCAAAGGTTGAGGAATGGAAGCATACATCCACTAGTTCTGTTCCTTTGCTCTAAGGTTGTCCTCAGAGGCACCAACTTTTCAGTGCCCTGGGTTTACTTGTGTCCAGGTGTAACAGGCTTCATAGCTTCTGCTTCTCTTGAAGTGTAATGTGGAGATCTAAAAGCATCGGTTGTTACACATAAATCCTTTATAATTATTTCAAATAGAGGAATCACCTAAATTTGTCTTTTATGAATAAACCTATAATATTGTACTAGCCTTTTTGAACGTATTCAGCATTTTGTTCTTTCCAACTCATTTTTTTTTTTTAAGTTTCTTATACAGGAAAGAAAAAAAAATCCCTTCCTTTCAGAAATCCACTTTTACTGGATATTCTAAAATTTGGTTCCTTATATATGTTTACATTGTAAAATCAGATAATTTTGCTTTACAGGATTACTTTTTTTCCTTGATAATCACCAGCAACACAGAGTATACATTAATTTATTAGTCATCTGGAACTATTATATACAACCTCTTACAATTTTTAAAAAAGAGGTATGCATAATAATTCAATTCAAATGTATGCAAATGTGGGTACCATTTTCAACCTGTTAACTGATGACCATACTATAATATATAGATCACCATTTTTCAGGTTCCACTGTTTTATAATTTCTATCTTAATTTCTAGACACTACCAGATATCAAATTCTGATTTATTAATTAACTCTACATTAATTAACTCAATTAATTAACTCTTAAAGTTAACAAAAGATACTAAAATTATAATATACACTGGTATATTACATGGAGACTAAAAGTGATTTTAATAATTTATTTGAAAGATAAAAATGTGAATATTTTTAAGATGGAGAAAACATGTAAATTTGACATAAATGGATAAGAAGGAAGCTTTTATGAAACACATCAATTATTGCAACTTAATTTTGTTTAACATATAATTTTACTTGTTTAAACATTTTGTAGCTGAAGTAATTCATTTGATAAAAATGATATAAAATTTAGAAAGTCCAAGCTAAATGTTTTTTATTTAAAAACTAATTTTATAGAACTCTAATAGTGGTATGTAATATATTAAGTATATGGAAATGATTTCAATAAACATGACTCACTGAGATACAAAAGTGGGCCTATTGCTGTTCTGGGTGCTTTAGAACTTAGCAGTTTGGTCTTTATTTGCCCTTGACCCCTTCCCCTTCTTTTTCCATCCCCAATATAGCCACTTTTAGCAGCTCACTGTGGCTTTCATTCCACATGAGATGTCATGTGACTCACACCAGGCTACAAACAGATCTTCCTGTAAAATATCTCCTTGAACTTTTGGTAAGATTCGACTTTTTTTTTCTTTTTTGAAATTGATAAACATAAAATGTAGATCCAGATTTGGCTGAGGTCATTTAAGGTGTTTGTTCTGCTCTATAGAGAAAGGCTACCCTTGATAAGCCAATTGTGAGAAACAGAATTTCAACAGCACCATTGGAGGACCTGGATATAGTTAGGCCTTAAGTCAAGCTATGTTCCTGGACATTCTAGTCATGTAGGACAATCCATTCTCTTTGTTTTGGCTTACTGGATCCTGATGTTGAGTTGTATACTTTTTGCTTTTTGAAGTAAACTTTATTGTGGGAAATTATATACAAGATGTCTTTCTCATTCTTTAAGAATAGGATAACTAATTACTCATACTTTTATATGTACAGGCAAGTTTAAAATTTCATAATAAAGATATGCAAAACAATGAAAATTGAGAAATAAGGGATCTGTGAATGGGTTAGGGGAGGGAAATGTTAGGGGAGATAAAACTAACTCTAAGGAAGAGTATAACCTGCAGGTAGTACTATTATAAATCCAGCATCAAACAATATGTCATGTGGCAATGAAAACTAGATATCTGAACAAGCCAAATATATAGCCATATATATGTTAATGCGTATATATGTATGTGTGTATTTATATATGTAAATGTATGCTTATGCGTATATATGCATATTCATGAATATTTAGTTGATGATAATAGTTTACCTCAATTATCATATTTACTTATTTCTCTCTCACTAGTTTCTCGTTTATCTGTCTTAGTGGCTGTATTAGCAGTAATGCATGTGGTTTTTTTCTTTAATATATTTTACTTTAAAATAGAGAATGCATGTATAATAGAACTAAATTTTTAATGAGGAGAGAACAGATATAATCATATAACAATATAAAAATTTGAAATATTTTGGAAACCTAGATTTTTTTTAAACTCAGATTTGTACATGTATCTCATCTGGTATTGTACAATAAATAGTGAAATTAGTGGGATCAGGAGACCCCATATCCCATCTCACCTCTAATATTAATGAAAGCTATTACACTGGATAAATCAACTAACTATTGCTAGCCTCAAATTTCTCATCTGTTACGTGGTGGGGAACAAGGTAGATGAAGATATGGTTCAACTAGATTAATGACCACCAAAATTTTTCAACCCCAAATTTCCTTTACAGTACTGTACTTATGACTTGAAAGATATGTCTGCCATATTACATAGATTAGGATTACACTGATTTTGTCTTTCTTTTTTTAATTTTTATTTATTTTTTTAATGAATTGTGGATACATTCAGAACTCTGGGTCAGAAGGGATAACATCTATCTAAGACGCTTATGATTATATTTATTTGGTTAGGCTTTATGACTGTGGTAGTTTATGATTTCCATTAGGTTTCTGGAAATATTGAAAATAGCTTCTGAATTGCTGTTGAAACCTTTTAGACTCTAAGCAGTCCAGAGAACCTAGGTTAAAAATAAATGGTTTCTGGAGTGGCTGGGTGGCTCAGTTGGTTGAGTGACTGACTCTTGATTTCAGCTCAGGTCATGATCTCACAGTTTGTGAGTTTTCCAATATTAGTATAACATACATATTATGCTTCATATATGCTAATATACCACAAGATAGCTTACATTCTTGATATGGTTAGTTGAGGGCATTTGTAGGAAATTCAAGCAATTTGCACTCTAAGTAGACATAGCTCTTAGCAGTAGTTGCTCTACAGTGAATTATTTAGCATACCTTGAACCTCTGATGATCTTCTTCATTCAGTAGAGTACACCAACTTCCCCACTCATGCCCATTTCATTCTTGTCCCAGCAGGGGATCAGAGTTCAACCTCAGCTGCCTCAGTTATTGTGATAAGCCTTCTTTCTGTAGAGCATTGAAGAATATAAGAAAGGCAGTGGAGAAAATAATTTCAGAATACCTCCACAGCCAGGGACAAATCACCCCCTCTGTCCCCAGTCACTTACACACAAGCGCATGCATACATTGAAGCGCACTAGAGATTTTTGGTCCCTTTTCTTCTTAGTGCATCAAGTCAAAAAGAAGTCTACACCCAGGCAAAGAGGAAGTATTTTATTTTCTTTTTTTTTTTTTTTTTTTTTTTTTTTTTTTATGTAGGACTGTCTACTTTTTTTTTTTTTTTTTTCAACGTTTATTTTATTTTTTGGGACAGAGAGAGACAGAGCATGAACGGGGGAGGGACAGAGAGAGAGGGAGACACAGAATCGGAAACAGGCTCCAGGCTCTGAGCCGTCAGCCCAGAGCCTGACGCGGGGCTCGAACTCACGGACCGTGAGATCGTGACCTGGCTGAAGTCGGACGCTTAACCGACTGCGCCACCCAGGCGCCCCGGAAGTATTTTATTTTCTTACTGCAATCTACGACATGTCTAATGCTGTTTACTGTTACTAATTTACAGTTACTAATACTGTTTACTGACATTCTTTGAAGGAAACATCTACTTCCACCCTCAGGGGTATAATCGAGCACTGTGGCTCCAAGGACGCCTGTACAGTGATCCATTAAGTATGCGACCCAAAGTACATAATACTAGATAATAGTGGGTATTATGTACCAACATCGCTTAGATACCAACACCATAGCTCAAGTTAGTTTGTCATCCTCATGCCATTTCCTTGTTAAGCTTTCACTTACATAGTGAGGTCAGAGTTCAACTACAAATGTAATCACCTTCTCACATGATCTTTACAAGCTTTTTGTGGCCCTCGTTAATTTAGCATTAGTAAATATTGAAATGGTATAACCTCAGCTAGAATTTCTTAGAGTACCTATCTTAAAAATAATTTTCTATGTTTAGTACTTATCTCTGCTGGAATAAAAAAAGAGAGAGGTCCTATCAACAGACAAATACTTTATATGGTGACTTCCTTTATAGCCAATGATAAATCTTAAATCCGTATTTAGCATTTTTATTCTTCATACCATTTTTCAATCATTCCTATGTACTTTCATTTTTCCTGTCAGCTCTGGTTTTGTCACTTAGAAGAAAATGGATTATCTTTTGTTGTAACTCAGACATCAATTATAATTACTTCAATAGCGATAGTATGTTTTTCCTCAAGAAGAGCTTACAAGATGGGGAAAGCAAAAACTAATGGTCATCACTCATTCTTTTGGGCTCATTACTCAAGTAGCCATTTATTTCTAAGAGGAAAATAACATTTTCTGAGTATAATTTACATACCCAATAACTGTCGGCCTTGCATTTTGCAAAACTATGGAAAAACACTCCCTGTTTATCATTATTGAGCATGCTGGGAACTGCAGTGACATTTTATTGATTACAAATCACAAACTCCTGACGTTTAGCTCCTTTAACCCTGGTGGCTCCTTAAAAGCATGTTAAATACACTCAAGGATAGTGAACTGCTTGTTCTTACACCAAAAATCTTTGATCTAAGAGACCGATATAATAAGAGACCATAAGAACAAGCATACCTCTCCCACCTGTAATCCCTCACATCTTTAAAGACTCTCGCTAATAGGAAAGGCAAAGCTGTTTTTCCTGATAAGATCCTTCCATGTTAATGATGATGGCAGGGATGCCATGGATATGAGCAAAACTTCTCTTCTTTGACTTCCCTCATGGAGGAAGATCTTCCCTTTGATATGCCATGTACAGACATAGGAAAAGAAGGGGAGTTATCATTTGTATTTTCCTTAGACAGGAGCCCATTCAGTTCTCTGCTTCCTCAGTTGTCATGACAAAAGGAAATACTCTGAGAAGAGAGTAACACTCTAAAATCCTAAGGACATGCCTAACCAGCTTATGCAAAATAAATAAATAAATGTTTAATTGTGTGTACTTACTTAGATATTATCCACATTCATACAGATTTAGCAATTGATGCTATCTGTGGGTAAAAAAAGTCATGCATATAAAATGAATGAAGGAAAAGAGACCCAGAATTATAGTATCTTTTCTAGAAGACCCGTCTTTTATAATTCACTTTAATATAAATTTATTTTTTCATTGCCAAGGTAATATAAAATGATTGATTCTTCCAACTTTTATTAGGTATTAAGTATGAGGGGCTGTGTTTTTGTGATATATATCAGTGAATAAATGGGAGATCAAATCTCCTCCACTCATGCAACTTACGTTGTAGTGAAAAGAGATTAATGATAAGCAAATACATGTTTATGTATATGGAGTATATCAGACCTGTCATGTTCCCTGGACTTCACAAAGATGCCATGCTTCTAATCTCTTCTTAAAACCATTTTTCTCTGAATGGGTGCAAGCCTAAAGCCCATTAACATATCTGTAAGGACATAGGTGCTTTGGCAAATATATCCCCTCAAGTTCATTGTATGATATAGCAATTCTGGTAATCAATTACTTATGCCATTGCCTACAGATATCCCCTGA